>NW_023270277.1:4788441-4976531 GCF_011800145.1 Mirounga leonina
AAAGAAAGAAAGAAAGAAAGAAAGAAAGAAAGAAAGAAAGAAAGAAAAGAAAGAAAGAAAGAAAATTCAGTATCTACCTGTCACCTGGGCTCCCTGGGCTGAGTCCCCTCTCATAACATGAGATTGAATTCTCATTCCCTTGAATACCATGACTACAGTGACCTTATCTCACTTTTTGGACTCAATGTATTGATGTGGCCCTTTGAGGTCATCGCTGTAACTGGGTCCTACTTAGAGTCCTATGAGGCTGCCTTCTTTACCAACCATACCGGCCTGTGTGTCTCATACTCCAAAACAAAGTCATTACATTCTAATAATTCGCTGCAGAACCTTATTGGCCTTATCTTGAAGCATGGTGGGCTCATTTCAGATCAAAAAGGACAGTCTGTTTCATTTATAGAGCTGTGGCTCTCATCCATTAAATGCACCTGTGTTGAAAAATGGCTGAACTGATTGTAAAATACAATATTACTTTACAGAAGCAATTGTGTGTCTTCCTGTGGCGAGGATCGTAGCAGTTGGGGGAAATTACACTGTAACTGGTGGGAACTGGAGCTGAAACAAAGAGAGGGAGCATGTGTGGCAACAGCTCGGGATGCGCCGCATCACCTGCATGTAGGGGAGTGGAAGCAAAGGGGGCAGAGGCAGCAGGGTCTTCACCAGCCAAGGCAAGGCATTCAGGAGGGAGGGATGCCCTGGGGAATGCGCAGATCTGGCAGAGAAGGCCAAATACTGGCCCATTCAACAGCATCGTTAGGAACAGGCTCTGAATCTCATCTGAAAGAGGGCCTGGTAAGTGAGGGCCAGCTAATGAACCTGGGCCATGTGTGCCCTGACACGGTGTTAGGCACTCTGAGATAATGTGAACTTTTATAAAGCAGAAAGCCTCTGTTTCAAATTCTTACAATGCAGAACTACTATGTGGAACCATGGAAGAGAGCTGTGCACTGGGGGACATGGTGAGGTTTCTTCCAACACCTGAAAACTGGACCAGCCACCTCTTGCATCAGTTACACATTAACAATTGCAGAGTATCCCGATTACACGATGTTTCCTTTTCCCAGAACCTCAACTCGCTCACGTTGACCCTAGCCTCAAAATATCAACCAATCCAAAGCTTTCCCCTCCTGGTAACCCACATCAAGAATTTCTGAGCCCAACTCACCAGCAATCAAAGCTGCATGCTCACTTCCTTGAATAATAATAATAATAATAGTAATAATATTGTCTATGTTGTTTCTCCATTGCTACAGTAAGTCAATAAAACTCCATTATAACAGTTTCTTGGTTTGAGGAGGGTGCTTTCTGTGACTTGGAGGACTCAACAAAATTCAGCTATGACTACCCATGACCCTGGCATGGACCAGGGCTCTTGATCCAGACCACTTGAGTTAGCATCTGTCAAGACAGCTGATGTCTTTTTCCTCTTCAGTTTCCTGGGCCACAGCAGAGAGATTGGCCACATGCTAGGTTTCTGCTCTGATTTTTTTGAAGCTTCTAACTTTGTTTGGTCCTGTGAAAAATTAGATTTCACTTGTGGAAGTCTTTGTTTCAATTGGAATTGTTTTCTTAAAACTTCTTGGGGAAATTGGGTTCACTGGACCTGACTTTGCCTTGCTCCATATTGTTAAGAACATTCTCTGAAAGGGAACAGCCAATAGAGAGAATCCCAATAAATTCACTGATGAAAACCGACTCCAAGGACTAAAAAGCTTCAAGTCTTGTCCTCCTGCTGCCCTTCTTTGGACAAACTTTGCCTTGGGTCACCATCTGGAAACCCTAGAGTGTCTATTTTTCCTCCCTCCTATCTGCATTCCTGAGAGATGATTTAGAAGATGAAATCTCCAAAACTGCCTCTTTGTGCCAGAAAAGGCAAATTGTTATGTCTGGTGGTCACAAACAGCCAACTTCTGGTCAGCTGGCATGAAACATGAGGTTCTAAAGGACACATTCAACCAGTTGCTAACAAAGTTCACCTGATGATCTCATCCTACATCTTAGACAGGCTGGATGCCTGTCTCCAGTTGTGCATCTTTATAACTCAAATGCTTGCACATGTCATTAAATGGCACAATTTCATCCATTATAATTTCACCAGAGATAATTTGGAGAACTTTTGATATGACCAAATTGTCCATCTTGGAAGTGCTTCAGAGCAAAAAAGGACAATTACTGATATTTAATGATCTGTCTTTATCAGTTGGCATGAGAAATATTCTAAAAGAAATTCAGGTTCAAAAATAGCTTCATTAAAGAGTGCTTTGAGGGAGAACTTAGCTCCCAGCTTCCAACTTTTTTTTGAAGTCTAAAGAATTGTAATTAACTACTGACCAAAGTCAGTGTTTTCTTGTAGATACACTAGTGCTCCAATTTCAATAATAAATCTTACCCTAGGTCTGTCCCCTTCTTCACAGTCAATGAATTCCCCAGGTAACTGACATCTCTACTAGCATCAGGTGTCCCCTACTTTCTAGCTGATAGTAGTTACCTGGGTCCCTTTGATGGAAGAGATATTTTGCTCTTTTATGATACCACCATCCAACTGAGCTAGGAAGCTTTGTTAGCAAGTACAATAATTACAGTAAATGATCCTTGCAATATCTCTTCCTTGAAATGCCTGGATTTCCCTGCAGTTATATCCCAATAATAGCTAACATGGATATAGGCTTACTGGTATTCTTGGGCTTAAATCAGACCCAAACTTGAATGGAATAGTATAAATATCATAGAGGTTTATCTATAAAGTAAGAAAGTAAGTTTACCTATTGCAGTTTACCTATAAAGTAGAATAATCATAATAGTATCAGTTGAACAAGATACTAGTAAAAGAACTTAGAACAATATATGGCCCCTAACACATTTATCATCATCATCATCACAGTAAGGACAAAAGGGAATTTTGACTATAAATCCACTTTATGGATCAGAAAGTCCCATGCTGGGGTGCCTGGGTGGCTCAGTCGGTTAAGCGGCTGCCTTCGGCTCAGGTCATGATCCCAGGGTCCTGGGATCGAGTCCTGCATCGGGCTTCCCGCTCCTTGGGAGCCTGCTTCTCCCTCTCCGTCTGTCTGCTGCTTCCCCTGCTTGTGCTCTCTTTCTGTCAAATAAATAAATAAAATCTTAAAAAAAAGAAAGTCCCATGCTAATGAGACTGGTACTATCCAATTCAGTCACAGATAATAATCTTCCCAGACATTCAGTGATATCATTTCTCTTTCTAAATTAGGCCATTGACAACCTCTGGAATGGGAGAAGGTATCTGCAAATGACATAACCAATAAAGGGTTAGTATCCAAAATATTTAAGAACTGACACAACTTAAGAAGCAAAAAACAAATAATCTCATTAAAAATTAAGCAGAAGACATAAATAGACATTTCTCCAAAGAAAGCATACAGATGGTCAACAGACACATGAAAAGATGCTCAGCATCACTCATTATCAGGGAGATGCAAATCAAAACTAGAGTGAGATATCATCTCACACCTGTCAGAATGGCTAAAATAAAAAACACAAGAAACAAGTGTTGGTGAGGATGTGGAGAAAAAAAAAACCCTTTTGCACTGTTGGTGGGAATTTAAATTGGTGCAGCCACTGTGGAAAACAGTGTGGAGATTCATCAAAAAATTAAAAATAAAACTACCCTACAAATCAGGAATTGCACTGCTTGGTATTTACCCAAAAAATACAAAAACACTAATTCAAAGGGATACATGCACCCTGATGTTTATTGAAGCATTATTTACAGTAGCCAGACTACACAAGTAGTCCAAGTGTCCATTGATTGACAAATGGATAAAGAAGATGATACACACACACACACACACACACACAGGAATATTATTCAGTCATAAAAAAGAATGAAATCTTGCCATTTGCATCAACATGCATGGAGCTAGAGAATATAATCCTAAGTGAAATAAGTCAGTCAGATAAAGACAAATACCATATGATCTCACTCATCTGTGGAATTGAAAAAAACAAAACAAATGGTCAAAGGAAAAAAAAGAGAGAGAGAGAGAGAGAGAAACCAAGAAATAGACCCTTAACTATAGAGAACAAAGTGGTGGTTACCAGAGGGGAAGTGGGTGGGGGGATCGGGGAAATAGGTGAAGGGGATTAAAGAGAATACTTACCATGATGAAAATAAAATACAATAAAATGATAAAAAGGTAAATTCCTAAAAAATAAAAAAATCAAGGCATTGAAATTCTTCCTTTTGAATTGTGGAAATTGTTCATATCACATTATATTTTGTTTAGAGTAGGTAACCAGATCCCAAAGACACATAAACAACTCCTCTGTGGTTATTATTTGAAATATTTAATTTCTTTTAAAATATATCTTTATTAGAGAGTCACAGATCTGGCTTCCCATACAAATTCAAAATCAAGAATGAAATTTGCTAGGGGAAAAAAAATCCCAAATGTGTCCAAAGGCATCTATAAATTGCTTGGATTTGTGCCAGATGTGAAATCACTCAGTTTTGTGATCAAAGGAATTCTGTTCTTGTTTTTGTTTTGTTAACCAATCAACTGGATAAACATGATATATTCTCTTTACTCCCTGGGCCTCAGTTTCCTCATCTGTAAACCAAGGAAGTTGGAGATAAATAATTGTAGGGCTTGACCCGGTTTGATTATTATAAAATTCTATAATTCCATGAAAACTGCTCAGTCTCTAGCCTCCAATCAAATCACAATGTGTTCTAATGCCATAGTAACCCAGGTGCACTTTACAGCAATTAAATCAGAGAGCACACAAACAATGCCCAGCTAACAAAGCTGGGTATCAACCCAACAGGTGGTTTCTATTAAGACAGATTCTAGATTCTGCATTTAAAGCTACAAGTGCATTAAAAAATTTAGAAAAAGGCAACCCCTCTATGGAACCAGTTAACTAAAATGCAAGAATTAAATGTCATTATCATCGTGGATACATTTGACAGTATCTATCACAACTTTATCCGAGGCTTTAGGGTTGGGAACCGAAGCAACCCTTTTACACTAAGTTTAAAGCCATTTGTAGCCAGAGACCACATGCTTCTGTTTTTTTCCCCAGCTCCATACCTGACACTGAGACACTGATTAAAGAATTGCTGTTATTTTCTTTGAGCTGGAAAAACTGCAATGCTTTGCTTGAAACCTGCTACCTTGATTAATGTATAGGGCTCATCATTGAAGAGCTGCAAAAACATATATTATGCTTCTCTTGATTCTAAATATATGTACTTTCAATTTCTGTATTCAATCTATGTAACAACCCGCCAGGGAAGAAAATCAAATTACATACTGTACACATAAACCTCAAAAAGTACTGATTACTGATTAGAGGGGAAAAAAAAAAGTAGGGTAAAATTGCCGAATGAACCACGAAATGGCATGGGTCTGAGTTGTTAAGAACTCATTACCATACTGCTGCTCTCAGGGAAATGAAACACATTGATATATATTTTAATTAAAGTATGAAGTATTCAAGCAAATGCCACAAAGTTCTTAGTCAGCACCTTTAAAAAAATCTTTTATTTTATCTTTGTTGAAACCATATGCAAAGTGATTTATTTGCCTGGAAATTTATGATTTGTGAGGCTGAATAAATCAACCATTTTGGGTAATTGCTTCAAGTGGCAACATATTTGTATTTGGTAAGGTGACTTATGATTTTGGAAGAAATTCATTAGCTTTATGAGAACCTAAAACGCTTGTGGGCAAATGAAATATAAATGTATGCTCCGAAGCTCTATTTCTGGAATGAAGCATTTGAAGAGTTGCAATGTTACTTCCGATGCATTAAAGAAAATGTACATGTCATGTAGCTTTCAGTGCAGTTTACAGGACCATGCTCATAACAATTCTCTCACTCTTGTGAACCAAGTAGTTTTCCTTGAAAATTATACTTTGTTGGGGATTAAACAGAATATTGTATGGACCTAAATTATGCTCCTAATTAATTACTGATTCAAGCTGAATCAAAGAAAGCCTCGGCAAGTCTTTGTCTTTCAAAATAAGGTATAGGAAACTTTCACCGTTTGTGACATTCATCTCGTCAAAGAGATCCACCTCCTAAAAAGAAAAAATGCACAGAGTAAAAATTAAACATATTGAATATTCTCAACCTTAATGAATTTACATCATTTTGCTAATCTGGAAGTTTGTTCTTGCAAAGTTACAGGTGAAGAGGATGTCTTGTTCTTGCTGTGTATACAGCAAGAGCACATTAGGTTCAGGCATTGTACAGAGCCTCAGGATTGCAAACCCAGAAGAGAGGAAGTCCCCAGCTGACAGTCGCTTGCTTGCTGGGCAGATGTATTGATTCACCCAGAAAACATGTACTTGGGGCCCCAGAGGCCAAGCAGACCAGATCAGCGTATGGAGAATTTTAAGCAAATTTCACAAAATTCTCAGCCTGTTTTTATTTTTTTATATATTTTCCATCCTTCATACCAAATGCAAATTCTCCACAAATTTTAGGAAATTCAGTGTTGTCTCACACAGATAATTGCCTGATGGACATTTCCGTTCACACCCTAGGAGGTCTGCATGATAAGCTGTTTTCGGAGTACGTACACCCACTGTCACAAGGTTGGTATAACTGAGGTCTCTTGCATCGGGAAACCCTTGCATGGTCACAGTTTCAGAGCCAGAGAGCTCTCCAAAATGGTTTCTATTTCTACTATGTCAGGAGTTTCTGAGGGAGAATTTGATGATCATCTATAAAAATGTTACTCCCACCCAAGCATACTTTTGAGTGTTCATCTTGAACACTGGAAGCTTCAAAAATTTAACCCAAAATATTTTGTGTATTGAAGTTTACTTTGGCTTATTAATTTCTTACTTTATGTTAATTTTGGAATATTCCATGCTTCAAACTTGGAACTGCAATGTAACCGTTCTATTTTCGGTTCAGTATAGTAAAAGCTCACTGGGCTGTACCATCTGATGCTCAGCCAGGCACTGGGGTAAGACAGGTGGCCAGTCCCAGGCTTGGGAAGGCTTGTGGTCTAAGGTAGTGGCAGGTTATAGGGAAACAGTCATTAGTTGGCTTGGGTGAAGCTAAGGAAGTTGACAAATTGTCAACAGAAAGTTGACAAATTCTGATTTGGGGAAATGGGGTTCAGAGTAACCAGAACTGAGAACATAGCTTTTGATGTGTATCTTGAAGAATGATTTTTTAAAGATGGGGGGATGGTGGTATATCTGTTATCACATCGTGTTTGGTTTTTGTTCTGGGAGTCACACAACAGCCCAAGAGCAATAGAATGAAAATATGCACCTGGATGAGGTATTGTCAATATCATCGTTAAAGCACATGACATATGTAAATCAAATGGTGAGTTGGGTCTTTTGTGTTGGGTGCTTTGACGAAAGAAAGAAAAAAAAAAAAGGGTGATGTCAGCCCTTGAATGTTTTGAAATCTAAGTAAATATGTCCAAAGTTTAGCATGCAGCCCTTGCATAGAAGCAAACAAAAGAGTACTTATTATTTATCTATATTTCTAAAATTACACCCATCTCTGACACACCCATCCCATTTTTACAAATTTATCTATAGACAAAAATTATGTGAAATGATTTATCTTTAAAAAAATACTTATTGTGGTATTGTTTATAATAATAAGATGAATGGAAACAACTTGAATTTTCAATTAGGGATCAATTATATCAATTTATATCCACTAAAGGAAAGCAAACTTTTCCTTATCCTGCTTAGAACTGATTTTTCTGACTCATGCTGAAAGAAATCTGGAAAGTTCTTAGCTTTGCCTATTAGTAATTCTCCTCCCTACATCTCTCTGGTCACTTCCCTGGAGCTCCCATTAGCCAGAAATCCAGGTCTTACAGTGTATCCTCTATAAGTCGTTATGTTTTCCATTGCACTTTGCTCCTTTCTGGGTATTTTTCACAGATCTACCTTCATGTTTACGAATACTCTCTTAAATTGTGTTTAGTCTGCTGTTTGAATCATGTATTAAGTTTCTTCTATTTTTTAATTACTGTAACTTTGGTTAGTGTAGTTCTATTTGGTTCTTCTTTTCAAGCATTTTTGGTTGATTTTGCATATTGTTCCATTCTTTCCAGAAGTTTCTGTAAACATTCTTTTATCCTTTTAACCGTTTTAAAAAGAGTTTATGACCTCCTCCACATCTTGCTCTATGATTTCAAGTACTGAAGATGCTAACACCCTTTTGTGTTGCGTCTGCTTTCTGTAGTCTTGATGGAATTCTTCATTTCTTATTTTGTTCATAAACTGCTCTTCGGTAGGTCTTGGTCCCTGCCTTCCTTCTCCCATGGGAATTGTGTGAGGTAGGAGTTGCTGAATGATTTTCAATGTGTTTCTGTTAAAGGTAGGACTGTTTCTATTTTAAAGCACTAATTCATAATTTGAGTTTTCCTTCATAATAAGGAAAATGCAATCTTGGCCTCCAAATCCATGTGAAGTGCATGGTTTAGTTTCTAGTGGAAGTTTCTAATGGAATACATTGTTTTTCCACGGAGGGCAAAATCTCTTTTTTCTCCTTAGGCTGTTGGACAGATTTTATTAGTTTTCATTTCTCTGAAGTAGTGGCACTTTGGGAGTTCTGGTTTTATGCAAGGACATCACCTCCCATCCCCCACCTCTCATGGGCTTGAGGGCTTGTCTCCCATTTGTGGGTGGTCATGGTCATGAAGGCTTTAGTGCCAGAGCATTTGTGAGACTGCTGATGCTCCAGAACTATGGCAGCCGTAGTGTTGGAGCTTCACTCTCTGGCAGTCAAATGCTTCTTTGCTTCTGCTAGTAGAGATTTTCTTTTTTATTACAATCTCAACTATCCACTAAAAATAAATTGAGGACATCTTGAAGAGAGGGAAAAGGCAAACCATAGTTGGGGGGGGAGATATTTGCACTACATATATTTATCCAAGAACCCATGTCTAGAATATTTAAAGAACTCCTGTGTTTGAGGAATAGCAGGGAGCGCAGGATAGCTAACAGGGTGAGGGCAAGGGCAGAGTCACTGGAGGCAAGATTCTGGAAGAGTCGAGGCTCCACATCATGAAAGGCTTTAGAGGTCTGAACACTTAGGTTTTATTCTGAGTGAGATGGGAAACCACTGGGGGGTTTTGAGCAGAAGGGTGACAAGATCATTCTTAAGCGGATCATCACAGTGTTGGGGAGAAGGCAGAGTATGGGTAACTGGGTAGGAAGCCATTGCAGTCACCAAGCAAGAGGTGAAGGTGCCCTGAACTGAAGCATTTAGTGGCAGAGGTGGTGAATTCTGGGTGTGTTCTGAAAGATAGGACTGCTAACAGGCTGAACGTGTATTCTGAAGGAAATAGAGGAGTCAAAGTCACTTCTAGGTTTTTGGCCTGAGCAACTGGAAGAATAGGGTTGCCAACAAACAGGATGGGGGATGACTTCAGGTGAAAGAGGCTTGGGAAGAGCAGGAATTTGGATTTGATCGTGTGAAATCCGGGAAAGAACTGGAGGTGGTGAACAGGCAGGCAGATGGATGAGTCTGAAATTCAAATGCAAGCTTTGTGCAGTGGCAGTATCATAGCCAATGAGGTTTATCCGAGGCGCGATTATTGCTAATTGAAATTCAGATGCAGCATGTAGGCTGATTTATACAAATCTGAAAGAAATCTAGCTTTTGATTGGTGTTTGAAGCCCGTAGAATAGATGATATCACTAAGGCACAGGGAATAGACAGAGAGGAGGTCTCAGGACTTGGCCCGGAGCATTTGAGAATAGGAGCTAGGGAGATCAAGAGTAACCTGAGAAGGAGCACCCAGTGCGCAGGAAGAGAACCACTGCAATATTGTGTCCTGGAGACTAAGGAAAGTCTGCTGCAGGAGAAGTCCAGTGCTCTTGTAGCCAAGATGGAGAACTGACTTTGGACTTAGCCATGAGAGGCCATTGGGGGCCCTTCATAAAAGATATGTCAGCGGAAAGAGTAAATGCTGATTCCAAGGGGGCCCCAAAGAGGATGGGCATTGACATGGAAGAGAGTAAGGACACAAAGTTTAGTGAGCCATGGGGGTGTCTGGGGCAGCCCAGCGAATGACACTCAGAGACCAGAATGCCAGAGTCAATGGAATTTGTTACTCGCGGGTCCTAGAGAGGAAACCTCAGCACACCTTCCTGGGCCTGCAGGAAGTTATGGTGACACGTGGGCTTGACCAGCAAGTGGGAGGAAGGGAGAGGCACCTGTGGGTTGCAGCCTTCACTGGGGTCCAGGGCATTAGCCAAGCAGGGTTCCCATACTCATGATGGACTGGTTAGTGTATAGTCAGGCAGGGGTCCCAGGGGCCTGTCTGGCAGGAACCTGAGGGTCTTGGTGTCAGCTGTCTCATATGTCTGGGGGGTAAAAGCAGAAGTTGGGTGGTCAGGAGAGGTCAGGGCATGGGCTTATCTAAGTAGGGCAGTGAAACAGAGCATTCACTGTTGTTTAATTGAGCAGTTAAAGGCCCACAGATGATGCCAGGGCAGCACAAAGAACAGCTCACAGCAGGTTATGACAGAAAGTAGAGAAAATGTTTTCAAAAAGTATTTCTATATAAGGGAGCAGAGAAGGGAAGAATTGTGATCAAAAGAGGGTTTTGTTTTTGTTTATAAAATAGGAAAAATAATAGTATATCTGTATCAATAGGAGTGGTCCAGTAAGGTGGGGAAGGATGAGGAGGGGAAGAGGAAAAGGATAACTGGTCTAGGAATTATCCTTGGGTAAGGGAGAAGCTGGGAGAAGTGGTGTGTAAGTGGAGGGGTTTGCCTTCGTTAAGGACTTGGGAAGATTTCATCCACAGTCATAAGAGAGAAGTCAGAGAATAAAGACACAGGATAGGCTGTTTGGTAGAGTTGGTGCTGGTAGGCTTGGAAATTCTCTTCTGATAGCTGCTACAGTTATATCAGTAAAATACCAAGCAAAGGTTAGTTAATGAAGGTGCTGGAGGTCTGAGGAGAAAAGAGAGGGCATAGAATAGTAATCTGGAAGTGAAAGAGTGGAGAGACCAAACAATACTAGGATGGCCCAAGAGCAATAATGCACCACTTGAAGTTCTTGACGTGAATTTTAATTTGACGGTATTCAGTGTGGCTGCATACTTGTCTCTGGAGTGGTTTGATGTGTGAGCAGGGGGCAGAGAGGGTAGAGAGTTAGATTTACCGAAGCCATGGTTTTTGCCAAATGAGGATGATGAACCACAAGGGTGAGTGTTTGAAGATAAGTGAATGCAGGGGGTTTCTGGTGAAGATGGATCATGGAACTGTAGGTGGTAGGGAGCAAGACAGGGCAGCAAGGGGCTGAAGGACAGTGGAGGGTTGGTAGGAGACACGGATTGGTGGCAATATTGGGATGGAAAGACTGTTAGTGATGAAATACGAGAGAGATTGGCCTGCAGAGAGGAGAGGCAGTGGTGGAAGAACGCGGTGTTGAAGGAGTCATGCCCATTGCTAATGGCACAAACTTGGGGTCCAGCAGATGAAAAATCATTGGGTGTGGGAGGTCGAGGAACCAACTGTACAAGGTTTTAACAGTATCATCTCCAAATCACCAATAATTAAACCAAAGGTATTGTGGGAGAGGTTGGTGGATAGAAGCCAAAATCAAGGAATGAAGACTATGCAGTAGGTAATCCAGCCTATGAATTTGATCCTGTTTCTTGAATCTAATTTGTTTTTCTTTTTACCTACTTCAAGACTTGGTCATCTCTCCATCCCAAGATACTGTTTGTAAATGCCTCCTAACTGGATTTGGTCTTTATGTATCCAGACTTTCCCTTCCCAAATCCATTCTTCATGCCACCATTGGAGGTCTGACTCTATCCCCCTACAGGCTGACAGCCCCTTGGTCACCTCCCATCCCCTATAGGAGATGTCTGAATCCCTCATTCTGGAGCTCTGGGTCTTCTGTGACCAAGAGCGTGCCTGCCTTCTCATGGTTCACTCTCACATTTGCATTCCAGCAACAGATCACTACTGTGCATTTCTGCTTGCAGCACATGGCTGTGCCTTCTTCCCTCAGCGGGGACTTCCTATCCTCTCTCGTTGCTGTTCTCGGTTCTTTGTCTAGCAACATCAGTGAAGTCCCCCCTCAAGAATCACATCTTCCAGGAAGCCCTCAAAGCTAGAACTGTTGACACATTACACCACGGTACAATTTTTCTATGAAGCTTGCCAGCCGTTCATGAATATTCGTGAAATGCCAGAATCATTGAAAAAGCGATCTTTTTTTTTTTTTACACTTTGGGGGACTTTAGAACTTCCAGCAACTGAGACCCTTTAAGCCACATCTCATTTTTTAAATATTTGTTTTATATTTGAAAGCAAGTGAGTACTCTACTTAGGAGTTCTCTACTTAGACTCACACAAAAGCAAAATTGAAAGTCCTGAGAGTGTAAAGAGGTGACCTGGTCCAACGCCACTCAAAATACCCACAGCCCAGTACCAGTTTGTAAACCGTTGCCAAGATCTGCATGATTTGTGAACTGTCTGCCGTGAGATGCTTTTGCAGCAGAATGGGACTCAACCACATTCCAAAGCATCCTGCTTAATTCCACTGAAATGATTTCTGTTAACCAGACTCTCTTGATGATTCTCCATGTGTTGATTTACATCCTGGCCCAAGCTCCTTATCTTGGCATTTTGAAGAGCACCGGCCACTTCCTTTATATTATCAGTGGGGAGACTGAGGCACAGGGAAAGTGCTGTGTCTCCTGGCTCCCACCGCCCTGCTTTGCACTGCTCCATGCTCACCCTTACAACTACTTTCCAGTTCCATCTTTGGTTGCCATCATTTGACTTTTAGCTTTGTTTTAAAAATGAGGTTCCTTCCTCCTCCATCGTATTCTTCCGGCGTATCTCTCCCAGAAAGGTACTCTTTTTCCTTCCTGGTGGAAAAGAATCAGCATGTGTTGTGGTATTATTATTTAAATGTTTACAGTCTGCCATTCTCTGCACACCACGTCCCCAGCCGCGTCGAGTCAGACGGCCTCAGACAGGTATCGTCTGCTCCATCTGGTCCTCGCCTTGCTGCAGGCGGGCCCCTGTATGGGGCAGCAGCTGAAGGTCCATATGGTCTCAGGTGTAGCCTTAGGTAGAGCATATTGCGGCATGCCAGTCTGCAGGCGCCGAGGCAGGAGGAATGCCGGGAGGCACACATCCGAGTGAAGAGGCCACCGCTGTGCCAAAATCGGAGGGCAGAAGGTGTTCTTGGCCTCCAGGATGGTCTGGCCTTCCAGGACCGGTCGGGGACCGAGAAGCCATACTGAATCGCAAATGTCAGTGCCTCAGCAACATCCAGAAAACTTACTCTTCTTTTTCCCTGTTCCCAGCCCGACTAAGTCAGGGAAAAAATTTCGAATTGGCACGGTGCTGGGAAATTGAGGGGAAGGAAGATGACGTGCCCGACTCCCAGAGTGGGGCACTGTCAGCGGGGTCTTTTCTTCCGCATTTGGCATTTGCGTGTTGGGTGTTTTGTTCTTTGTTTCCTCTCTAGGAAGAGAGTATTCCTAAAGGAAATTGGCTTTGGGATGTAGATTGCTTTTCCTTATTTTAGTCTGGCCTTTATCACTGAAGTCTCCACATAATCGGCTGTTCTCATCAATCGTTGAAAAACAAGAATTCCGCCTGAAATGTTAAAGTTCGTGATCAATGCTGTGATGGATGCAAAAAGAGATACTTGATGTGGCGAGGTCACTGCAGCCTCCCTTCCCCTCAAGAGCCTCCAATTCTCCTACTGCTCATCTTTGCCAAGGATGCCACCTTTGGACCTCTCTTCAGTGGGACTTCTTTCTGGGGACCATGAAAAGCCCTCACTACCACACTTGGCCATTCCCTATAAGTCTCTGAATCTTTTCAAGTAAATTTAAAAGTCATCCATAAGGCCTGAGGATAACTTTATAATGAAGCTTCCAAGGTTATTCAAGGAATGGCATTACATTCTTGGTGTGAAATTGGCAAGTTTTTTTTTAGAATGCTTGGAATTTAGTTGAATCCCCAAAGCAAAGAAAATATTAATGTACACCTATTTGTGGGCCCTGAAAAATGGACAAACCAAAGAATCCTCAGAATCCTCATTTTTATATCTATATCAAAAAATTAAAAAATACACCAAAGAGTGTATTTTATTTCCTGACATTCATACATTCATGTGGGTTTATGGAGACAAATCCATTTGCTTTATGACACTGCACCAGTCCAAACTTTGCCAGTAGCCAATATCCAAGTGTATAAAGGGAAGTTTAGAGTTGCTTTCACTTCTCAGTGGGCAGAGAAAATGTGCATTAAATCACCCAAATATTTAGTGGTGACTTAACTGGGTTGAACTCAAGAAGTGAGGATCAGAGATGGAATGTTGAGAATATTTTGTAGGGAATGCACATTATTGGAAGGGAGGATATAATCTTTAAGTTTATAAATAGTGTAGGATCCTGAAAGGATATGGAAGTATATGTCATAAACAAAACAAGACATAGTAGAGACAATGATGCGAAAGAGGAATCATCCCTATTTTTATAATCATACCCAATTTACAGATAGAGAAACCGGCTCAGAGATGGTACTTTGTCTGAGACCAGGCAACCAGCAAGCAAAGGATCAAGTCTGCCTCAAAAACCGTTCTCAACCATCACACACACACTAACCGCATCCTCTACCAGAGAAAGACAGAGCTAACTTGTCGATCCCACCAAGAGAAAGAGGGTCCTCAAAGCGCAGCAGGATATTCAAGTGAATTTTGGAATACTGAGACCAACCACAAAGGGTAAAGCCTTTATAGAAAATTAAAGTAGAACCAAGAAAAACATGTGTAATTGGGTTTTGAAATGTAATTTTTAAAATGAATACCCTACAATTAGATACAATTTAAAAATACTCAATACAAATAGTGCTTCCCCAGCTACTCTGCCTGTAGCTAGATACCGATGAGGCTCACGAGCATCAGAGCAGGACTCAGAGTTCAGGTCCTAGATGCCTGCATCCCTGAAGCTCTGGGTTGCAAAGCTGGATGCGGCTCCTTTTCTAAGCAGGGCATGTTGACAAGATCAGAATTAACTTCCAAGCCAAGTGATCACACGCTGAGGTCCAGTTCACTGTGAGCAGCCCCTCGTATACACTGTTTCTGTGTCTGTAGAGGGTCTGGTAGCAGGACTGATCTCCAGTTCTGAGCCCTCCCTGGAAGGGAACTACCTCGTGTCCTCTCCTGGGCTTCTCCTGCATCCAGTCTACAAGGTGCACAGAGGGAGAAGCCCTTTCTTCTGCCCAGGCCCCCAGGGGCTGGTGACGAGGAGCACCTGTGGTCTAGAGATGTCTGCAGAAATTGAGGCAAATAAGGGGTTAAAAGGTAAGTGAGAAAACCTGCGACAACAAAAGTGAACCCTAATGTAAACTATGGACTTTGGGTGGTAATGACGGGTCAATGCAGTGTCATCAATTGTAACAGGTGTCTCAACTCACGGGGGGAGGGGTGGTGTTGCTAATGGGTAAGGCTGTGCCTGTGTGGGGGCAGGAGGTGAATGGGAACCTAAAAGTGCTCTAAAATAATTAGCTCTTAAAGAAACAACACCAGGGAAAATTGTATAAATCCCAGTATTTGAATCAGTTGCTGGAAGGAATTATGTCAAATAGCAGTTTTGCCGGTATTACTGAGATTAAATAGGAAATAAGAAGAAAGAAGAAATGAAGGTTAACTCTAAGAGCGTATTTGTGTGTAGAGAGTTTTCTGACGTAAAAGGAATGCTGAGGACATCCGAGGATCAGCCTCGGGAAAGCTATTTTAGGATGGGCTAGAGAACTCATTTTGAATATGAAGTTGCCAACCTGGTCAGGTGGGTATTCCATTTTTTATTACTTTCCAAGTAGGTAACAGTGTTGTGCTAGATCATCTAGGACTCTGAACACACTGAATTAGGAAACTTCTTTTTCTACCTGTGAGTTATTTGCCTGTGAGATTAGTATCCCCGGAGACATTCATGTAGCCCAGTTGCTTTACGTTATTCTCTTTCTTTGCTTCTCCCCATTCAACAGTGAAGGGTATCTACATTTCGAATCCTTCAACCGGCCAGTTATTCGTGAGCTTCCATTGTGGACCTACTCTGGGCAACCAGGCCAATGGGAGGCTCATTCTCTAGCCTTTACTGTCCGGGTTTTCCGTGATCAAGAGCCTAATTAATTCCGGGGTCTCTTTCACTCTGGATCCTTAGCTACATATACTTCCCACATTCTCTGTCATCTCCTCATACTTCCCCAAATGTCGGTATCCTCAACATGGGCCTTCCTTACCCAGAATCAAGCACGGTAGTCTCAATATTTACAGTACCCCCTACTCTGCTGCTAAAATATGCCTTACGATACGAAAAATAATAGTATCTGCTTTCCAAGAAACGTGTGTTTTTGAAACCCATCCAAAAATACATTTTCCTTTGCACTTCTATTGCCTGTGTTTACACTGGATATTTTAGCTCAGGTGCTGCGGGATGTTATATAAGAAGGTGTTTGGAGACACCATGGGCTCAGAAGATTCTCCCTGGGACCCAGTTGCTTTATCATTTCTCCTGTGTCACTGAGACCCACCATGGCTGAGGCTAACTGGCTTTGATATGCCGTGAATGGTACAGAGCTGATTGTTCGGATTGCTTGCTGCATGCTGCTGTTCAGCATCTTCAAACAAAGGACTGGCCATGTAACAATGCTATCAAAGGTTTGCAGATGGGGGCTGTGCACAGAAGGGCTCCTGCTCGGGCAGGCGTGGACAGAAGTAGCTCTAGCCTGGGTATTTGGGCTTGTCAGTACCCAGACTCTTGATAATGTTCACTTCTGGGCATTACACTTGTGAATCCTCAGTGAGGGCAGAGAATGGCATCTTTTCTAATACACATTTCCCAAGAGCAGAGTAGCTACTGGGAGAGAAGAGAAAATTCTAGAAGGGGGATAGAAAGGAGAAATAGCTGAAGAGCTTGGGTGGACAGTCATGCCCAAAGAAAGGGACAGATAGTGTTATTCAATCTTCTTGGAAGTCACCAAAAACCTCAGGGGCAGGGATTTCCTCTTTAAAACAGAGGTCCAAAATTCTATTCAAGAAAAGAGGTATTAAGTTACAGGTGATTTTATTGTTTTGTTTATGTCTTTCCTTACTAATTCTTTAAGGTCCAACTTGATTATGCAACCTGCTCCAATTCTTAGGTGAAAAAAAGAGAATTGTCTTTTTTACTCATCTGAGGCAAGGACTGCTTCTCTGAGAAGCCTCCTTGACATTCAGAGAACATTTCTCTCCCACACCCGGTTTTGGGTACTGTTCTGTTTATCTTGGACTCCGTCCCAGAGTGGGTACAGTTGTGTGCACAAAGTAGGTGCTCAGGAAGCATTTGTCGAGTTGATTTTAACATGGTTATGTTGAATGCTGGTCGTGGAAGAGCTCTTGGAGGTGCCATGTGTCAGCTTCCCACTCCGAGAAGAAGTGGTGAACTTCAGGGCACAACGGATGAAGAGAAATGCACCCTGTGTGTGAGATACACCTTCCAGAGGAGGGAAATCC
The DNA here is from genome assembly GCF_011800145.1 of Mirounga leonina. NCBI lineage: Eukaryota > Metazoa > Chordata > Mammalia > Carnivora > Phocidae > Mirounga > Mirounga leonina. The sequence continues at coordinate 4,805,950 of NW_023270277.1, forward strand.
AGAAATGCAAAAATCACTTCATCAGAGAGAAATTCTACATACAATAATAAAAGCAACCCCAAACTCCTCATAATAAGAGCTACAGATGGAACAAGAGATGCAAAAGAAGGGTGTATTCATGTGTCAAATATTATTTTCATAGCCAAGGCAAAATTAACAATCCAACATAAAGAATTTGAGAACAGAATACTAAAAATGAATCTTGAAATGAGACACAGACATTTCTTTTTATATTTATAATTATCTCAAGCCCTTCTTCCTTAAGATTTCCTGCAAGGGATAAAAACAGACACTTGAGTAATAGGTATTACTTGTATCTTTTACTAAGTTGTGAGCTCCATGAGATCAGGAGTTTTGTTGTTCACCTTTGCCTAGCTTCCCCAGTGACCATCTGTCCCCTGCCACACACACATGGGCACACACACACATGGACATGCACATGGACACACACAGAAACACACATGGGCACACGGGCACATGCCGATGGGCACACACATGGACACATGGGCACACACATGGAACACACAGAGATGGATACACATGGACACATACATGGACATGCACATGGGCACATACAGGCACATACACAGATGGACACATACGGGCATACACTTGGACACACACACATGTAGTTGCCTGGCACCGTAGCTGGACAACACAGGTATTCAGTAAATTTTTAAGTGGAGGGGATCATTCAGCCATTAAACAAATATTATTAAGAAATTACTCTGGGTGAGCACTTGGCTGGCGTTTTCACATTAAGTAAGATGAAATGTCTGCCTTCAAGGGGTTCATAATCTGGTGGATGAGTATAAGTTTCTTGTTTATAAATTTCAGTAAATAGCATGAGGGAGCCCCCAAGGAAGAGTTAGTTAAATCTAGTAAGAAAGGTCGGTCAACACGCCCAGACAAAGCACTTAAATTATATTCAGAAGTAGAAGCTTTCCAGTTAGACTGGGGGACAATGTCCTCAATGTGGAAAAAAGAGCATGAGCCCTATCATAGCTACACAATATAGAGCTCAGCCCACTGCATTGCAGGGACTAATGGATTGCTCACATTCTACACCATCCTATGCTCCTGGAGGTCAGGGACTGTGGGGCCCCCATTCATCTCTACAGCCCCAGAACTTAGAACAGTGCCTAGCAAACAGCTAGTGCTCAATTAATGCTTGCTGGATGAATATGCGGCAACAGATGAATGGCCCCAAAGAGATTGTCAAATCATTTGCATAACTCCTCTTACCTCATTTTAAATACCTGGCATTTGACCCAATCTCCCCACATATGGCTTATCTACAACTGGGGGTAAAAATCAAAAAATTGTGCTGTAAGTTACTTAAATTTCCAAGGAGAGAACAGATGGTGGTTTTAAATAGTTATGGGAAGAAATTAATGGGAAGGAAGACAATGGCAAGAAAAATCCATGCTTTCTCTGTGGGTGTAAATCTGGGTGAGGTCATAAGAGGGACTCACTCCACTTTGGACCTAGTTTCTCCCACAATCAATCCACAAGCTGTAGCCACAGATTCTGTGACACTTAGTGACATTCACTCCAACTGGCAAACAGAATGTGACAAGCAGGCCTATTTTTAAGTGGCAGTTGAATTGAATTCATGTCAAGAAAAGAAAAGGGTCGGGTGGGAGATTAAAAGGGAGAGAGAGTAGCTTTCATGGGTGCCCTGCCATGAAAGAGCCTCCATGTCCTGGAGGGCGGTCCCCTGTTTGAGAAATGTCAGAACAGGAAAGAAGGAAAGTTCAGTTCAGGCATTGTTGGAAGATACGGCCCTCTGGCCTCTAGTTGTCCAGAGCCTCGCACTCTGTGTGGATGTCTTTGAATGCAGGCAGGGCCAGACAGCTGGGACATTCCGGCTGTCCTGGGGTGTGGTGAGGCCACTGAGAGGCACTGGGGGGCCTGGGAATGCTCAGCCCCAGGTGACTTGGCCACATTCACACATGTGATGAGGACCCTCCTAGCTCAACCACTGGTGCCCATGTAAGTCTGTGTTTGTGGGGGGCAGGGGAGGAAAGGGTGAGGCACGAGGGGTGGGGTCTGAGCACCTCCCTTGCCACTCGGTATTGGCTGATCTCTGAGTATAGGAGTCTAGAGCCTGGTTTAAAACCTTTACTTCTCTCTAGTCTGGAGAAATTCCAAAAAAGTTTAGGTGAAGAAATGGTAAACAGAAATAACAGAAAAAAAAATTAGAGTTTGTTTTTAATAGGTTTGAGGGATATGCCAGAAAAAAATATGTCATCTGGGCACCTGGGTGGCTCAGATGGTTAAGCGTCTGCCTTCGGCTCAGGTCATGATCCCAGGGTCCTGGGATCGAGTCCCACATCGGGCTCCCTGCTCCTTGGGAGCCTGCTTCTCCCTCTGCCTCTCTCTCTCTGTCTCTCATGAATAAATAAAAATAAAAATAAAATATGTCATCTGCTCATGGACTTCATACCACATTAGATTTAAAATTTTTCAGAAATCGTCACAATAAAGAAATTGCACTACGGTGATCAGAATTATAAAATCAGGGTCATTAACCGGTTTTCTTTATGATACCAATTTCCTCAGTGAGACAGATATTTGTCCTTGCCTGGGGACCAGAATGAGATGCAGGAAACTTTCTAGGAGAGCCTTGATTTTTAGGGAGGGCAAAGTGCAGAGGAAGTGCCATGTGGGGTGGGAGAGGGGGGTCCCTCTTCTGGATGTCAGGATGTCTTGGCTTACAGCTCCAGTTTCTGGAGTTTGCTGAGACCCCCACTCTTGGTTTGAGAGAGAAAACAGGCCATTTGTGTATGATGGTTAATTTTATGTGTCAACATGACAGAGCTAAGGGATACTCAGAGAGCTGGTAAAGTGTTACTCCTGGCTGTGTCTGTGAGGGTGTTTCCAGAAGAGATTAGCACTGATTCAGGAGACTGAGTAAAGTACCCCCTCACCAATATGTGTGGCATCATTCAATCCATTGAGGGCATGAATAGAAAAAAAGGCGGAGGAAGGTGAGATTCACTTTCTCTGAGCTGGGATGTCTGTCTTCCCCTGTCTTTGGACATGAGTGCTCAGATGGCAGATGGTAGGACTTCTTGGCTTGGCCTCTGTAATCATGCAAACCAGTTCCTAGAATGAATGGTTTTCCATAGAACTAGATCAATATATCAATTTATGTCTATTATTTAAATCTCTATCTCTACCTCTCTCTCTGTATCCACAATGGGCAAAGCCAGGGTGGCCATCACCTTCCCAAGCAGGCCATGGGCTTCCTCCAGTGACATCCAGGGCTGCCTGTTCTCCCTGGCTCCGACGATCGGAATTCTCCATGTTCGGGTGTGGGAGACACAGTTGGGGCCTAGAGCAATGCTCTGGGGAGGTCAGGCCCAGAGGCAACTTGAAAAGCTTGTCAGGAGTCACAGATGGAACACTTCTGTCCCCTGCTGTAGCCTCCCAAGCCGGGAGGGGGCTCAGGGTCTTGCTTTTCTGAGATTTAGTCTCCTTTTGCTGGATCTCAGGCATAAGGTGCTTGCTTTCATCCCTGGGGACCACACGTGTACTTGACTCTCCATGTTCCACAAACAGAAATCGGGGCTTTTGAGATGCTCTCTATGCACGTGTACATGGGAGTAGTAGCTACACGGCCACACCTTGACACCTGGCCTCCCTGTCATCACGGGGCCTCTGGAGCCGTGACATACGGCAAGGAGGCAAATGTCCCAGCAGACCCCTCGCCCCGTGCGGCTTCTTCCTCTGTCTCTGCACACCCTCTTCTTCTGGCCCCTTCTCTCTCTCAGAAAGACAAAGGTGGACTTGACTCCCACCTCTCAGTTGATGCTCAGCACGGTTTATTTGCCAGAGGCTCACTGTAAAATTTCTATTTTCAGCACTGGTACCTCGATAACGTGACTGGTATTTCAAAAACTTTAAAATCCATAGACACTGCTGAGATAGGACAACTGATTCTTTCTCTTTCTCCAGTCACCTGACAAGACTCGTAGGTAATTGTAGACCCATGCACTTAAACAATGGTTCTAGATGAGCTTTCTGGAATAAGGCTGACTTTTTGGGAGTACCTGCTTTTATTTGCAGTGATGCATGTGATCCTGAGGTATGCTTCACTTTATTTAGAGAAAATGATCCACGCGGATTGAAATTACAGGTCACCTGCCAGTAATGTTATGCTTTGCAGGGAGTTAGGGGTATGCAGGATTAAGGGGTCGTGAATTGTACCTTCATAACATTTTGAGGGGCTGAAACTAGAAGAAGGTAATTTTTTCAAGATATCCCAGAGTGGAACTAAGACTCCTTATTCTGTATCTTTCTCGATGCATACTTGACATGAGTTATCTCCTGGGACATATTCTACTTTGATCCTAACCTATCAGCTACAGTTACCATACCCCTTTCACAGACAAGGAAATAGAGTTTTGGACAGGCTCCAGCACCCTCCCGGGGTCCCCTGGCTGGGATGTCATGACCGAGTGTGGACTTGTTATCATCACTAACTCCTGAGACAAACACACTTGGGCAACTGTGAAACAAGATGTTTTGAAGTTCCCCTGTGGTCAAAACCACCCTATGAAATTCAGGGTGCCAACTTGAATTATTTTTAATTACCAACTAAAAAGATAAGCTACTGTTGAATGAAATGAGGTATTTCTGATACAGTCTGTGGTAGGACTGCATACGTATATTCATTTGTCCTTATGCTGGTGTCTGATGTCCTTTTTCTGAACAGCAGTCATTATGTGAGAAGAGGAAGCGTTTGTATATAGACACCAGTGGTAGTTCCCTTTTAGGAGAGCCAAGAAGTGAAGGTCATGGTCAGAAGACTGACTTTTCATGCCCTTATACTGTTGGAATTTTTACATGTATAATTTTTATCCTGGAAGAAAAAGTGGGGTGCACATGTATTTTCCTCCTATACCTAAGACAACAGGGAGTCCCATACCTGCTCTGTAGCCCTCCATGAAGAAAATGCGATCTTTTCATCTTACTGGTTCCTGTGGTTCATTCAGAGCCTACCGGGTAGCAGTGATGCAGAAAGTTCTTCCCTGTGGAATTGGGGACTTCTCCTTTTGGGGGAGGACTGGGTGCACTGAACTTAGATGAGGTTGTGCTTTACATAAGCACCCAGCTAGTTTGCAGATAGTGGTTTTCCTCCACAAAATAGAGGGATGCTCTAGAAAGCATCCCAGATGCAGTTTAATAAAACAAAAGCAGCACAGTTTCTGAATTTCACAGCGGGACATGAACATCATGCAATATTGGCAATTCTCAGCTCTTACACCCCTCGGCACCTAAAATCAGTACTAAAATTGTCCATGTGGTACTTTCTAGGCTTCAGATGTTACCTGTCCACCCTGGATGCATTTCCTTTGAAACAGCCCCGTTCCAGGTGTCCCCATTTTCTTTTCAGCTCCCCTCGGGAGGGACAAGCATGCGGCCCAGGAGGTTGGGGTCAGGTGTGGGCTCTCCCTCCGAGGGTGGCTTGTCATTTCTCTCTGGATCTCAGGTTTTCTCCTCTGCAGTGGGAGAGACCTGGGCAAGGCGTTCTGTAAGACCCCTGCCCCGTCCCGCCCCACTGGCTTACAGGGTGGACCTCTATGTTCTAGTTCAGAGGGGAGAAACGGGGCCAGGCCCTCGCTGTTCCTTCTCACAGCTCAAGGGAAGTTTTACACATGCCTCAAGTTTAGCATTTAGAATAAACCCAAACTCGTATGTAATCCGTGATTAGTAAGACATCTCATTATTGTTGTTGTTATTGATTTTTTTAAGTGTGTTCATTACTCAGCTTCTAAATCCATTACAAAGAACAAATACATATTTAAATATTTATTATTATCCAAGATTGTGGTCATACACTTCCTTAAGCTCCCACTTCCATCTGCTCCATGATTGACTGAACAGATGGGTGTTGCACCCAGTTCTAAAAGCCAGAATACAAAGGCTCTGTGTTTTATACTTAAAGAAACTATGTAGCAAAGGCAGAGGAAGTATACAGTTCCATCATTTCTTCTCTTAAGTCTTTCCTTTTTATTTGAACAGAAATTCTGTATACGACTATATCGTATATATCAAAGTATATCAAAGAAGTATATCAAAGAAGCATGAGGACTATTAAATTATCTAGATCTTCAACTGGATTTCTTTGCTCCCTTTGGCAACAGCATTGTCCAGTCTTCCCAGCTAAAAATCATGCTGCCACCTTAAACTCCTGTGCCTCTTATCATTCACCTTGGTAACTTAATGATCACATCCTAAGCACTTTTACAACTGCAGAATGGCTTGAATCTCTTCCCTTTCACCATCCCCACTGCTTTTGCCATATAGTCCAGGCCTTCAACTCTTCAGTCTATCTTCTAAATGTCTTTTCTCTAAAACAAAATAGAGGTATGCAGAAATGTTCTAGGAGTACAGATGGAGAGAGTGGAAATGCAGGGACAAAACATAGTCTTGGGGTGCAGGCTGGGCATCTGTGTAGGTGCAAAGTGTGGCCAAATTCTCACCCCCTGCGAGCAGTGGGATCTATATGCAATGGGCTAACCGAGACCATCGGAGACTTATTGAGATGACAGGAATCCCATGATTGCTTCTCAGCTGGAGAAAAACAGTTCTGTTGAAGACACAGAGAAAGGACTGGAGGGAGGAAATTAACTACCACCTGGGGCCTGGGGAGTCTTCCTCAGAGTGCTGGCACACACAGAGAGAGGGGGTGAAGAAGAGAGTCACCATTATGGTAGAATCACCAGGAAAGAGTTATTAGGGGTGGAGTGAAAGCAAGAGAGAAGAGTTAGGCTGATGTCCGGGTTTCTCACCTAGATGACAGGGTCCATACTGGGGCCAGAAGAGAGCAATGGAAGACACAGGTGCAGCAGGAGGAGAAGGAAAACAGAAGGAGGATGGTCAGTAGTTTAAGGCTGTTGGGATTACCCATGGAATTATCTGACCAATAGTGTTTAGTAAGCAATAGATAAATAATAAAATGTGGGTCTTATTGATTAAGAAGTAGTGGTTTTATCTGGGTTACTTGAGTGGCCCAGTTGGTTGAACATCTGTCTGACCCTTGGTTTTAGCTCAGCTCATGATCTCAGGGTCACGGAATGGAGCCCTATGTCAGGCTCCACGCTCAGCAGGGAGTCTGCTTGAGATTCTCTCTCTCTCTCCCTCTGCCCCTCTTCCCACTTCCACTCTCTCTAAAATAAAATAAATAAAATCTTAAAAAAAAGAAGTAGTGTTTTATCTACTCAAGTTAAAAATATGCATACCTATTACCCAGAAAATCTACCTCTAGATGTCCGACCCTTGAGAACTCTCATGTGTGCAGGAGAAGAAATGTAAGATGTTTTACTGAAGCATTCTTACAGCATAGAAAATTGGAAGTAATCTCATTGTTCATGAATTGAGGAACAATGAAGTAAAATGCCATCCATTAATATGATAAAATGTTATATACAATGAAAAGGAATGCAGTGGTCTGCTGATACATGTTTTATAATCAGATTTCTGATCTCAGAGGTGTAAATATTCCCATCCTGGCCAATTTCAACCTACTAAGGTGATACCAGTGAATAAGGAGCTGGGAGAAGGTGCTTTGGCCAGCCAGGGCAAGCCGGCTCTGGCATACCCCTGGGAGTAAACTATATCCTCCCATGTCAACACCGATAATCCTGAAAGTATTAATGGGGAGTGAATAATGCAGGTTATATTATGATATTAGGGTATGATAACATTTCAGTTAATAAAAAGTGGAGAAATCAATATTATGTGTTCTCAAATGATATTGTTTGTAGAAGTATTCCTAATTAAAACAAAACCAGACAAAAAGCAAAATACCCCTGGGAAGAGAAAACTAGATTTCAATATAAATTTCTTCTGAGGGGAGGGTGGAAGGGAGAAATGACCAGTAGAAGTAGGATCGGGAAGTGTATTTTGTGAGATGGAAAGCTTCATCTGACATGGTCTAATAGTTTAAGAAGATAAACCTATGCATTATTTTATTAAAATCATTTTTAAAGCAAAACAAGCACATAAAAACACCCCAAGCCAAAAATAGGGGGGTAGTTATTGCTTTGGCTTTTCAGAGTTCCGAGGAGCACAGCACCTTTCTGGCCTCCAGGACTGGAGAGCAGTGATGAGTGGATGGGGTCGTGGATGAAGATGCAAGATTAAGTGCTGGGGCCCAGTTTCAGTCGCTCACATTTGATCCTTTCAACAGTGAAATGTTGCCGTCTGAACTTCAAGTTCTGGTTATACAGTGTGCTCCAGTATCTTTGGGCCTTTTTTTTTGGCCACAGAGTCTTTTATTTGCCCAAGAAAAATAAAATGAGGGACAGGTGCTTTCAAAATTAAAATGTCCTTTCAAAGCAAACGTATTATGGCCTGAATGATTGTGCCCCTCGCCCAACTCATATGTTGGAACCCTAACCAGTGGTGGGTAGGACGGTTTTCGGAGGTGGGGCCTTTGGAAGGTAATGAGGCTTGACGAGGTCTTGAAGGTGGGGACCCTATGATGCGAACCTTATAGGAAAAGACAGGAAAAGACCAGAGAGATTTTTTCTTCTCCCTCTTTCTCTCTACCATGTGAGGACACAGCAAGAAGGTGATCAACTGCAAGATGGGAGAAGGACTCTCACCAGAAACTAACCCTGCCAACACCTTGATCTTGGACATCCAGGCTCTAGAATTGTGAGAAATAAATGTCTCTTCTTTAAGCCCCCAATCTAGGGCATTTTGTTATAGCAGCCTGAGCTGACTAAGACAAATGGCAACTATTAAAGAAAGAGGATTGAGAAATGTCAAAACTAACTTCTGAAGACCTGAACACAGATGCCATCTAATTTATGACCTTGGGGATGTCTTCACAAAGGCCAGCCAGGTGGGATAGGAAATGCTATGTTTACTCTAAAGGGTACAATGGTTTGTCCCTGAAATATCAATGAATGTAATTCGATTCCTCTTGTTTCACAAAGTGGGAGAAGAACGAGCTAATGTAGAAATATCACTGAGATCTAGGATGTTGGACCACACCAGTTAGAGGAAGTTGCTCTGTAGGTCGGCAGATCTGAATATTTCCATAGGAGACAGCTGGGCCATCCCCTTGGCGGGGAGTATGAAGCATCAAAGTGGGAGAGCGAGTTACTTAGGTAACATAGCAGCGTGGCGGCAGGAATGCGGCTGGCCTTCCCATTACCATGGCCAATTGTGGTAGAAGCGCTAGAAAGGAGATTAGATTTAAAGAGAGAACATGCTTAAGGAGCTATTTCAAAGCATATCCTCATCCCCTGTATACTTTGGCTGGAAGTTATTTATTGTCAGCTGCCCATGCTCCCATTACTCAGCTATCCTGTATACTTCTTCCTTTTCTGCTGCATAATCATCAAACCATTAGGTGATCCTTGTCTTGAAATACTGCACCTGCCCCTCCACATTGCCTTCAATAGCTTACTCCGAAGTAGGAACTCCAGATCTCTCAGTCCTCAGGCAGCCATCCATCTCAGCTGGGGAAAATCAATGCTGTTGGACTTCCCATCCCTTCATGTCCCGTGATACTAGACAGATGGAGGCCTGGCACCTGAGTCATACTGACCATGATGCATGAACCAGACGAAGGGACTCCAAACTTTAGGACAGAGCCAAGGGCAATGTCCTTTTCACAGATAAGCAAAATAATTCTTTTGACTCATTATTATTCCTTAGTATTACAGCATTCTATGGAATCAATAGTTACTTGGCATCTATTAAATAATAAATAATATATGGTTTCTACTACTAAGGAGACATCTATGCAATCGTTATCAGTTACCATGTAGCCAGAATGGAATAAAGGCTATACCAGAGGTAAAACAAATGGACTTTGGAATTAAATAATTGTAATGGGAGGTTGGAGAAGGCCCCTTGGAAGAAGCAGCCATTGGGCAAACCCAACAAGATATGTAGGATTTCTTCAGGGGGATTGGAGGGAAAAAGCATCCCAGGGATTACAGGTGATGGCCACTTGGCTTGGAGATGAAGCATTCTTGAACTTACACCTATACGTGGAAATGACACCAAGAAAAACACCACTCAATCCTGTCAATTCAGTAGGAAAAAACCCCAGTTGAACCAATAGTTTGGCAAGAGAAAGACAAAATAACCAGCTGAATCACCAATTTTTGTTCTATTTTTCAAGTTATTGCATTGATATTATGCACGTCCAGGCATAGTTTATCTCAAAGGCGCTATTGTTCTGAGGAGCAGGAGATTTCCCTTTGCAGAAATAGTACAAATACGTTTCTGTTTGTTTGTGTGGGCAGCTCAGGATATGCTAAAGAAGCAATCCAATGTAGAGAAATTGCCATTCGGAGATGTGATACGGCTCATTTTTAACTGTTTTCAGCAAGGTAGATGGGGAAGTGCTGGATTGTCTTTGCTAGCAGGGCGCACATCGGAGGGTCAATAATATCGCTGTTTCCCTGAACAGACGCTGAAAGCCCCGCATCGTTCAGAGCTCTTAATCTTTTCCAACTGAGCAAAATGTTCATCATGAACTTTTAAATGTAGTGACACCTCATGTGTCCAATCTGCTGAAATTTGCGGCAGGAAACCAGTAATGGGGAAAGCCGTGAAGGTTTGCAGTGATTAAATGCTGCCAAGAGTCCACATTTTCTTCAGAAACGTAAAGACGGTTGACTTGTCAATTGACGATCTGATACGATGGGGGTACCTTTTGTAATACATGATTATATCTGGATCATGTGGATGGAGAAATCAAAGTTAGGGCTTGGACCTGTGATGTTTCCAGTGGCAAACTGGATTACAAGATATTTTTTTTCAAATTACTGATTCAAATCCATACAATTGTAATCACTACCTCGCAATATATGACCTATTTTAGAATTCTTGACAAAAAGTATGATAAAGTCTAATACCATTTGCTAATGTGATGGACAAGGCCTTTCATTTCTGTCATGCCCCTGACCCTTAAGAACCCTAACATACTCTCCCTCTCTGTGTGATATTTTCCTTGTTCTACATGGGGACTGAGGTAAATGAGTGATTATGGTGCTTGCTCACTGGTAATATTTCTAGAAGGAAAAGCCAGTTCCTGCAACCAACATTTATTAAGCATCTACTCTGAGAATATAGTTGGAGAAAGGAATAAAGCCCCTTCCTTCATTAGGGGGGATTGGAGAGACATGGTCAGACCTGGTGAAGGAAGTCGGTAGGTGCAGGGATCTATTTATACCTAGAACCATGAAGACATGCAGTAGGAGTGAGGAGACCAGGGGTCAGGGAAGGATTTCTGAGACTGATGTCCATGCTGAGCCCCGGGCTCTTGGTTCTAAACTGTTGAATCCCGAGGGCCTGGAGAGCTTTTCATTAATAAACAGTTGTTAAACGAGTACATACATGAAACTGCTTTGTCAAGATGTGGATTATTGATATAATGAGCATACCTTTGGCCACAGACTTGCATCTCAATCTACTCTCCCTGACTTTCATCTTCAACTTGACCTGTGCTCAGCCCAGCCTGCTTCTTGCCTCTCTTCCCTCCTCCTTACACGTTCCTCTTTCCACTATGCCTTGGCATGTTCACTAAGCTCCCCGTCGCCTGCTCCTGGTTTGACCCAGCGTTCACCTAAACCACAGCTGGGGTCATCCCCACTGACCTACCTCTTGGGAAAGGTCACAGAAAAAGACAGGTGATATGATCCAGCCACAATCAGCAGCATAGTTTTATTTATTAATAGTTCAGTCAATTTATCATGGTAGAGATTGTTTCAAGTTTTGCAAAATGCTTTTGATCCCGCTTGACGTCTGTAAGATAGACCTAACTGTACGTGCTAGTTCCATTTTAAAGCTCAAAAAAACCAAGTCTTAAAGCAAGAAGAACCAAAACCAAAGCCAGTGGAATAGCAACAAATAAGATCTGGGTTTTCTAATTCCTAGTCCAGAGTTCGTTCTCTCTCTCTCTCTCTCTTTTTTTTTTCTTCTTTTTTGTAACAGGAGCTTGCCAGAGCGAAACCAGGTAAAGGACACGGTGTGTTGTAGTGGGAAGCCACTCGAAATCAGACTGAATACCACCCATTCTCCCAAAGAAGGTCCAATCTCCAACTGTACCCTTGGACATGTGATGCAAGATTAAGGTTTGATTTCGGAGACCCAAATAAAGAGATGCAGAGGGTGATTTTGACATTTTCGAATATGTGCTAGAAGGCTTTGACATCTGTGACCTCAATAATTGGAAGGTTTCACCACGCTGCGAGGGGGGTGGGGGGCCAGCAGGCAGCCCCTGTCAGATACCATGTCAGATTGATAAATGCCTTATTTGGTGCTCTGTCAAAATGCTCATGCTAGCTGGGCGTGATCTCTCGCGCGCATGGAACACGGGCTGCACCATCTGCTCACTTTGGAAATGTAATCTTGAGCCCATACTCCGTGCCCAAGCCAGGCCCGTGACTTGCCCCAACACGGAGAGGACTTGGGGGTTTGGAGAGACGCCAGGCTCCGATCTCGTGAGCGCAAACCTTGGCCTGCTTGAGGACTTCTGAGAATTGCTCTTATCTGGTGTGGTCGGGGTTCTGATAAATCACCAGCGTTGTCCCCACCACACATTCAGGGATTGCTCAAGCTGTGGTTGAGTGCTAATGTTTTTATAATGTGCCGTCTTTGCGACAGATTGGGATCGGAAAGCAGGCTGTTCAATGCCCTTTCTTTCTCTTCAAACAAGGTTCTCTCAGAAATCCTCACTCTCATCCAGCCGGGGTGGTGTCTGTGTGGCAGAGCTGACAGTGACCGCAGCCCGGTACTCCATCAAGCCCCTTGCGCTCGCTGTCAGCCGTGGGGGTCCCCAGCTCCGCGTCAGGGGGAGGGGGGATGAGGGGCTTGATTAATGTGTAAGCCCTTCAAGTACTCTGTCTTTGTGTCTAAGAAGCACCGGGGCATTACGGGGATGATGGGGCGGAATCCTTGACCGTAACTAGTTGAGGACTGCGGTCTGACCGGGGCTGAGGGCGATGGGCCTGGAAAGGCCCTAGGGCTCCGGAGACCCCCAGACCTGGCTCCCTAGGCCAGCTCTGCCATTTCCTTCTGGGCAACTCTGGGACTGTCACCAAATCACTGGGCCTTGTGTTTTCCCTCAGTGAAAAGGATTTTGTTTTTTTGATTTGTGCAATAATGAACATAGTATGATTTTGCCTTTCCTGACGCTTGGCTCTTAACTTAATAAGTGCTGGTTTCCTTAAGTCCAGATGCCTTAAAAGCAGAGGGGTTCTAGTAGAATAGTCATTGTAAAGGAGGTTAGGAGGATAAAGCATCCTACTAGGGCACACAGATTTATCACATGCAGATCATTACGTGGGGACCATTTTCTTCTGACCCTCAAATCTGAACTTAGACAATTATTATTATCATTGTCATTATTATTAGTAGTATTAGGTCGTTATGGGGACAACAGAACACGATGATACCTGTGGGGACAACAGCATGGCTGGAATGACCGAGGACCTGAAATCCTCTTCTTAGGGGCCATCTGCCCACCTTCTGCACTGATGCAGGTGTCTTGGTTTTAGTATTTTTGGCTGAGAGGCACCCCGACTTAACACTTCCAATGCCAGAAACCTTACGATCTTGTCATGTAGCTGAAGACGTCTGTGAAGGACTCGGAACACTTTGAAGGCGGATTGCAGCTGTGGGCAAACTTTTTCTGTGAGGGTCCAGATAGTGACATGTGGGGCTTCACAGGCCCTCTGGTCTCCGTCACAACCGCTGAGTTCTGCTGCAGGCGCTTGCAAGCTGCTACAGACCATCTCTAAGCTGGTGGGCACCGCGGCCTTCCAATAATACTCCGTTGACCACGTAGGACGGCAGGCTGGATTTGGTCCCCTGGCCACCGTTGACCTCTGGCTAAAATTGTGTGAAATGTAGGAGGTAGGTACACTCTCTGTCCCACCTGCAGCCGTGAGTATAAGAGAAAGGGAGGCAATCACTGTTTTCTCCAGCTCCTTGGCAGTTCGCTTCCCCCCTCAAATGCACGTCTTCTTTCAGACCCAAGTTGTGCTGTGTGCCCGTATTTTTCAGGTGATGAGACTCTGGCTTATTTTGGAAACCAAGAGTTATTAGTATGGTTCATTGTAAACAACCAAACAGAAATTAATTCAAAATACTGTGAAAGGCCTCCTGTGGCTTGGGGATGAGAAGTATTGTGTTCTTATGCTAGAGAGAGGACCATATGGAGAGGGATATATATATATATATATTTTTTTTTTTTTCTTTTCCAGACTAAGGAACGGTATTTATGTTTGTTTTCATGGCATCTGAAGAGATTTTGTGAAGCCCGAATAAGGTAAGGGTCACTCGGAGCCTTTCCTCCTGAGTGAGACTCTCTTGACCGCTGTCCGCGTCACGCTGTGAGCAGATGTCAGACCGAATCTTTGACCCCAGTCACAGCTGCTGTTGTCCCTACGCGGTCTGCCCTGTGAGGGGACAGAGGCGGCCAGGCTGACTGCGGGACCTGTGGGCCCAGGGCCTCGTGGGTCTGATTTTGATCCCGGGTCTGCACACAGCACGTCCTTCCCTGCTCGCAATCGCCCTGCGTGTTCAGCAGCATCTCAGGGAGAAGGAGTTGATAAGATGAAAGGGAAATGAACGTGTCTTCTTGCATCATCACACAGGTCTGCATGTGGTGGTCCTCAGCGGGCTGCCTTCTGAGACTGGGCCCCTCATTTTCTCTGCAGGCTCCTGTGGCCAGGCCACGGGCCACAGGGATCTGCCGGGTGCGGCTTCCTTGGCTCCCCCTCGCCTCGGCTGGGCTCGACTCAAGAGCCTGTTTTTGCCAGGGCACCACCCTGAGTGATACCCTGTGCTCTGTTTGGACGGCTGTCCACTTGCGGGGGTGGGGGGGCTACCACTGCCTCGTTAGGATGCGTGCTCCCTGCAGAAGGAGCTTCGTGGAGGGTGCTGACTTTCCCGTGGTAGCCCCTTCAACGGGGTCCATGGAACAACGTTCTGGCATGCTGAGGGGCGGCGGCTCTTTTCGCGGGAACAACACAATCTCTATCTCCTCGCAGTACATGCTGTTTTGGACTGAGCCTGGTCTGTGGGTCTTTGTTCCAGGCAGAGTCTTTCTCTGAAGTAGTCCCAGCCCTCTTTGCAACTTCTGTGCTCAGACTCTCCCTTCCTCCCCACTCTTCAGAGCATCCAGTGGTTGTCCGAACCCCGCTCACACCATAGGTCCCCCGCATGACATACCCTGCGTTGGAAACACACGGACGCACACAGAGATGGGGCGGGCGTGGCGGCCACCTCCTAGGCCCCACCAGAGAGCAGCAGACCTCCAAGCCCTCTGAGCGTGATTCCTGCCAGTACGTAGTAAAGAAGGTTCGAGAAACAGTCTCACCTGGGGCCTCTCCGAGGCTGGGGTTCCTTGGGTGTTTTTCCTTGACTGTCTTGCTGTCTTCATCATTGCCAGCATGCTTTGGAAACAGGAAACTGAAAGGACGGGTGTGCGTGTCAGGGAAGTCGTGAGGCACGTGCTCTAGCGTGTTGACCTCACAGTTCCCGACGCGGAGCCAGATGAAGGCAGCGCACAGCTTCCTGGACAGGCCGGTGCTGCCAGGCACACGACCTGCCGCAGGAAACGCAGGCATCAGCCTCGGGCCTTTGGTCGGGGATGTTGGAGCAGCATTGAGCATGTGCTCTGGAGCACGCTGTGTAGACAGAAGCCACTGTGTAGACGGAAGCTCTGAGCCCTGCGGGGAGGCTGCTTCTGGGGCAGCAGGGCTCCAGGTGCCAGTCGCTCCTGTGGCATCACGAGCTTGGGCAAGCCAAACACTCTGACCCTCCGTTTTCTCGTCTGCACCAAGGCTGTTACTATAAATACTGTTTTCTCTAAGTTACCTCCCAGAGCCGTTTTTAGGATTAGATACAAGAGCGCTTCATCATCTGGAAAGTGCTTTCCGAGCGCAAGGCATTCTTATTACTGGTGACAGAGGGGATGGGTCTTAGGGGCTCCACGCATTTCTCACTGACTGTGCAGACACAGAGCAGAAGATAGTGATGAAAAAGTCTCTGCTCTGTTCCTGAGAAGCCCGGAGTCTCCCATCCGCGCGGGAACACTGAACAAATGCACAAAGGGCCGACTGTAGTTGCTTCGTGAATTCTGGATCCTCTTCTGCCTGTGTTGCACCCGCCGTGGGAGGAAAGAGGCAAAAGAGCCCTGGGCACGGGAACTGGGTGTTGAAGTCAGATGAGTTTCAGGCCAAATACAGCATTCTCCATGTAGAGGCCAGGTGGCCTTGGGAATCCAACGCACCCTGCGGAGCCTGGCTTTGCTCAAAGGTCAGAGAAGAGTGAAGAGTCAAAGATCACTCTGGCAACATCCTTGTCAGGAAGGAGATGACAACATGAAAGCCTAATGATTTCCTAGACCACAGGAGGCATGATCACGCATGTCCACCATGGGGCAGGGGTAGGTAAGAATAAAACCCCCCCACAGAGGTGAGTACATCCAAGCTGTGATTTGATGTATGTGTATAAGTTCACCAAGTGCCAGACTGAGCATTAGGATGTGCATGGCGGGTGTAGGGCCCATGATGAGTGGGGCATGGGGAAGGGGGCACACGGAAGACTCCCCAAGGCCAGGTTACGGGTCCCTCACTCTGAGGTCCCGAATCCCTTTGACTCGACTCTCCTGGCATTCTTGCAGAAAGAGGTCTGACCATTTGGGGTGCTTTTATATCAGTTTTATGTTAAGTGTGTATTTTAACTCCCCTTTTCCGCTCTTTGAGCTTCCTACCCGGAGGAACTTTTCAAGGGGACAGAAATGACCAGTGTTTAAATTCTGGCTTCGATGGGTCCTTAGTACTTTGAAAGGAAATGTGGTTTTTGTGAGAAATAGCAACTGAAGATGAGCCAGGCCCGGTCTGGAAAGAGGAGTCCAGCCCAGGTGCTGTGCTTGAGTGTGAGGGCTGTGAAGGGGGAGAAAGAGTAGTGGTGTGTGAGTGCACGTGTGTGTGTGTGAGTGTGTATGATGTGTGAGTGCTGGTGTGAATGTGCACACGTGTGAATGTGCATGAGTGTGCATGTGAATGTGTGTGTGTACATGCATGTGCGCATGGCATGCATGTGCTGGGGCATGTGAGTGTGTGTGCTTGTGCATGCGTGCATGGGTGTGTGTGCTGTGGGCTTCTGTGCATGCATGCGTGTGTGCCATGGGGATGTGAGTGTGTATGTGTCTGGGTGCGTGTGTGTGCCTGTGTGTGTATGTGAGTGTGTGTGCTTGTGCATGCGTGCATGGGTGTGTGTGCTGTGGGCATGTGTGCATGCTTGTGTGCGTGCACATGGGGGTGTGCTCTCTGTGCACGTGCATGAGTGTGTTGTGGGCATGTGAGTGCGTGTGCATGTGTGTATGTGCTGTGGGTGTGCATGCGTGTGTGCGTGTGTGTGTGGAGGGGTGCTGTGGGCACGTGTGAGTGTCGAAGGCAGGAGGAGCCCGGGGCAGGGAGGCAGGTCCCAGCCCTGGGAGTGTGCTGACTGATGCTCCCGGCGCAGAGGCCCTGCCGGAGGTGCTGTTGGTGCTGCTTCCTGGGGGCATCTTGCGCAGCCCTGCAGAGACCGGTGCGGCGGCCAGCCTGCAGGAGGGCTTTGCTGGACTCATCTGCTCTGGGCTGGCGCAGGCGCCCCTGCCGCGTCCTTAGGGGACAGATCCCATTAGCTCTGATGAACTCTCCAAGCCAATGTTGGAAAAATGATGCTTTCAGTATTTGGAATGAGGCTAGAACACATGCCCATCCTTCTTCCCCCATTGCGCTGTGGGGGAGGCGGGGTTGGGGGAGCGGGGACAGGAGGTGCAGGTGTGCTCTTGGGGAGCTGCCAGGTCAGATGGGCGCCAGAGGCTTTGCATGAACATTTGTTAGGCTGGAGAAAGTTCTTCACAGAAACAGCCAAACAGACACTTGAGTGTTAGTCACTTCATAGTAAAATCCAAAGGGGTGAGCAGAAATTACCAAGGTTTTTTCCCACTGGGGAAGAAGTTAATATTATTTAGGTGAAATGTGAAATAGCCTCATTTGGGCTCTTTTGTCAGGGGTCAGGGAGGCTGGATGCCAGTACATACTCCCAGGAGATTGGTTTCCTAGAGTCACGTTGACCTGATCCGATGGCTGTTTATTGAGAGAGAAATCTATTATTGTGCGTGTTGTAGACAACAACCAGAGAAGCAGTGAGGTTGGAGGGAGGAAGGATTTTGGGTACATGTGTGCTGATCCTTCCATGTGCCAGAGCCCACCTGCCTACTGACTCAGAGCCAGCCTCCTACCACCATGCCCAGCCCTGCAGAGTCTCCTTATTTCCATATCACAGATGCGGAAATGAAGATTCAGAGAGGGGAATGAACTTGCCTGAGGTCAGACGTGATGGAAAATTCAGGTTTGGGACAGATGTCCAGCTAGCTCCAAGTCTTATACTTTCCCCAGTGCATAACATTGCCTCATTGAAAACCAATATTTAGCGAGGCGTGTGTGTGCATTTCCCAGTGTTCCTCCCACACCCTCCCATGAATGCCTCCAGAAAATGGAAGAGCAAGATCTCATTCATTCTTCGAAATGATGCATTCCATACAGGTAGTTGAAGATTTACCTTTATAGAATCTAGTCATCAAACAAGAAGACGACCCTAATATCACTTTTTGGGAATGGTTTATATCCGCCCACACATCTGTGCCCTCATTCATTCATTCATTTTGTATTCCTTTACAGACATGCTAGTTATGTACAGTGAATGTATAAAATGAAGGAAGAAATGAGAAAGCAAAGTCATAAAGCAAAGGGATTAGTGCTATGGTGCTAAAATGTAGTATAGAGTTTTCTCGACAGAAACATTATTTTGCTGGGCTCCGATGTCTACTGTCACATACTTGTGCTTGCTGTGGTTTTAGATAATTGGTGGTCGCACCTCTTATTTGTCATTTTCCAGTTCATTCCTTTGCACGCCTTAGGACCTCTCTTTGCCCATCTTTGAAATGAGGTGGTTGACCTGACTCTGACCCGGACAGCACACTCTCAAGGCAAAGGATTTTTCAGTTTTATCGCTCTTCCGCAGTGCCCTGCATTAGGATGCTGCTGAGGGCAGATTACCAGTGGGTATTAAAAAAACACATGTACTAGGAATTACACAGATGTTTCTTGCACAGATTGATAAACCTATTTTAAGCTGACCCATACTGAAGTCAAACTGCAGACACTCAGCTACCATCTTTGTTCTTGATTCCATATAGTTTGGCCTACAATCATTTCACACTAGAAAGTGAGCCATACCAGGGACCAGTTATCCTTGTTAATACCATGTAGACAAGTTCTACGGCAGAGTTCTGCTCTAGCAATCCAAGTAAAATGACATAAGAGAACATTATTTTTAGCTAGCATGGATTGTGAGAAGATCTTCCCCAAAGGAGCAGAAAGTCTCTTTAAATTTTTGGGATACAATCATTCACTTGCTAGAACCCGTGGGTCAGATGTAGGTTGGGCCAGAATCCATTTTATTTCTTCTGTGCCTTGCTGTACATCACACACAGGTTTAAATCACAGAAGTCACATACAGATAAGAGTTTTAACATTTTGGCAAAGAGAATTGCTATTCTGGATGGAGTTGTGGAGAGGTTGTGTTTTCTTCTAATACAGAAGATTTATCATTTAATTTGAGTTACAGGGTGAGAAAGGCCAGAATTGCACAATAGAAGGGAATCCTTATTACAGAAGACATCATTTCAAGCACAGAAGTGTAAAGTACTACCTTCTTAGAAGTGAAGATACACCGAATAGTCGATATCATCTGCCAATGCCATTAGCTGCCCTTTTTTTTCAACAAAGAGAAAAACACCTGGTTTCAAAGAAGAGTAACACCCATAAACCAAAGCATTCATAACTTGTGAAATCATATCTAAAGGCTACACTTTACTAATTACCTAAAGTCAGAGATTCCAGATGAATTTATTAAGGCTTTTACTTTTCAATTGTGTATAAAGATTAAAAGAAAAACATACATTTTAAAGGAAGTTACTGGAGCATCTTTGCTTGACTTGGAAAGGCAATAGTCCAATAATACTTCTGTGACTCTTAGCCCCTCACCCAACTTCCAGCCTATTTATAAAAGAAGATAGAAAAATCTTAGTAGTGAAAATTTCTAGAAAGAAAACACAAAAGGGGATACATATGTCTCTTGGTGTTTGGAGGGCAGAGACTAAAGTGTCAGAAGCAAGCACTGGTTTCTAGACTAGAAACGTCTAGAAGAATAAAGCTAGCTGGCTCTGCCCTGATGGCAGGGCAGAGCAGAGCAGTTGGAAGGCTTGCATGAGAGCACACTGATTTTTCAGGATTTGGTAGACAAATTTATGAAGTATTTTCCTTGGACCAGAATGATTCCCCCAGAAATTAGCCAGACTTGGGACATTCTGAACATTCTCCACTCCAAAGATCTGTCCACCAGGGCAAATTGACTGGTTTACCCCAAACAGGCTCTAAGGAAGAGTTGGAGGGGGTCAGATGAAGAATGCGTTGCCTGTACGAGGTAAAGTTTATGTGGAATATCACTGAGCATCCCCAGAACCCACAGCTGTGCTCCCTGGGAGGAGCCAACATCGGGGGATCTGGCTCATAGAAGGAACCCATGACAGATGCAGTGGGAGAAGTCAGGGCTCTACTGTATGTACTTCTCCCATAATCCTGTATAACTGTATTATATGTATAATATATATAAGGGAATTCTCTCTCTCTCCTTGTTGTGTTCCTTCTGCTAACTTTACATCTGTTGAAAAAGTAGAAGTCATCTTACCTCTGAAATTTTGATACTTATGTCTTTTTATAATAAAAATAGTAAATATGTTTCTTAATTGGTTAATCTGACCCGAATTTATGAATTATAATGGTGAGAAAAAAACACACAAAACTTTCTTTATCTAGAGCCTACTGTGTGCCCGGCACATGGTATTTTCTCCTCTTTCCCTCATGTCAGTGCTTCGGGGAGGACCCTCATCCCTATTCACCTACGAGAAAGCTGAGATAACCAGAGAGATACAGGGGTTTTCCTATGATTACAAAGGGGAAGAGTGAAGCTGCCATTTCAGTGTTTCTTTTTTTGTAGTGTGATTTTTTTAAATAATGTTTTTTATTATGTTCTGTGTTTCTTACTTCAAAACTCCATGCTCTATACCATGTGTTGCAAATTATAAGCCAAAATGGACCCCTGGCCAATGTCTGGCACAAGGTGTCACTTACCATATATTTATCAAATGAATGAATAAATACGAGAATGAATGAATTTTTGTCAGGTGAGCTATGCTCTCTAATTGCTTATTGGAATAAATGATGTTACTGTTAGAGTGAATGATGAAATGTCATCAGCATCAGCTAAGAGAACCAAAGAAACAGAACACAATCTCACATCGGCGAGCTGGATGGGCGGAGATCTGAGACCCAGAGGAGGAAGGAAGTCGGAACGTCCCACCGAAGTAGAAACCATTTTCATCACTTCTTTTCTGATCTGTGCCCAGGTGTCAGGTAATTAATGGTCTCCAAGCAGCCATCCAGGTGCCCCCAGAGGCACACTATTTAAGGGGACCTCACATCAAATTCTTTTGTGGGAGGAAGAAAGAAATCTCCCTCGTTGGTTTTGTTTTTGATTCCCCCCCCCAACTCTCTTTTCTTTCTTGATTCAACATTATTTTGTGTAACCAAAGGCCGTGTGCTGGGCTCAGGCTGCTGAGATGGAAAAGTCAAGATCTCCACCCCAGAAGCTCACACAGACAGAGCAAAGAAATCCTAAGTGCATATTCCAGGCTTTTGCATATTGGCACTTCTCAAGGCAGAGCCCAGGGGGACACGCCGCCTTTGCCTTTGTGTTAGCGACACTCCCCCCCTGGCGTACTCTTTCTTTGTTTTTGGCTCCCAAGTAGATGCACGTCTGTGTGTGTGTTTTAAAGTGCAGTGAACTGCACAGTGAAGTTCTTTTTTCTCTGCTGATTTTGTAGGTGTAATATCAGCCCACACAGCCCACCTGCTCCAATCTCTGTTTCATCTTTAACAACTGGTGTTTTTAACAGTGGTGCTGACTCTGGATTAGTTACTGAAGCATGAAGCAACCAGATAGATAGAGAGATGTGAGTCACCGGGCCTGTCGAGGGGAGCTCAGAGCCAGCTGTCCAAGTGGCGGCTCCAGGCCCCCTGCCCCGGAGAAGAGAGAAGGCTGTGGACTCCGGTGTGGCTGCTAGTGGGAGACAAGTAAACGCAGGACGATGGTGGGACCAGGGGTGCTCGAGGAAGGGGTATTATGAGGGGAAAACCTCTGCGTGCAGGTGTGTGGTTAACGTTTCGTTTTTACTTTGTGCATGTTTTCACGGGAAATTTCACATTTTTTTTTTCCCCCACAAGAGAAGTGACCTGATGGGACAACGACGCATTCCCTGGCTTCTGTGGGACCCCCAAGGACACTGTGGGCAGCTCTGAGGCCCGAGGGGGGCTCTCGTGAGCCCGGCAGGTGGGAGCTGATTGATAGCTTAGTATTTTACCCAGATAAAATCTTGTGAGAATCCCCATGCGAGGGCCATGCTGTAGACTGCAGAGGCCCATGTAGACTGCCATGGCCACCACCTGCCCTGTGGGAGGGAGGAGCCGGTCCCGGTCAGCTGCCATGCCCCCCCGCCCCCCGCACGTCACAGAGCCCTCATCTCTTCCTCTCCGGATTCATGTCACAGGCTAGTAGACAGCCAAACGTGCTGTGCTAATATCGGTGTTGTTTAGAGAGATTGTGTCTCCTTCTCTCTGTGGACTTAACGGTAAATTCGCATTAACCCGGCCATTAAAACCCCGCATACTCACGTGACACCTTCTGCCATGGTAACCTGCACTATTCTAGAGAGTCCCCCTCTGTCATCCAGGGTCCTGGAGTGAAACCAGTGATGATGGAGAGCCAGTCCCCACAGAGGCAGGACGGACAATCATGGGAAGGACGCATGCACGTCGGTAATGTAAGCCGATCCTGACTGACGCCATCACCTCGTCAGCCTGGGCCCACCCCCCACGATAGCTTCGGAAATACCGGTCACTTGTGTTCTTGCCTCTCTTGCAACCAAGCGTGGGCACGCCATTCAGCCCAGTCACATCCAGTGGGGTTTCCTACCATGGTCTTCCCACAACAGTCTTCACTGCGGTCTGCTGGTGCTGCCTCCCGCTAACGGTTAGATGATTCTGCAAAGCTCAGTCATGTCGTCTGCAATCAAAGTTCCCTGTTCCCCAGGTTAGTTCAGGAATACATTTTAGGATGTTTTAGATATTTCAAATATTTAGAGCAGCAGTTGGTAAACTATGGTCACAGCGCCTTATCTTCGTAAATAAGGTTTCATGAGAATGCGGCTCGCCCATTCCTTCACTTAGTGACTATGGCCGATTTCATGTAGTTGTGACGGCCCACAAAGCCAAAAGTACTTACTACCTCCCCCTTCACAGAAAATACTTGCTAGAAGAATAGTTAAAATCTTCCAAATATGTTGACCTTCTTGGCCAGAATTTCAGGAAGCATTAAATCCAGAGGGTCCAAGGTTATGTCTCCAGAACAGCGGTTAAAATGAAGCTACTCTATATGCTAAGAAAAGTGCTGTCTCCAGGCCCTAGCAGCAGCTAGGTTACTTTGAATCTGGAAGGTCAGTACCTGCACCCTTCATCCCAAGGCCTGAGTTTCAGTGTGTCTGTAATCCCTTTCTAGCTGGGACCAGGATCACACTGACCTCTTGTGTGAGATGCAGAGCTTGAAAGCTCTGGACGATTCCTTTTGCCTGGGACCCTCTTTTCCTCCTTTTTGCCTGACTCCATCACACCCCAGGGAGGATCCCCTGAGTCCCAGATAAAGCGAGGTCTCCTGCTTACTCCTCATTCACATCCTTCATGTCCCCGTGGGTCACCCTGTGTCACTGGTAACTTCTCCCTTCCTGGCTTAGCTTCTGGCTCCACAAAACCAGAACCTGTCTGCCACCTGAGGACCTGGCTCAGGGCCTAATACAGAAAAGGTGCCAGCAAGTACTTTGGCACTGGTGAACATCAGCTAGAGTCCTAAAGGCTGGGGCTACAAAATGCAGCTCATTATGAAGTCTCAGGAATGCTAGTCCACAAAACTCAGGGACATGAGTATGTAATTTACTTAATTTCTCTATAACCAGACTCAAGCTTATGAGCAACGGCATTTATGGACTCCGTTGCTGCTTATAAGGGAACACTTAACTCATCAACCCAGAACCCCAGACCCCAGTGCAGAACTCAATTCCTTCCCCTTTGGAAACTATTCAAACTGTAGATCCTTGCTTTCTTCTTTTTTTTTCCTTTAAGAGGCTCTGGATGAGGGCTGATGACCAAGCTCATGGGCGGCCTGGCTGCACTTAGGTAATCTTACACACTAGCTTCTGTTTTTCTGTAGAGTTGGCTGGCTCCTCATTACACTGTCCCCAGTCTCACCCTTGAATATGCCATGATCCCTAGGTTGTGCAGCTTTCTTCTAGGGACCATTGCTTCTTGAGACTACAGGCCAGCTCTCAGGCACTACTAGGCAGAAGGTGGGTGTGAGTGGATGTCCTAAATGGCATGATTTGTGTGGGTTCTGAGAGGCTGCTGTCAATCACATTGTCTGACTCTGTTATTTACATGTCACGGTGGGTGAAGATGGGACTTTCTATGAGAAGAGAAGTCTCTTGGGGAACACCTTGGAAAGCTATCCAGTGCCCTTCCATTGTGGCATTTCCAAGTTATCTAGGGATTCCATTTGTCCTGCTCTTATGGCCCCTCCAGGCCTTGGACAGAGGGGGCAGGTTAGGGACGTGAGTGCTGTCAGAGACTCATGGCCTTTCAGCTGTGTATTCTCTGCTCTTCCTTGCTCCCACTGGGAGGTTGGCTGTTGAGCAACCTCTCCAGAGGTGGCACAGCTTCCTATCATACCAGCCTGCGCTGTTATAGAGAATAGCCCGGTGTGGACCTATGCCCATGTCCCCAGGTTGTGATTATACCCTAGAGGAAGAATTTTCTCTTTCAGGCACCTGGCTCTTAGTATAACGGGGTTAGACTTTTGCAGTTATGGTCTCTACAATGAGATCCAAGAGCCCGTTCTGGAATATTGATGTGCAATGACATTCCTGTTGTAATAATCCCAGTCCTCCCTGAGGCATAGTAGGTATTAATTTATAGGAAGAAGAGGGTCCAGACCCTGTCCTCTAAAATCCTACAGACTAGTGGAGGTAAGAGATCCATTAACAGATACCTCCAACATCAGGAGGAACCTCTAATGAAGAGATGTGTGCATTGCATCCTATGATTGAGGCAGAGAGGCCTCTACACCTGCCCTACCTCAAAGTCATATATGATTTTCTTCTACTCTATTTGGACACCCATATTTCCTTAGCATCCCTCAAGTGCAATACTTTCTCCCCAGTTTATTACTACTTTGGAAGACAGATACTTGTGAAGTGCTTCTGCTTGGCCAAGATTGGTGCTGAGTAAAATGGAAGGTGAACCTAACCTCAAAAAGGGGCCGCAAAAAAACAAGGGTGAAGACACAGCAGGAAGAAAGGGTCTCAACAGCTGAGGGTTCATTTCCAAGTGAACGGGACAAATACTCACCCATGGAACACCCAGGGATAGAGTAGCTAACTAAGAGAGGGAGTTCTCTGGACATCCCTGTGGAGGGAGACCTGTTGTTTCCAAACACTGACCTTATTCTGCCAAAACAGCACTGACCCACTCTTCACTGGGAGCTGGGGTCCCCAAGATGCATCCCTAGATTGAGCCAAGAGCTCGCTCCTGGCTTCTTTGTTACTGTTCACCTGAGCTGGATCCTTCTCCCCACAGCACCTACTGCTTGCTAACTGGTATCCATCCCACTGTGGGCTTCGAGGCTTTGGTGAGTTCGGTTTTGTTTTCCTGTCTTTTCCTCCCAGGCCATGAAAGGTCTCCTTCCTGAGCTCGATGCTGCTTGACCGCCTACCTGTGCTTGGCTCCTCCTGGCTCAGCTTTTGGACCCACAGCCATGAATCTGTCTCTAAACAGAATCAGTAGCTAAAACCCAGCCTCCCAGGTCTGTCTGTGCTTGAAGCCCAGGAAGGAATGTTCTGAAGCCAGGATGGTGTTGACGAGTGGGGTTTGGCCTGGAAGAAAGAACACCGACCTGCAGGTCATCAAGTTATTGGCACCTCCTCTGCTCTTCAGTTGCTTCGGAAGGGAAGTCTCAGCACGAGGCCACGCTGTCTACCTTCTCAGGGTGCCCTAGGCTCAGACACACGTATGTGGCACTGTCCCTCAGGGGCCCCGCAATGGAGTCGTCAACACAGACTGTGACTACTGAGAAGGGTGTTGAATCAAACACCTTCCTTCCCCCTACCTCGATGCAGAGTGGGAGATTGGAACATTCGCAGGGGTCCATTCTGCAGGTGGAAAAGCATAGGTGAAGGCGGATGAGACCACCTATCCAGGACAAAAAGCCATGCTGATTTCAAACCGGGCCTCATGTTATCACTTGAGAAACATTAAAAATGCTGCCTCTAGGGTCCCCACCCCATAGACCCTGATCTAATTGGTCTGGGGTGCTACTGGGGTACTGAGCATTTGAAAAGTTGCCCAGGTGATTCTCATGGGCAGTCAGAGCCGAGAACCCCTGGGTCAGGTAGTGGTCAACCGAGAAATTAAGCACAGGTGTCCCACCCCAAGGTCCAGCATGAGCAGTTACTTTTGAAGAAGAGGGACCTGGATTTTTTGCGTGTCACAGCGGCATGGAAAGCTGGGGCGAGTCATAAGGCCCTGTGCCCACCCCTCGGTAACTCTCAACATTTTGTCTATGGTTTTTAACCATGATTTTTTTAGCTCCCTCCACTGCTCAACCATCATTCTTTAACTGCCAACTCTGGGGAGTAATAATCCACAGTTTCAATAGCCTCTGGAGAAATTGCAGGGCTTTTGCCACAGGGCAGAAAACTCAGGAGTTTGTCAACAAAAGAAAAATAAAAAGCAAGCTTTCAGCTACCAAACAGAAAACTTTCACAGATTCCTAAGGTCATTCTGGCAGAACTTTTATTTCAATCCCCGACACCCTACGGTTGGTGTGAGAACAGAGTCCGTAATAAACACACACTAGCCAGACTGGTCAGCCGTCACTCGCGGGCCCACAGCTCCCCTCGCTTCGGCCCCACAGTCTGGCAGACGCCAACAGGACGCATAAACAAGCCCTTGAAGACGCCGCAGCCAGCCCTTTATGATCGGAGCTGCTGTTAACCCTTCCCAGCAGGACCTCAATGTGCTAGGAGAGGTAAAAAAAAATTTTTTTCAAAAACCCCAAAAAACAGTAATGGGTGACGATCAAGGTGTAGCTCATAAAGTCAGATAGAAGGTTTTTCTAGAAGGATTTAATCCTCTCAAAGGAGTAATACCGGGTGAGAGCTACAGGCTTCCTTTGCAATCAGATCTGCCTGTGATTTGTCAAACATCGTGGCAACTTGGCAACTTTTTAAGAATTTTTTGCAGTTTTTTCCACCTTCTCTGTTGGTTAGAAATACAAGTCTGTCTCCTGGGTGACATTAAGGTGTTTCTAAAACATCACGAGCTGCAATGACTTCATTTTATCACATCTTTTCTTTTTTTCTTTTGAAAGGCGCGTGTATACAGCAGATTCTGTCCGTATGAAATTTGCGTGAACGTATCTGGATTTAGTTGTGCCACGATGGCTACCACGCTCTTACCCCCACGTAGCTTAATTGTGATAATAATATCAGACTATTTCCTCACTGAGAGTTTACTGTGTCTTTCTTTATAATATGTTCCCCAGTTTCCCCCCACACATCAGGGTGAATTCCTTCCTCTTCTGTATTCTGAGGGCTGTTTGTTCTCATCCCGAGGAGAGCATTTCCTGTCTTGCATTCTTATGGTCTACATTTTACATTTTTGTGGGTCTGCCAGTTTGTGAGTTCCTTGAAGGCACATGCTCTGGCTTTTAAAACACTTCACCCAGATAATCCCGATGATCAGGAAAGGCTTGTGCTGAGCCGGGTGGCTGAATTCCTTCCACCCTTTCTAGGGCACGGCTGATGCCGGCCACACTTTCCTGGAGGCTCTCCGAGGATGCTTCCTTGCAACAGGGTGAAGGTCATGCTCTGTGACAGGGAGCCCCATGCTGCCCGGCACCTGGGGTGTTAGTTTCCTGGGGCTGCCCTAACAAAGCACCCCAGAACCTCACTGTTCTGGAGGCGGCAGGTCTGACTGGGGCTCAGACAGGGGGCGTTCGCTAGGCTGGTGCAGAAGCCTCCCTTCCAGCCTCTCGCCTTGGTTCCCAGGGGCTGTCTTCATGTCCACATGGCGTTCTCACTGAGTCCTGTCTGTCTCCAAACTTCCCCGTTATAAGGACCCCAGTTGTACTGGATTAGAGCCCACCCTAATGACCTTGGGTTACGTGATGACCTCTGGAAAGACCCTATCCTCGAAGAAGGTCACATTCTGAGGGACAGGGGTTAGGACACAATTCAACCTGTAATGCCTGTCTTCCGTCCTGTCGGCGACCACTCCCTGCTGGTCATTGCTGCTGGGTAGAACCACAGTTTCCATGCCTACTTGCTCTCCTGTGGCTGTTTATACTGCCTGGGATGTTCAGCTTTTCTTAAGGTGAACTCAAGACTCCATTCCAGGTCTCCCGCCATGGGAGGCCCTCCAGGCCCTCCCGTCCCCATGCAAGCAGCGTGAAGCCCTCTTGCCTAGTTCGGCCATTGACCCTCGTATTGCTGGGCACCAGGCTGTGGACAGTATTAACATCTCTTTAAGCCGTTGCCTGTGAACCCCCCAAGGGTGGGAAAGGGTCTTTCTCTGCTAACTCCAGCACAAAGCACAGTTCCTAGCTAATGTTTGTTAGGTGAATACATGACACAGGGATTGTAAATAGGTTTCTTCTCCCTTGTTAATCCCATCAGGGTGATGACAGAAGAGATGTGTAGAGAGCGACTGAGGGTATCTGGGCCCATCTGGAAACCATGCCATGTGCAATTAGCAGCGTCTCCTGTGGGTCCAGCTGGGGTGTTCAGGGCCTTCCTTCGTGTATTTGCCAACTCATTCTGAAGGGTTGCAGGGAATTTAATTTAACTTGAAATATTAGAGAGAAGAAAACAAATTCCTGGGTTTTGAACCGGAACGTAAAGGATTCCTGACAAAGCTATCATGGCTTTTTGGAGAATGACTCCAAAGAAAGAAGAGGAAAGCTTCTAAAGTTCCCAGGTGAGGAGCACCCAGAACAGGGACCAGGCAGTCATTGCATGGGATAGAAATGGATGAATGGATGGAGCCAACGTTTTGGGAAAGTAAGTGCAGAAAGAATTCCTTGAGGACATAGGATTCCATAACATAGAAGCCAACTCCAAATTACAGTTGGTAGGTTATCAAGCGGTCTACATTTCTACTAACCAGGGCAAGGAAAACATAGTACCATCCCCAAATCCTTCAGTTATTTGTCAGAGCCTTCCAGTGTATAGTTTCCATATGACGGGAAAGAAAATAATACCCCAAAGAGGAAAATACAATTAAATAAAATATAGCTGACAACTCAGTTTCCATATGCAAATGCACATGAACAGTGTATTCATCTGTATGTAATGAGTTTAAGTTTTTGAAAAATGAAGAACTAAATTAGGGCATGTAATGTCTGCCTCAGAATGGAGATATATGAGTTTTAGATGTGGCTCTGAGAACAAGATAAATTTGTGTTAGTCTGTATTTTAATTAGTTGCCATGTAAACACCTTTGCACACAAAGTTGTCCAGTATTTGTTTTATACCCGAAAAAATAGCTGGGCCAATCTAATATCAAATCTAGCCATGTAAGAATAAGAATGAATTAAAGAAACAGCCAGCGCTTCATAGACACATAAAATTCCTGGTTTAGAAACTACTCCACACACAGTTTTTAAACATTTGATGAAAAATAACTTAAACCATTTCAGTGGAGTAACAGAACAGATCCTTCAAGTACCTGCAGTGTTTAATAGGGTTCCCAGAGTTGTCACTGGGGAGAATACCAGAAAGGAGGCTGTTGCTCTAGTCCAGATAGAAGGCCTGAACCAGGTTGGTGACTATTCTTTTGGGATCACAGACCTCCTTTACAGAGCTAAAGAAAGCTATTCCCAAAATACACTCAGAAAGGAATGTTCATACACATGTACATGCAGGTCACACATACAATCTTGCACACAGTTTCACAGGGTTCGGAGTTGAAATTTAATAATTTGTGTTGAATTCTTTCTGGTTGTTGAATTCTTTCTGGTTGAAATTTTTTTGTGTTGAAATTTAATAATCGAGTTTTCTTGTCTGGTAGCTCTTCAGAGGGAAGCAGACTATCGTGCAAGGGTATGTCCTGTCAGTGAATGGCTATGTGTGGGCTGCAACCCCTAGGGGACATGGCCATAGTGTCCCCATGTGGATCAGGTGACCCCACCCTTCTGTCAGGGGCAGTCAGGCAGAATCAATCAAAGAGGATACCCAACACAGATTTCTTTCTTTCTCTGTCAAGATAAGTGACAAAATGATTGCATCATACCTGCTGAGTGCTGGAATTTTCGGAGAAAGCAGTCAGTGCCATGGCAGCTCAAAGACACATATATGCAATTACTCTGGAAAACGAGGACGGAGAGCCCCAGGGAGAGACTCAGACCCAGAGAAAGGAGATAACGATGACAGAGGACACCCATGAAAGGTCATATGGTGGTGTCATCCTAGAGAAAGACAGCTGCATGGACAATAGTGTTCCGTGGGATTCTCCTGATACTGCATGGCGGTTCTCTTTCCTTTACCTTTAATTTAAGTTAGCTTGAGTTTGTATTTATTTCTTTTGGTAAGTATCTCTGAGACAAATATAAATAATATGCAAAATAAAAATTAAAAACACCCAACGTATTGCTTGCTAGAATCTCTGCAAGAAAGAGAAATAGTGTGAGATTCTGACACAGAAGCGACTGTGGAGATTGGGGAACATCTCCCATAACTGTGGCTATGACATCAGACGCTTTGCATATAGAGCATGGCGATGTCAGAGACGGAGCCAGAGCTTAGTGTGAGCTCACCAAGTGCTGCTACTTCTAGACAAACATAAAACCAGATACAATCATAATACCAGATAAAATCACATACACAAATGCAAATGATCTGTGTTTGGTATAGAAATCAAAGGCTTCTTACTGCATTCTTAGATCTAGCCTGTTTTTCTGAGTAGAAAACTGGGAAGAGATATAATGAACACAGAAAACACTGGATCTGGCCAAAACAAAAATTCTACAGAACTAAATAACGAGTATTAATTTTGGAAAGGTAGGAGAACTGACTGTCCTATAAAAGAACAATTCTGCAGGGGAAGGTATTAAGCAGCCAATCTGCATCATGAACCAGATCGAAGAATTGGAGGAACTCAGACCTGGCTTCGCTTCCATTTCTCCCAGCTACTGTACACTAGTATAATCTTGACCTTGCCTAATTTAAACATGACTTCACTTTTATCTGCTCTTACACTGACATGCGAGACCCCAACGAAGCTGCTGATAGTAATAGGTCACACTTCACGCCGCATCTATCACTCAGCATTTGAAATTGTTCTAGGCATAGCAGTCGTTGCTTTACCTAATAGCTGTGGTAGTTATTCACACGTTTTAGCCATTCATTCAAAAAATCGTATCAGCCGTCTACTGTGTGCCAAATAATTGGCTGGGTACTATAAACACTAGAAAACAGGACCAAGCCCTTGCCCTGAGGAAGCTGATGATGGGATGGGGAACACCAACAAGAATGCACGACTGGGTGGCCATCAGTTGGTCAGCCTGACATGCTGTAAGGACACCAGGCAAGGGAACCTAACCAACCCAGTGTCAGGAGTCTGAAAGGACTTCTGGGACGAAGCTGTTCGTAAGCAAAATCCTAAAGGAAACTAGAATTTCTACAGATGAAAGTTGGGTAGAAGGAAAATAAAATTAATAAATGGTGGCTTTTATTGATGATTTATTATGTCTTAGAGACTCTGCCAAGCTTTTCCAAGCGTCATCTTCCTTGATCCCTGTTGCGGTTCTGGGAGGTGTGTGGTACACAGTGGATGGGGGACGGAAGGAGGGGGTTGGAAGACTTTCCTAATTAGAATCACTCAACAACACAATCAGCTCTTTAGAAATAGCGAGCTCTCATCTTTTGAAGTACTCAAGCAGTGGCTAAATGAACTCAGAGCCAAGCAGATGACTGAGGCACGGAGTCCAGGATCATACTTGGTCAGATGTTTCTAAGGGCCCATCCAACTCTGAAATGTTCTGACACTAAACAAGCATCCTAGAAGATTTATATAGCAGGATATTTATTATGATAATATACTTGGATGATGACTAATATTGTTACAATGTGCTAAGATCTGATTAATTTGAGTAATAATAACATTTTGGCAACAAAATTATAATGCAGAATTTCTAAACATTTGTTATATCACCAAGAAATTCCAATCTCCTGAGGACAGAGGGTTGTAATGATTTTGACCCATGGAGCCCATATGGTTATAATGAGTTCATATTCATTATGTGTATATTCAGGAAAATATGTTTATTGACTGATAGTACATTCATTGGGATTTTAATAGTAGCTATAATAACAGCAATGTTGTCCTTAATGGCGGTCTCCCAAACCTGTCACAACAGAAAGATTTTCATGTTCCTCTTCCCCTTACCACACACTAACTAAAAATTAAACTGAATTCGAGTCAAATTTCCCATATTTAAAAGCCAAGAAATTAACACATATATAAAATGATTAAGGAATTTACATGTATTTATTATAGAAAATATAAATATAGGATACTTAGTTGCAGGTTATATTTAAAGGCAAGGGCCTCGATTTGCTCTATCAAGCTGCCGTATTCTTTGTTTTAACCTGAGAGAATGTGCCTCAGTGATTTAAAATCTCTGCCTCCGGGGGTTTGAGGAGGCTCCTACAGAGCTGTGGGAGTTGAAGTGTTTGGGCACAAATAGGAAAAGTGACTAGGCAATTATAGACCAAACCCAACCAACAAACCAAGTAAAAACAAAAATGAAAGTAAAACCCTTGAAGGGAGGTCATAGTCAGGGCCTCAATAATACTAAGTTGAGAGTCTCTCTCGGACCTCATGATGCCGGCTGTGAACTCCACTGTTGACTCTTAATTTACTGTAAGCCTCAGCTGACTAGATTGCATATTTTGGGAGAAGGAGGGCAAAACTTTACAAGATCTCATCAACCATACTTCATGAAAACCATATGACTAGTTTTAATAACTGCAGTTGACTGGCTTATTACAGTTCGTATTAATTGAAAGCACTGTACCCTTACGTAGTAGGTAGCCCTTTTTTTCTTCTTAGTGATACACAAAACATGTACACATTTCATACATGGCAGTGTAGATTTGTGAAAAAGATTGTGTTTTATTATCCTGACTTCTGGTCTAACCATTTGATTTCTCCTTTGTTCCAAGAAAGCACGTTCTCTCCGTTCTGCTGCCTTCCCACCCACACCTGTCTGTATTCTTCCCCAGCGTTACCTCCAGAGTCTTTCCCTACACGTCTGCCGTCGCAGGGATGATCCACGGACACTGAATATTCTCATCTTCAGCTCCAGAGTGTGAACATGTTTCTGACAAGTGGCTTCCCCGCCAGGGACCACTCTTCCGAGGCTTCCTTGCATTTTGGTGAGACCGTGTGACTTGTTGGAGGCAATGGAAGGTCAGAGGAAGTAAAGTGGGCTCTATCCAACCTGAGGAATTACCAAGCTGGCATGCCCCAACACTCTCTTTGCCTGACCCGAGGGACCTGGCTGAGTAAAACCACAGTGCAAAAGGAGTTCCTGTTTAAAATGATTTCAGCATCAAGATGTGATGTATTTTGTACCCTGATATGTTGAAGTAAGCTTTGCTAGTTATTGCAGTCACTGTCCACCGTGATTCGATGACTTCTGTGGGGCTGGAGAGCAGGGCAGCACGGTCTCTGAATGGTTTTCACATGCGTATTCACCACATGCGGGAAAATGCAAGGACTGCATTCTGGATGAGGTAGGATTGCTTGCAAAGATCAGTGTGTCTGCTGAAACAATAAGAAGTGCCAAGTCAAATACAAATATATTATGTGTGAGGTCGTTAGTGAGCTAATGATGCAATGGGGCCCGAAGAGGCCAGGATTTCAGGCGGGAGAGAACCTCAGAGGGCTAAACTGAGCTCTGGAGCCGTTTTCCCTGGGGGCATTTGCCAAATCTGTTTGCAGAGCAAGAGGCTGAGAATCTGGGGTTCACCCAGAGGACTGGTGTTTAGTAAGGGCAAGAAACATCATAATAGAGATGCTACACAGGGTAAGAGGCTAAAGTCACTCAAATCACTCTGAAAGTGGACTGGAATCCAAAGACAAAGCAGACAAAGGAAAGAAAACGATAGATCATTCTCATTAGAAATAATAGAAAATGAGTTTCATCTAACTGTGATTAATACACATAAGGAAATAGAAGAAAAGAGAAAACAAACAAGAGAATTTCAACAGAGAACCAGAATCTTAATAAGAAACAAATGAAACAGAAGTAAAATATACGTTATCTGAAATTAGAAGTTACATAGTGAATTTTTTTTTAAGATTTTATTTATTTATTTGACAGAGAGAGAGATAGTGAGAAAAGGAACGCAAGCAGGGGGAGTGGGAGAGGGAGAAGCAGCCTTCCCGCTGAGCAAGGAGCCCGACGACGTGGGGCTCGATCCCAGGACCCTGAGATCATGACCTGAGCCGAAGGCAGACGCTTAATGACTGAGCCACCCAGGTACCCCTCGATAGTGAATTTAACTACAGGATTAGTCTTCTGATATTAAATGGTATACACAAAAAAATTTAATACAGACTGGATCATTCACCTAAATCTGAAAGTTAAAACTGTAATACTTATGGAGAAAAGTGAAGAGACAAATCTTTGTGACTCTGGGGTTGGCAAAGAGGACAAAACAGGCAATGCCTATTAAGAAAAATTGGTGACACGCACCTCATCAAAATTTAAAATGTCTGCATTTTAAAAGGTACCTTATGAAAATGAAAAGATAAGCTACATATTGGGAGAAAATATGAGCTATATATGTACATATATTTGTCCAAGGACTTGTATATAGAACATGTGGGGAATAAACCTTAAAATTCAATGAGACAAATACCCAGTTAAAAACTTTGAATAGGCACTAATGCAAAAACAGATGTGTGAACAGTCAATAAACACATGAAAAACTGTTAAAGGACATTAGTCATCAGGGAAGGTCAAATTAGAATCACAGTGGGATACGACTAACACACCCACTTGGATGGTTAAGATATAAAGAAGACTGACAGTACCAAATGTTATCAAGATGGGGACCAATGGAACTCTCGCACGTTGCTGATGAGAATATAAAATGATAACATTTGCTTTGGAATGTAATTTAGCAGTTTCTTATGAAGTTATTCAAACTTACTGCATGGCCTGACAATTCGACTCCCAGGTATTTACACAAGAGAAATGAAAATTCACAAAATGCTTACAGCCACAACACACATCTGTATGCATTGCAAATGTTCACAGCAGCTTTATTCATTGTAGCCTACAACTGGACAAAACCCAACTGGCCATCAACATGTGAGTGGATAAACAAGATGCAATATCTGCATACAATGGAGCGATATTCCCAAGAACAAGAAATTAAGCACTGTTACGTGAATATGAATGAATCTCAGAAGTATCATACTGAACAAAGAAGGCAGACAAAAGGGTACATATTATGGGATTCCGTTTGTACCCAGTGTAGGAAGGAGGAGTCTAATCTATGTTGCTAGAACACAGATCTTGGGGGCAGGAGAGAGAGTCCCACAGGAAGAGCTCGGGGGAACTTCTGGGGTGACGGAGGCATTGTATATCTTGATTGTGATTGTTGTTTCATGGGTGTACACAAATTTATCAATACTTACTGAACTGTATACTTAAAATGTTTTATTGCTTATAAATTATGCCTCAGTAGAGCTGACTCAGAACAAAACAAATGAAACCTCATTAAACCATTCTTCTCACATCTTTGCTGATCAGAATTATCTATTTCCTCCTCATTGCTGGCCTGGCACGGTGTTTGTATTCTATTTAGCAGTTATGTCATTTTATGTTTTCATAATTAATTGGTTTTATTTATATGCCCTCATTTGGATGATAAGCTTCTGGATTATTAGAACTGTTTTATTTATTGTTGTATCTTCATTGCCTATTATAGTGACAGGCACATGGTAGGTTCTCCTGAAATGCTTGTGGAATTGAACTGAGGTAAATCAGTGTTTGTTGAGTGATGAGGTGGGACAAGTCCTCTCTCTGGTAGGTAGGCTATGAGAAGGGTTGAGCAGCCACATGGTCTAGGGTCAGGTCCACCAGCTTCTTTTGTGTGGCCGGTAGAACTGCCAGAGAGAAAAGTTCAATGGAATCTATAATGCATCAGGATGGGAGCCAGGTGACCCTGTGGCCTGAATATTTAGGGCAGAAAGGACCAGAGCTGACAAAACAGAGGTTAGGACAGGGGATGAAAAGACCAACCAGGCATGACTAGAGTTCTGCAGCCATGACTGCATGCTCCTTCATGTTGTCTCTGTCGGAAGTGTGCGCAAGCAGGAGCTCTGACAAGCCCCATGAAGAGGGAGACAGGTTGAGTAGCAGTTGAGAATCCTCCCAAAGCAGGCAAGCAGATTGTGGCCCAAGCTGAATCCAACTGAACAGAAATGTCAAAGCCGAAGCTGCTTGGCTGTCTAGGAGAAGCACAAAGGATCGCACTCGGGGGCCTCGTTGTACGACTTATGTTTGTTGGGCCAGCCCATGGGTCCTTAGCAGAGGTAATGAGCAAGAAGAAAGCTAGGCATCGGTGATTGTCAAGATCGCTGTAAATCTGTTCCACCTTCTTAACCTCTGTGGCACAGGGAGCTGTGTTTATGACATTGATCCTGCATTTTGCTCCCTCTCAGGAGAGCCATGATAAGATAATGATACACATGTCAGCTGCCATGTGTGAAACTGGCAATCAGAGGATTAAACTTGGGAGTGTCTTTGGGAAATTCTCAAAATACTACCATGGGCTGTCTGAACTCTGCCAAGTCTACCTCCTAAGTGCATTATCTTCCATCTGTCCCTTCTCTCCCAAGCCCCAAGCCAGCGCCTCTGTACAAGCCTTCAGCCTGGCTTTAGCCACTGCAGGAACCTCACCACTGACCTCCCTCTGATTCTTTGCTCTCTCATCCATGATCAGTTCATTCAGAGCAAAGTATTCAAAACAAAATTGACTGAGAGTCTAATCCCGGGTGGCTCTCTAGTGTCCGTGGGAAAAAGATAGAACCCCTTAGGTTATGGGAACATTTTCAACATGGCTCCATTGGCCCCAAGAACCTCACACTCTTACCTATGGTGTCCTTTCAACTTGCAATCTCCCTGTCCTTACCCCTCTCTCTCCCTCTCCCTCTCTCTCTTCCCCCCTTCTGTCTCTTCCTCTCCCTCTCACTCCCTCCCTCTCTCTCCCCTTTCTCTCTCCCCCTGTCCCTCCCTCTCCTTCTCCCTCTCTCTTTCTCTCTTTCTCTCTCAGTGCAGCGTGCAGTTCATTCTCTGAGTACTGAGCTCCCAAGTGCTGGGAGAAGAACCGGGGATCCTTACATCTTTTGTTAAAATCCACTGGTTTCTGGAAGCCTGCGGGTGGCTTCCTTTCCATCAGTTTCCCATCCATGAACTATTTAACCTGACGGTGGAAGTGAAGATGTTGGCAAAGGAAGGACTAAGTAGAAATTCTGGCTGTTGGCAAGGCAGGTCCTGGAGCAGCCCTTCAAGAGGGCAGACTCATGCCAGGCCCTTCTCTGTGTTCTAACAGCACCCTACGCTCCCTCTGTCAGGGCACTTATAAGCTGTGTTTTCAGTGTTTGCACGGTGCCAGGTACCTAAGCAATAGCAAATATTTTTCACTGTGTCATTCATGGAGTCTCGAGTGTGTCAGACACTTTATACTGAGACCTCCAAGTCCAGTGACTTATCGGCTTTCACATTCTGAGCACTCACCACAATGCCTGGTCTGTAAGGAATGGTGGTCATTCATTCATTTAATAAATATGTATTGAATATCTACAATATGACAAGTTCCAGATGAGGCTGTGATGTTTAACAGATTGGGCAGAGAGCTTTACTCCATGGAGTTTCCCAAAGGATGAAGGGAGCCCTGCCTGCGTTAGAATCACCTAGGCCCTTCTACCCGCATAGATTCCCAAGTGAAAACATGCATCTCAGGCCACAGGATATGCACTTTTTAAAAAAGATTTTATTTATTTATTTGACAGAGAGAGAGACAGCAGGGGGAGTGGGAGAGGGAGAAGCAGGCTTCCTGCTGAGCAGGGAGCCCGATGCGGGGCTCGATCCCAGGACCCCGGGATCATGACCCGAGCAGAAGACAGATGCTTAACGACTGAGCTACCCAGGCGCCCCAGGATATACATTTTTAAACAAAGATCCCAAGTGATACTTAAGCATAGTAAGTTTGAGAAATTCTGGTTGTGTGGTGATAGACTCATATGGTATTAAGTAAGCATTTGATGAATGATTAACTGAAATTAAAAAAATGCGAATCATATTTCGATATATTTCTGACTCTTAAACATATCTAAAAAGCATCATCGGTCAGAGTGCTTGTATTTCAGATCATTCATTTGATAGCCCCTGCATTATGGTGCTTTTATGACATGTCTTGTGTCTCTTCTGTGCACTTCGAGTGCAGGGAATGTATTTTCTGTCTCACTATTTCTCTGTCCTACCCTGGGAAGCACGGAATTAGGGACAGGATAAACATTCCAGTAACCCTGAATGAGTACATGATCTAGAATGAAGCACTGAATTATACACATGGGGAGCACAAAGAGGGCCCACGGAGCCTTCCCTGTGCTACAATTTGGGTAGATATCTTGGTTTTTGACCATTTGTAGGAATCCAGAAGGACCACTCTTACAGCTTTCTGATGTTATGCCGTATTGTGATTAATACAGCTTACTCAGCTTGATTCCTAACTAGTCAAACCTTTGAATCCTCATGGCACTTTGCTTTTCTTATCACAATATTCTTCCCAGGATCCTGGGTCCACTGCTGCTTTAAGCCTGGTGTGGAGGCATTGAGGTATGAACACAGAATTAGGGACCAGCCCCTGCAGCGCAAGTTTCTCTTTGGATTGTCCAAAGTCAAGAATCACGACTGCAAGGTGAACAACCGAGGCTGGGCTAACGGCTTTGCTCTTGCGTGGGTCTCTCTGATGCCCTTTTGCAAACTCATCCCAGCAATCCTGGATGCCTCAGACTCGGCCTGCCGTCTTAACTCAGTGAAAACAGCCTCTATGCGGAGGACACTTCCACTGTTCTGTGCCAATATCAGTCCTGTGACCATGCCCCAAATCGTAGTTCCTGGGCTTATTTAAAATGTTTCATCCCTCGCTCCTCTATCCAGAACAATGAAAAATCAGCTACTTGGTAGAGAACTATGTTGGGTTAAGTGGATATTTCTAGCTTGGTTTATTTTCTAAATAAAAAAGATGTAGTAAAGAATGTTTTTCACATGAATAATATCTTGACAGACTATTCGGTCACAGGATGTGCATGGTCTAAGAGATGCATCTGATTTCTAAGCAAACTTCTCCTTTCTAGAAGGCTGATCAAGCTGCTTAATACGCTAGGGTGCATTGTTCAGAAGACTAATGCATGCATGCTTACCCATTTCTTTCCCTAAATAGAAGAAGCATGTTACTGCTTGTCTTCTTTCCTTCCTTCTTTCCTTTTCCTTCTTCTCCCTCTTTGTTTTTAAAGCAATTTCCCTATTCAATATCATACCGGCTTTAGTTCCCTACCAACTCTTTTAAACAGAAATTTGAAAGCATTTTTACCACAAAAGTTTTTTGTTTGTTTTTTTGTTTTTTGAAGGTCTGTAGGTACATCAACAAAATATGTGCACAAAGAAATGCCACTGTGTTTATCTGGCCCACATGACCTTTTATTCAAGCATTTCTGAGCTAAAGTAATAGACAAAAGATTGCTTATCACAAATTGAACCCCATGGAGAATGGAAATCAAGAAATTAGAGAAATCAGGAGACAGTCCCTCATTGTAGCAGAGCTACCCTGAAGTTCAATTTAAGAGTTCACAGGAAGTCAGCAGAACTAGCTATGATTCTGCCCTGGGGCGGTGCACGTCACATCCTTT
The DNA here is from genome assembly GCF_011800145.1 of Mirounga leonina. NCBI lineage: Eukaryota > Metazoa > Chordata > Mammalia > Carnivora > Phocidae > Mirounga > Mirounga leonina. The sequence continues at coordinate 4,846,206 of NW_023270277.1, forward strand.
CTGCCACTGTGCCTTTGCTAATGCTATTCCCTCTGCCTGGGACTCTGGTCCCTTATTCCCTTAGCCTGAGGTTCAGATCCTTTCAGACCAAACCCTCCTTCATGGAACTTCCAGCACTTTCCACCAAATGTCCAGACAGCCGTGGGAGCTCTTCCTATGGACTAATTCCCTAGCATTCTGCTTTCTAATTCTCCGTGCCACTCAGAGTTCTTGAGGCAAACAGAAGATGCCTGAGTAGGTATCTGAAGCAGAGATAGATACTTGATGCAGAAAGGAAATTCATTGGGAGGATTCAGTGTTACTCAAAAATCAACAGGATATCTGGACAGGGAAGTGGTCTGGGAAAATGGACAGCAAACAGTTGAATGTTGGCCTCCTAAAGCACGACTGAAAATGTAGCCAAGTTCCCCGCACTCTACCACTTCCCACAGGGCAGAGATCCCACTGTTTTGGGGTGGATTAAATCTCTGCACGCACAAGGACGTGTTCCCCTCCACATGCTCATCCACAGAGTGGGCAAATCCCCCGCCTTACAGAGTTTCTACAAGAATAAATAATATTGAATAATACAGCCTCTGTGAAGAGGCCTCGCTCAGGGTCTGGTTTGCTATAGGTAGTCAGCAAATGCTTGTATCTTCCCTCCAAAGCTCCTCTGCGCAAGAATGACTCGGACACCGTGTAAGGGACGTTGGTCATATTCGGGTTGCTCGGTACCTGGAAGGCAGTGCAGATATTAGGTTTTGTGCTCTGCTCTGTATATCGCCCCAGCAGTGATTCCACCTTCACGCCCCCCCCCCCACCCCTGTGAAAATAAACTTGGGAAGAAAAGAAGAAAGCACATGGCCAGCAGCAAGCCCTTCCTGGCAGTTCCCTGGCTGCCGGGATCAACAGGGGAGCAGGAATGCAAGTAGAGGGTCATTTCTTTAGGTGAGGGAGGCCTCCCTCGTTTGCCTGCCCTATTTCCAAGAGGCAAATGATCCTCTCTTTAGAGGGCTTTAGACTGAGGATTTCTAGCCCGGGAAACCTGGAGAGATTGCATTGTATCAGTCGTGCTTCTGTGGATGAGGATTCCGTAAGAACTCAGAACAATCTGCTTGACTCATTTCATGAATAGAAGGGAGTCACTTTCAAACTGGTGGTGTTACTATGCTTTGGATAGGCATTTCCCTTTCCTTTTCCTTTTCCTTCCCTCCCAACTTCCTTCCCTCCTTGCTCCTTTCTCCCTCTCCTCCTCCCACCTTCCCTCCTTCCTTTCCTTCCTTCCTTCCTGATACTTTCTCCATTGTGAAGCACATCTCTTATTCAGTGTCCTTGCTGATTTACAGCCACTAAACATGCCATTGTTCATGACGGCGCCTGGTCTTTTACTCTAGAAATTTTCAACAATAAATTCCCCCCAGTTTAGCAATGATGAAGAAACAAACCTTGGCTTCTAAGAGGGCTGCTCACCAATTCTGTTTCCGTTTGCTCTTCCTTGTTTTCATTCTGAGGACAGAGCAATTTTCCTCTCCTTCTGAGCACTCCCTATTGAAAAGCTAAGTGTTTCAAACAGAATGGGCAAGATTCAGTGCACCGCCCAAGTCACAGCAAGTTAAGGACATACCATCTGACCATTAGCACCCCACTGGGCCTCAGAAGGGCCGTTTTGCCTCGGCTGAATGTCATTTCAGCCAGTAACAATTATTTACTTCTGGAAAAAATTTGCTAAGGGACATGGAGCCAACTGGTGCTTTTGATTTCAGGGCCTGCTTGGTAATTCCTAAATTTCAGCTTGGGAAAGAAATTTGCAATTACCTCTTGAGAACATGCCATTTCACGGGAACGGTAACGGCGCTTCACTGCGAGAAGAGAGTGTGTTTTATTGTAAGATGCGCCACCAGGTTCCTCATCAAGGAAATGGCTTTTCTCAGACTCAATTTACCCTGGATGGGGCAAAACCCAATTTTCTAAATCTCAGCCTTTGTCAGGTAAAATTTATGCTAAATTTATAATTCTCTGATAGGTAAATAAGAAACTTAAAAGAAGAACACAAATTTCCAGCCCTCCATCATGTCAACAGTTCTTCCTGGCAAAAGAAAAATTATTTTTCCCCTGTAGCCTCACACCACTCTATCTGTACTTCTGTTATGGTGATTATCTCAACGTCACCATGTCCTATGGATTTGCAAGTATATTTGAGCTTTCCTGCTCTCTGGAGGGTCTTCTGGAGACTGGGATTGTTTTGTATACTACCTTACATCTAATAGATATAATTATATGTTATATGTAATCATATATTAATTTTATGTAGTTAATAGCATGGAATGAATTAATAAAATTTTGTTCTTAAATTATGAATTATCTATGTGTGTGTGCATGTGTGTGTGTATATATTCTACTTACTCCTGCTAGTACTTTTCAATTCACCTGATTAGCCCCCCATGGAAATGGAGGCAATAGGCATATTAAGAATCATTGGAATGGATCGACTCCTCCTTTCCCTCAATCTTGTGTTTTGCTCAGATTCCTGTCATTTGGCACCTATGACCATGGTCATTTTATACAGAACCCAGTAGATGAAATTTCGTTTGGTTGGTTGGTTGGTTTGATTCTGGCAGAGGAAACTGGGCATTCTTATCAGTCTCAGAGAAGGAATAAAAAATAATTTAGGCAATAGCTCTGCTGACCTTGTAGAAATGTAGCCTAAATTATTCTTTACAGGAGAGGGATTCATCCTGACCTTTCCACAAGTTGTTTGCTGGTCCCTTGAAGTAATCATTCTGTGTATTCTGTGTATGTTCGGAGTGCTCTCAAGGTCAGCTCTGTTTGCTCTTCTACAGTTTCGATGATGCTGTCTGGAAGAACTGCAGCCATCTTCCCTCATCTGTGGTCTCGCCTTCCACGGTGTCAGCTGCCTATAGTCACCTGCAGTCCAGCGACGTGGCCAGAAGGTGAGCAGTAGCTGGAGGCTATGTCCCAATGCTGAAGTCACTCACCCCACTCACCTCATCACGTAGGCATTTTATCATCTCACTTCATCGCAAGAAGAAGGGTGAGTCGAGGGGCACCTGGGGGGCTCAGTCAATTATGTGTCTGCCCTTGGTTTGGGTTGTGATCCCGGGGTCCTGGGATCGAGCCCCACATGGGGCTCCCTGCTCAGTGGGGAGTCTGCTTCTCCCTCTCCCTCTGCCCCTTCCCCAGCTTGTGCATGCTCACTCTCTGTCCAATAAATAAATAAATAAAGTCTTAAAAAAAAAAAAGAAAGAAGGGTGAGTCCAGTACAAAAAGATATTTTGAGATAGAGAAAGATCATATTCATGTAACTTTTATTACAGCATATTGCTATAACTGTTCTGGCTTATTATTAGTTATTGCTGTTAATCTCTTACTGTGCCTAATTTACAAATTAAACTTTACCATAGGTATATATAGATAGGAAAACATGTAGTAGTGTATATAGTGTTTGGTACTCTCTGCGATTTCAGGCGTCCCCTGGGGGTCTTGGATCATATCACCCACGGATAAGGGAGGACGACTGTTCAGTGGATAAGAGAGCCAAGTCTGTGTCTAGCTCTATTTGTAAATTGCAGTCTTGGCGTTTTTCCTGCCAACTCCTTCCTCCCCCAGAAATGAATGGCATCTCCAATTAATACACGAATCAATTCTTGCTATGAATTGGTCCTAATAAAGATGTGTATAAATGTGTTTGTGTGTGTGTGTATTTCCTATTTTTCTTCACAGTAAAGTATTATTTACATACCATGAGGTAGTGGTTATTATCAGAATGTTTTATATAAATTTAAGGCTATTTATTCAATGCGAGGAGGTCAAACACTAATAAAACTCAGTGGATTTCAAATACTTTGCCCAAATCTTGATGCTGGTGTTACATGTAAGTCTCCTTCCCATCACTATTAATTATGTGCCTGTGAGCACATCAGTTCAGATCTTTGGCTCTTACAGTCTTCACCAACAAAGTGAGAGAAACATTCTCCTTCCTAGCACGATGACGAAGAATATGAAATCAATAGGAGAGTGCTTTGAAAACTCACAAGGAGCGGATGGCTGTAAGGCCTATGATTCCACCATCAGACTGGCGGGGGATACCCAGTTTGCCTATGGTGTGGCTTGGTTGCTTCAGAATCGGGTTATCATGAGGAAGAAAGGAGAATAAAACAGGGGTATGTATAAGACTAGCAGTAAAAGCAAGAAGAGCTGAAGAGCCTGAGGCCAAATAAGGTAACCCAACCAGCGAGTAGGGCTGGCTGCAGAAGTAGGGTTGGGTGTGCAAGAAAGACCACCCAGAGGGCTCATGGGCTACTAATAAATGTGAGTATTTGATCAGCACAAAGTCCTAGTGGCTATCTGGGTGTGAATTCAGGAGGATTTTGTTGCCTGTGTGTGTGTGTGTGTGTGTTTAAACACGGGTGCTATTTTCTAGATTGTCTCTGTCCAAGCTGGCTTACCTTACAGGATCATGATGAAGGTTTGACACCCTAATAAATATGAAACATAATGGCAAACTCTTAATTGCCAGAGAAATATAAGGGATTTTAATATTATGACTATTGCTGCATGAAAAGCTGGTCTGTTTTTACTCCCATGAAGCTGTGTGATAGTAGGGACGGACCCACCTTTCCCATAAGTAGTCTCACTGTTTTTCCTGAGTCCCATGTTTTCTATCCACAGATCGCTGGGAATCAGACCAGTTTTGAGATTCATCGTCAATCAGGAACGATGTAAATTTCTGAGGTGCCGAGTGCGCGGGAAGACCAGTAGTGGCTACTTTGTTATGCTGGGGTATTCCTTCCCAAGAAATGTCCAACCCAAGTGTCTGCCTCTGTGTTCTTATGGGACCACAGTCCCTCTCATTCACTCTTTCATTTTTCTCTGACTTCTTTGGATTTATACCTATGCACGTGATCTCACTATAATGCCCCCTTTGTTCCCACATACATCTTATGTCACCAGCAAACTTGCCCAAACTCTTCGTCTATGTCTATTCTCTTTTGCAGCTCCCATTTTGCAAAATTTTCACCAAGGTTGACAATCTGCTGTAGCAATCAGATGCGTCTGTGTCTCATTGGTCTTTCTTAGCTGAACATCTTTTCTTTAAGTTTATTTCACCGAACAGAAAAGCATATTTTCAAATATCCCATGTGTGAATGGCCAAGCCCTGGTGTGAGGCCCACAGTGTGATCTTTGCAGTTCTTGTAATTGGCAAAAATAAAGCAAATCCTTGGGACGCCTGGGTGGCTCAGTCGGTTAAGTGGCTGCCTTCGGCCCAGGTCATGATGCCAGGGTCCTGGGATCGAGTCCCACATCAGGCTCCTTGCTCAGCAGGGAGCCTGCTTCTCCCTCTCTCTCCCTCTGCTTGTGCTCTGTCAAATAAATAAAATCTTTTAAAAAAAATTAAAAAATAAAAATAAATAAATAAATAAATAAAGCAAATCCTTAATGTTCGACATGAATTGAAATTATTCTTGATAGCTACTTATCCACCATTTTAAATTATTATTCTAACCCCAAAACATGCATGGTGTATATAAGTATATTTGCTCTGTGCTGCTCCTTCTGCATCCCATCTTCCCAAACACACTAGTCTGTCCATAAGTGATGGCACGCTAGGACACGCTGCAGACAGCCACAGTTGCCGGATTTGTGATTGAGACACATGCTCCGTTCAAGAAATGAAGTTAAAATTTACCCATGTCACCCCATCAGTATGTGAAGGCCTATACTTGGGAAGATGGAGCTCAACACGGTCAGACTGTTTCTGTCCAGGGCAGAGGAATGGGCAGTCACAAACCATCTCAGGTTTTGGCTCCATTTAAATGCAGGCTATGACTGTTGCAAATTATCTCCACCTTCCCAAAGCTCCTCAAAGCACGGTGGTGTTCGATGATTTTTCTCGCAGGGCAGATTCCTTAACATTGAACTAGAAGCACATAGAAATGATAATGATGAAATGAAATGAAGAAAATCGGAAAAACACAGTTTTGTGACGTTAAGGGATGTTGCGAGATTATTGGAAAAACCAATGAAGCAGAAAGGGTGAGAAAACAATGGCTTCAGATGGGCGTGACTCCTTAAAATCAACATTGTTGTGAAGAAAACGGTGAAAAGGAATTTAAAGTAGGGCTGCTGGAATGGAAAAACGGTTTTCCCAAAACCGTTTTGTCAAGATGCAGGTAGGAGAGCGTGTAGAAATCAGGGGGCCCAAAGGACATTAACTGCAGGATGCCGGTTTCCCTCACACACATGGCCTGTCTTGGGTTGCTGGGCTGCTCAGGTTACCTGACCTTGACATCTGTTTGTAAGGAGATTCCTGCAGAAGTGGCCTGTATCCTCTCCCCATCCACGTGGGTGTCACAGCCTCATTTTTGTTCAGAAAAGAAAGCCCCTGTCCTGTTTAGAGTGCAGTGTGAAGCATTTGACTTTTGGAGAAAAGACATGCAACTGTGATAATTTTTTAAGGAAGAAAGTCAAATGTAAGTAAAATAGATCCCCCAAAATGTCATGTGCAATAAAGTAGATTTGACTCTCTGATACCAAAGTCTACGTGACACTCAAAGTAAACAATTTTTCACTCTTTTTTTTTTATTATTAGATCACGATGCAATATTTGAGTGCATTTATCTTCATCTGACAGCACCACCAGACCTTCGATCACTGCCTATTTTACTGTGGAAACTAATGGTGGTTTAGCTGCCTCCTGGACACCAATCTGTGCAGGCCAAAGATAATGTTGTTACTTCTGCTTCCGTCATTGTTGTTATTACTATTCTGGCAAGTTCTCACGTCATGCTTTGTCAGGTTCTTCCAATTAACTTCCTTCGACTCCTGTTTCTCATTATTGAAATGGGGATATTTCCAACTATGTGGGGTTGCTTTAGAAATTCAACGAGATGGATCCAAACAAAAGCACGGATCACACTGCTTGGAAATAGGAGACACATTTTCTAATGTGCCAAAACAAAGGGTCATGTGAATACCATCTCCATCAACGAATACTCTCGAAAATAAGGCATGTATAACACCTCCTCTATTTTGAATCATCAAATGATTGGAAATCCAGAAGAAGCGACCATCTTGTCTCTGCAGTGAAGCACATCAACTCCGCATGATTTTAGTTTTCTGTGTTCAGAGAGAGGTGTTGCTGGGGTGTGTTTTCGTCTAAGAGTGTAATTGTGTAGTTGTGGTCTCTTTTGCTCCTGCCACATCTGGTTGAAACCAGCATTGGATTCCCTGTTGTCTGGGGCCGCTAAAGAAAGAGCTCTAACCCTACGTGAGGGTGATTTGGGCTGTGGGTGTGGATGAGATGAACGGGACTTATTCTCTCCCATATTGAGGAGTCCCAAGGCTGGGCAGGTGCAGGGCATCAAGGGATAAGTTCAACCACCTCAAAACTGCCACCAGGGGCCCAGCACTCTTCAAATTTCTTCTATTCTTTTCTTGGTATGATGACTCTTAACTGTAAATGTGTCTAGTCTTAGATCCAAAAAACTGCCGCATTCACCCAACCATATCAGAAAGCAGGATGTGGGGTAATCTCTCCTCAAATACCCCCTTACATCAGTGTGGAAGAGGTGGCGATGCCCTTCAGGTCCCCCTGGGTGGGACTGGGTTACTACAGAGCTGTCGGGGAATGGCACCAACAAGCTGCTCATCCCCGACAGTGTGTGGGAGGCAGCTCTATCATCAAGTTAGAAGGAGGTGGAAAGGGCTGTTGAATAGGTTACCCATTTTGATGAAAACATTATCCATCTACCTATCTATCCATGGATAGATAGAGAACATAAATCTGACCCCACAATCCACTGAAGAGGCCTTTTCTCTTTTTCTCTTAGTCAAGCATGTTAAAAAAAATTGGAGGGGGGGAGAGCACTTATTTCCTTAAATTATCTATGCTTATAATTTATTGTCCTTTACAAGATTCTTGAATTGTTCAGTTAACGCACTTATTTTCATTCTTTTCTTATTTTCATTCTTTCCTTATTTTCATAGTATCTATTCAAGGTTATTCACTTACATCAAATTCTACTTTCTTTATATGCCATGAGTTTGACTCGTAATAACTCACACTGTCTTTCAATTCCAAAAATTTATTTCTTTTTCTTCTTTAAGGATTCAGGATCATGTTTTAAGTTTTAAATTTATAAATGTATGAGTTTTTGCTTCTTTTTTTTTTTTAAAGATTTCATTTATTTATTTGAGAGAGAGCACAAGCAAGGGGAAAAGCAGAGGGAGAGGGAGAGGGACAAGCAGACTTCTTGATCAGCGAGGAGACTGATGCAGGGTTTGATGCAGGGCTCAATCTTAGGACACTGAGTTCATGACCTGAGCCGAAGGCAGACGCTTAACCACCTGAGCCACCCAGGCGCCCCTTGCTTATTTCTAATTTAAAAGTCTTATGGTCAGAGGGTTTTTGCTACATATATTTTCTATGTTATGTGTGCAAATGATAAAATATTTTATCATGGCTTAAGTAGAACAGGTATCATATAGTTTGAAGGCATGTATACATACCTATATGCATATATTAGATTATATTTATAAATATGCTGTTGAAATATTTTCATCCTTGATATTTATTTTCCCAGATTGAACTATCCTTGAGAAAAGATTATTAAAATATCCCCCTATATTGATTTTTTCTCATTTATCCTTGAAATTTGTTTATGTAGTTTTTCCTAGGATAGCTCTAGAGGAATAATTATATATGATTTATAAATATGTATTTATAGGTGTATTTTAATCCTCACACTAGCAGTAGTTTGTTAGTATTAGAAGTATCCTAATGGTAAATACACAACCCAAGGTGGTTTAGTTCATATTTGAATGGATAAAGAAGATGTGGTATATATATACAATGGAATATTACTCAAATCAAAAAAAGTGAAATCTTGCCATTTGCAATGACGTGAATGGAACTAGAGGGTATTATGTTAAACGAAATAAGTCAATTGGAGAAAGACAATTATCATATGGTATATCATATATATATCTATATATATATACATATATATATCATTATATCATATGTAGAATTTAAGAAACAAAACAGAGGAGCATAGAGGAAGAAAAGGAAAAATAAAACAAGATATAATCAGAGAGGGAGACAAACCATAAGAGACTCTTAACCATAGGGAACAAACTGAGGGTTGCTAGAGGGGAGAGGGTTGGGGGGTGAGGAAACAGGGTGATGAACATTAAGGAGGGCACGTGATGTGATGAGCACTGGGTGTTATATACAACTGATGAGTCACTGAACTCTACCTCTGAAGCTAATAATATACTATATGTTAATTAATTAAATTTAAATTAAAAAATGCACACACACACACACACAGAAAAGAAAGGTTCTAATCAAAAGCCAACATCATGAAAATACAAAATGGTGCAGCCACTTTAAAAGACAGTGTGGCAGTTTCCTACAAAATTAAAAATAATCTTACCATGCGATCAGCAATCGTGCTCCTTGGTATTCACCCAAAGGAGCTGAAGACTTAGGTCCACACAGAAACCTGCACACAGATGTTTATAGCAGCTTTATTTCTAATTGCCCGAACTTGGAAGCAACCCAGATGTCCTTCAGTAGGTGAGTAGATAAATCTTGAGTCTTTAGTGGTATTTCTCTTGTTCCACTCACCAGTGCCCCTCCCCCTAACACTCCCCCTCCTTATTGGGTACTTTTGAGTTTGAATCCATTCAGTCACAGCTCCTCTGCCCAGAATCACACCATATATAATCTCTCCACTCTTTGCCCCACTTAACGTAAAAAACGACTTGCTTTTTAGAAGAAGGCAAACTATAAATATTTAAAATTTGTTTTTTAAAATACCTGTCCCATATTCCTTTTCTGCTCTGTTTTGAAATGGATGTGACTCATCTCACCAAGAACCCAGTCAGTATAACAAGATAAACTGAATAAAAATGAGTAAGAATGTGAATTGTGTTTAACAAAAGGAAAGTGAGTGAGGGAAATAGGATGGATCCAGAAGTGTTTGCACACAGACTCAGATTTAAGTTTCTAGCATCTAATGCCAAAATGTGGGCAGGATCTGTGATAAGCTACAGAGAACAAAAGATAAAAAGCGAATTATTTGCCTCTTAAAAGCGTAGTCATTTCTGATAATAAAATGTAAGCAGATCTTTCTCAGATGTTCCTGTAGGGCACACTACTATGCAGTCAGCAATGTCCGTGACCACGCCTGTGATGAGTTTCACAGGGCTACCTTAAATAATACCCTTCAGTTGTTCTCACTGCATGGAAAACAAAACACACAAAAAAGCCCAAGAATCATAAAAAGCAATATGTGGGCTATTGGGAAGGAGGCAAAGTATCATGGCGCACAGGCACGTGGCTCTGTGTCTGGATCTGCACTTCAGTAGATTTCAGGGTACCTGAAACACAAGGCACAGCTCTCACTGACAACTCTCCTCAAGAGGAAGAATGGGACTGTTTGTTTTTCAAACAAGCCCATTAATACTGTTTCTCTCTGCCCAACTTTATAGGGGTTTTGAATGACAATGAGGTTAGGGTCATTCTTATGGCAGCTCTCATGCATATCAGCAGCCAAATATTAAACTCTCTTCTTTGATTCAGTTGAGCTGATAGTAGAATCCAGTCCTTGACAAGGATTGCCTTGAATAGAGCATTAAACCATTGGGTTTATTCCTGCTCCATGCTCCTAAAACATTTGGGAGAGTGATGCTTTTTCATCAATATCAATGACTCAACAAAGCCCTGGATTCTAAGGAGAATGGGATACAGGGTTGTGGGGTTTTTGACCACTTTGGAGATAAATACTGGAATTTTCTTCAAATGGTAAGTGTATTGGGTGGTGGGTAGTGCTATGTTTCCAGAAGTCCCCAAATTATACTATATCCCCATGCCCCCACCCAAGAAATGATGCTGCCCTTTGAGAAACTCTGGTTTAGTGTTTAATGAATTAACTTTTTATGTAAAAATATTCATTCAAAAGGTATCCACAACAATTATGTTTTAAAAACCCACCTTCTGTTTATTAAGACAAAAAGTTTCTTTGGAAAATACTCTCAGGTATGTATTTATTTTGGTTACCTTAATTTTTCTTTACTAATTGGAATCTTGCTAGAATACTCTTACCAAAGTGGCTATTTTATATGCATAAAATTTCCTGGGCACCGGGGAATCAGATCAAAATAATGATAGACACAAAGTCCAAGAATTTTCACCACTGAGTCAATCCAGTTCATTCTATACACAATTTAGGTTTCACATCTTCAGAAACATTGTGGATTTTCTAATTAGTAAATTATCATATGTAAATTTTCTATACATTTTTTAGAACAGATTTTTGTAAAGTTTTTTATCAGTTTAAAATAATCTACTTCAAATCATTCAAGAATTGTGAATATTTATTGAGTATATTGGATCTGATCTTGGTTTTCTTCAAAAGATACTTTTAAGCCCTGCCTGATCCACTCTAATTGAGCCCCAGACATAGCTGAAACCTTTTAAAACCAAACCATTAAGCCTTTAGACGATATCACCCATCTCTCTCCACTAGCAGCCACCAAATGGAATGAAACGTTTTGGAATTATTATAATTCAACGCTTTCAGATAATGTATTTTGCCACTTTTTTTTTCAAGTGTGTTTTTGGTCCTTAAAATTCATTCATTGTATTTTGTTGTCCTCACCAGCTCCTGAAGGCCATTATCTTTCCATTAGTGAACTCTCATGCACCTTTTCTTTTGGTCTTTGATCGGTCACCAACCTTTATACACTCTTCTCAGTGGTCTTTTGGGCCCTACAGAACTCTCCTCACCATCTTCCCACTCAAGATTTGTAGGGACATGCTTCTGAAGGCCCGCTGCGTGCACAAGCATCCGTCTCCTGATGGAAGATGGAACTCATCCTGCTGCTCTTTGCTACCTTGAAAACGCTCAGTTTTTTTCCGTGGTTGGTTTTTTGTTTTGGTTTGGTTTTTTTGGTTTTTGTTTTTGTAAATTGGGTCACAGATGTTTTATTGCTGCAAAATGCTTTGAAACTTTTTCATATGTTCAGTGGGAAAAGATGTCTCTCAAAATTCATGCTGAAATAATTAAGCTTTTTAATTTCACTGTCAATTTATCAGAACAAGTGATAAATCTCTCTTTATACAGCCTGTTTCTACACACATGCCTTTTCAGTCCATTTACTTTCTCAGATTATCGGCGAGTGCCTTTCTAACATTGCTCAGCATGGTGCATGGAAACGCTGACACTCTACCAAAACCTTAGGCCAGGTCACCCCAGGAAATGGCAGTTCTTGCTCCCTGGAAGCTGAGGGAGCAGGGCCGGGGCTACTCCATGGAAGCATTGCACTGTGGCCACGGACTAGACTCAGTGATCCTGACTCTTCCTGACTTGCTTCCTTCTGTGCTCGAATTTCTGGAAATGGCGGCTCGTTCCAGAGACTCTGTTGTCCTTGTGGATGTGGCCGATTCAAATATGTTTTACCATACATGTGGCATGATGCTGACAGACATAAAGACTTTGGCAGAATCCAGGTCCCTATCAGGGTCTCATCTCTGCCCCTGACTCCGTAAGATCTTGGATAAGCCCCTTAATGTGTATGACCCTCAGGTCCCTCATCTCACAAATGAGGAAATAATGCCTCAGAGTGCTCTGGGGAGACTCACATAGGTATAGATTCTTTCTGAGTGCCTGAATATGGTGAATGTTTGACAAACATGGGCTTTCTCTTCCATGGATCTCACAGAATGGTGTTCAGTCTGTTGATTTGGAATTTTTTTTTTTTTTTTAAGATTTTATTTATTTATTTGACAGAGAGAGACAGCGAGAGCAGGAACACAAGCAGGGGGAGTGGGAGAGGGAGAAGCAGGCTTCCCGCCGAGCAGGGAGCCCGATGCGGGGCCTGATCCCAGGACCCTGGGATCATGACCTGAGCTGAAGGCAGACACTTAACGACTGAGCCACCCAGGCACCCTGTTGATTCGGAATTTGAACCATTACATGCTGCTGATAAATTCCAGTAGTTGTGGAGTTGCTTATAAAGGTCAGTGCTTACATGCGTTTCTCCCAGTTGGCTCTTTTCAGTTGACTTGCGTTTCTGTGATAGATGGTAGCTTCCTGAAGTGTAAGTAGAAGGGGCCGATCTTAAGACCTCCGATGGCGTTGCTTTAGAAATAAACGTGTACTTGTGGTTTTCTTAGGAAAAGGCTGGCCTATAGCCTGACATTTGTGCATTGACGGGTCTTTGTTTAAAAAAACAAACAAAGGAAATCATTTTTCCCAGAAATTATTTTGCCTGACCAATTTATTCTCTGACTCTCTCTCTTCCTTTCTTCTTCATCCCTTTCTCAAACACTGGTTCCTTCTATGCGTTAGGCTAGCCGCTGGAGGACTTTTTCTGTAACGGGCCAGGAGTAATATTTAAGCTTTTTGGGCAGACAGACTTTGTTACACCTAGTCAATCCTGCTGTTGTCCCACAAACGCAGGCAGATAGCAGCGACATGAACGATCGTGGCTGTGGCCCAGCGAGGAGGCCCCTCTCTCTAGGGGTGATTTTGCCTTCCAGGGGCCACTGGGCAATATCTGGACACGTTTGTGATTGTCCTCCTGGGGAAGGGTGCTGTGGCATCTAGTGCATGCGGGCCAGGAATGCCACCCAAAACCCGTCCATGCACAGGGACCCCCCCAACAAAGACTCATCTGCCCCGAAATATCAACAGTGCCAAAGGCGAAAAATAAAATTTTACTTATAAACACTAACATCTGAATTTCATATAATTTCTTATACAAAAAATATCAATCTTTTGATTTTTATCAACTACTTAAAAATGCGAAATCCACTCTTGGCTTGCAGGCCACAGTGTAAGAAGGTGCAGGAAGCAATGGTAAATTGTGAAAAGTAAGTATCCTTAAGACCCCTGTTCTCTGAGCTTATACAAGTGGGCAGGCGAGTTTCATTTCAGGTACTTTCCTGTGGAAACTTGCACTTCAGTTAAATTCCCCAGAAGAATTACAGATTATTTCCTTGGCAAGAACTAGTAATTACAATGTGAGGGTCATTGGGTTCAATCTCCCTTTCTGAATATCTTCTACTCTTCATATGGACCTGGTGCTTTGTGCTCTCTGTCCTCTAACAGTCACTCCCTTGGTCCCCTTGTGGGAGGTTTCGTCAAGCTGTTGGCCAGTTGGGATGACAGCTGACACAAACTGAACACCTCTATGTTCTGATGTCTGTCTTCAGCCCATGGAAAATCACTCCACACAGCAGGGCGATAGTAGCTGCCTTGAGAACGTGGCAGGATCTGTCAAGGTCCCCGGCAGCGTGGCAATGGGGGCCCCCCATCATCTCTGCCCCAATGCACATGGTGGATTCTACTCTACTTCATGTAAGTCAGGGAACCTGAGGCCCCAAATGCACTCACTTCCTCATCCTTGAGGCCATAACTTCTCTATCTCACCCTGAGACATCCTAAAATTCCCAACGACACTCCGTCTTTACTAGGGCAAGGGGCACAGCTGCGTTTGTGAAAGGGTTGTGGATGGCCCTAGCACGTTCAGATGTCTTGCAGTTCTCACACGTGGCTCCCACCCAGCTCTCCCAGCACAGAGGACCCCGAGGAGTGAGGGACTGTTCTCTCTATTCCTCTGCCTTCAGGAACCGTGGCCCAGAACTGGATGGGGTCTCCCTGATGACCCTCTCCTAGCTGCAGTGGCCTTGGGCGCTACTTAGGGCTCCAACCGAATGATTTTGCGGGGCTTTGTATATAAAGACTCGATGAAAAGAACTCATGTAATTACACAAACACACACATGAAGGCAGACACAATTTTCAAACAATAAATATTCAAAAAATCATCTGTAAGTCAGCTGTTTGGGATGTAGAAGCGGTTTCTCTACAGAATAACTTCATACATGGTCGGTAGACTTTGGATTGTCTCCTGGAAGCCCAACTAACCCAGGGTGTGCCTCCAGTCTCCTAGAGAAACGACCATGCATGGCAATGTTTTCATAAAGATGTGCTATGCTCAGACGTAAGAATTAATTTACATTTGTGTTGCTGTGGGAACCCTTCCTCATATAGGTGCACCTCACTTTCTAAAGTTCACATGATGCCACTTTGCTTTTCTGAGAGGCCCACCTTAGTGCCTGTTTTCACTGAGGGAAAGAACTCTGAAGAGGATTTTTCCTTTTATGAAAAAAGGAGTTACCGTACTAATGTAGTTCTTCCGTAAAAGCAAAGTGAGTGTATTGCGAACTTTGGGGGATACTCTTAGATTTAAGGCATTGGGGCTTACCAAAGGTTTTACAGGAATGGCTTACGTTTGGAGAGTGGGGGACGCCTGCCTACTGCTTCCAGGGTGGGAGAAGTCAAAGTCTCTCGGAGTGGCCTGCACTGCTTGCCGGGGTCTCAGATCCTGGCTCCAACTCATCACTCCTGGCCATGACCCGTCTGCCACATCCAAGCCAAATTCCACTAGAGACAGCGCAAGTTCAAATCCCAGCTGAGTGATTTGGGTATGGTCTTTGGTTTCTCTGTAATAGTATCTACTTCTTAGGGTTACTATAAAGATTATTTGTGTAAATAGCTATCATGCATTTAGTTCACTGGCCCATACTAAGTACTCAATAGATTTTAGCTATTGTCATTTTTAAATAAATGATTACTTCAATCTAGCAAGTAACACCACTAGATTTCCTTCCCAACCTGTTTATTCTTTCATATCAACTCAAGAGCCCATTAAAAAAAAAATCTTTTCTACTTTTCTGGAGAAGATTGTACAGTACCGAGAGGCTAAGTGACTTGTGCACGATCACACAGCCAGCAAGAGATGATGTTTCCATTTAAATCCACATCTGTCTTTCTTCAAGAGTAGGGGCGCCTGGGTGGCTCAGTTGGTTAAGCGACTGCCTTCGGCTCAGGTCATGATCCAGGAGTCCCTGGATCGAGTCCCGCATCGGGCTCCCTGCTCGGCGGGGAGTCTGCTTCTCCCTCTGACCCTCCCCCCTCTCATGTGCTCTCTCTCTCGTTCTCTCTGTCTCAAATAAAAAAAAAAAAATCTTTAAAAAAGAGTAGAAATACTCTTTCTTCTGTATTTTACTACAGTCCCCATTCCTACTTCTCTCCAATGGGAATCTGAGATATGGATCATGAGAAAATTCTGCACTAGGATTCTTCTAGAATGCCAGGTGCGATACCCACTGTGGCACCTCATTGGCTTTCTGTTGCTGTAGAACAAATCGTCACATGCCTAGTGGCTTCAGGCTGCATCTTCAGGGTCTCCCATGGCTGCTCAGTTTAGGGTCTCCCAAGGCTGTGATCAAGGAGTTGGCCAGGGTTGTGTTCTCCTCTGGAGACCCTATTGCGAAGGGTCCTCCTGCTCACATGTTTGTCGACGGTGCTTCATTCCTTACAGTTATAGGGCTGAGAGCTTCAGTATTTTTGCTGGCTGTTGGTTAGAGGCTACTCTCAGCATCTAGAAGACGCCTGTGGGTCCTAAAGACCCCTCACGGTTCCTTTCCATGTGGGCATCCAGAACATCCTGCTTGCGTCATCAAGACAGCCAAGAAGTTTTAGAGAGGGTCTACTAGGGAGACAGTAATGTCAGGCCACCACACTTCCATTGTAATCATGCTATTTTAAGCATATTTCCTGGGGGGGGAGTAGCGGAGGTAAGAGCGGACACTGATGCCTAGCTGATGTCACCTGTAGTTTGACCCCCACAGGTGTGTTGTAGAAGCAAAAACATAGTCTATGTGCTTTATTACCCAGTTGTCATCTACATAGACCTTCTTTGTTTCCCATGTGGACTCTCTGAGTCAGTTGCCCTGGAAAATAGGTTCTCTCTCCATGGATCCAGCTTGGACTCTGGGAAGTGTTCATTCCTGAATTAATTACTAGGACATAGAATTCTGGGAACTATTTTAGAAAAGCCAAGAGAACCTATCCTATCTCTTCTGGGGGAAAAATCTCAGGCCTCTTGTCTCCTGCATCTGGGACTGTGCCTTTCTATGCACAACCCGCCCCACCTCGTGCCTGCACCTGCCCTCTGGTACCTCGGCTGTTGTTCCACTTCTCCTGCCCCTGCTCCCAGCCATTGTTCTCGTTCCTATGAGAACATGCCCCAGTCCCATCATCCTTGCAGATGGGCCTCACACACAGGACAGCACACTTCTCTCTCCCCTGCTGCTCTTCATATTCTACCTGACTTCCCAGGGTTGTCGTAGCCATCACTGGCCCATGGGTTATCCTACAAGGGAAGATATTTTCATGTTAATGTGGCCTCCTGGAGATACAGTGTCCCATCTGAGATGTGGGCCCGCCTAGCTGGGCACCTCAGTAATCTAGCAGGAGAACAATTCTGGGTAGAGGTGGGCCTTGCAGCATCTTCAGTCATAGGACAAAACTGAGAAGAGCCCTCCCACAGGCTTCCTATCTCTTTCTCTGCAGCATTTGAACAGAAAAGTTGCTGGCAAATGCCTCTGACTCCCATGAGCATGACAATATGAGCGTCTCCCAGCTAGGGATGCCCTAGCAGAACTCCTGGATCTTGACGAGAGGTTGCTACCAGATTGTGAATGAAGTTATGTTTAATTCTACCTTTCTCTTCCAGAAAACCCCCCTTGAGATTTCTGACAGCTATTTCTACTACATTCTCTTGCTCATTTGTTCATTCACTCAACAAAAATAATTGAGTACCCATGACACACAAGGTATTGTGATCTAAAGGTAGTAAGAAGAAGAAACTGTTCTTCCTCTAATGAAGAATTTTATTTTATTTATAGTTTAGTGAATTATATAGAAAATTTTGCAGCTCCTTAATAAAATGTGTATGGTTTTTCTAACAGAAATATATGGGAACCAGCCCTGGCTCCTGGCTGTGCTAGGAACTTTCCTTTAATTTCCCAGAAAACAAGGGAGATTACCAGAGTATTCCTCAGATGGAAAAATGTCACTGGATGTGGAATGGAAAGACCGAGCATCGTGCTGCATTCTGCCACTTTCTTGCTGAAACTCTGAGCTGGACCTTCTGAGTCTCAGTATCTTAACCTAGAGTGGGGACAACACCCATTTCCATTCAACAACACTGAGCTTTACTAATTCAATCAAAACGGAAATTGATTACAAAGTTATTTGAGTGGGGGTCACAGAACTTGTGAGTGGGCCTGAGCCTCAGCCTTGGAAGCAAGAGAAGAACCCAAGGAGTTTTCAAGAACCAGGAAGGGAAAGTGGCTGTGATACCCAGCCTCTGCACTGCTTCTGTGTCAGGCCTGATGCCAACGTCCCTTTCCATCTTTGTGTCACTTTCTCAATATTGGAATTCCTAGATGCTGGTGACTGGTTGCACTCTGGATTTCTGAACTTCCACTGTTGGAGAAAGGTGCTGGAGTTGCTCTCCTGCCAAGAGCGATCAGGATGGGAATGGAATAGGGGATCCCAGAGGTCCCAAATGACAGAGCTGGTGCCCACAGAGTATGGTGCTGGCCAAATGGGACAGTGAAATTGAAATGATTTCATGAAATGAGTAATTTTATGCAGTGTAGGGGTCCTTGTATGTCCCATGTGTCTTTGTTTTGGATACTACTACCTGACAATAGATTTAACTAATCCAGTTCGATCAATGAAGGCTGAAGAAGATCTCTATTGCAATCAGCTCCGTTCAGTGTTTGTACAAACCCTACCTTCTAGGTGCATGCTGCCATGCTGGGCTTCGATGCCACATACACTTCCTACCTTCATACTATATAACCAAACTTGCTTATTCATTTTCTACCAGGAATTGTGAATGGCAAGCAGCTGTTGAAAAACAACATTTTGATGAGAGGTAAAAATGATGCAGAAACATATGGATAAATTTTTCTTTAAAATAAACACAGGCATTAAATCAAAGGGGAAACTTGATTGACAGAGCTTATTCTGTTGAAAAGACTGAAGTGCTCCTGCCCTGAAGTAGAGCCACACTCCCCTCTGTTCCGTTGGGTGTAGCCGAGACTGCTGGTCATCCCCAAGGCCCCTTCGCCCCACCCTCCATGATGTGGACTTGTAGCTTGTGCATGACTGGAAGCTCTACTGAATTGCCCGGCGTCTCCCAGGGCTGGCATCATGGCGGCTAAGTTCTCCCCCATGTATGAACAGAAATGATGTGCACCATTTCTTCTGCGCTAGACTCTGTGGGAGTGCCTTTCCCAGGCTCTCTTTCTCTTCCTCCAAACTGAACCCAGATATGGCAGTGACCTAGCTTCAACCATGACAACACCCCAGGGAAGGGGTCAGAAACTTTTTTGGTAAGGGATCAGAGAGTAAATATTTAAGATCTTGTGGGTGGTACAGTCACTAAGGCTACTACTCAATTCTGCCATTGCCACAACAAAGCAGTCATAGACAATGCCTATCAAGTGGCTGTGTGCCAATAAAACTTTATTTATAGAAATAGATGGCAGACCTGGAATGCTGACTCCTGTACTAGGGAATAAGGAGCCAGAGGATGGAGAAGAAAAGCTTTGGAAAGAATCTGATTCTATGAAGGACCCTGAGGGACAAGTCTGCCCTAACACCTTGTTTTGCTAATATCGGGACAGCTACATATGAAAGAAGAAACTTCTCTACTCTGTAGCTCTAGGTTTACAAGAATCTTTGTTTCAGAAGTCTATTTTTACTCTAATACATTGTATAAATAGAAAACCCAAAAGTAAAATAAAAATAAAGTAAAATACCCTCTCAGGAGAGCTTCATGATCAACTAGATTAATAAAATGTGTGCAACAGAATCTCTAGGATACACCTGTTAGTACCCTCTATAATATCTAGAATGAGCTGTGAACATAGTGTTTAAATTATGTTTTATGTCTAGTTGATTATTATATTATCTTCAAAACTATTGTTAGAATAGCTGATGTTCCAAGTTGCATTCATCAAAACATGCTTAGAGAAAAATAATATCTTGGACCATGCATGGGTAGTATAAATGAGTAATTCTGTTGCCCGTGTTATGGAAAATACATACAAATTATAGAGTATTCAGAAGGGTAGATTACATCTATGCCATGCGAAGTATAGTGGAATTGAGAATGTTTAGTCTGGAAAAGAAAATGCACCAGCTCCATCTGCCATTAGCTAAAAGGAAACAAGGAAGAAAAATTTGCTTTGAGTAGCCCTAGCAAGTAGAACAAGGTAGACATTTCTACAGATTTTGCTCCCTGAAACAATGGTTGAGATAAAAGGTAGTCCACGTTCTCTGATATATAAGAATGCTGTCTTCCTTCGCTTTCATAACAGAATTCAGTTTTTATTTCCACTCCTTTCCCCACTCCAGTGAGTGGTGGAAACTTAGCCTCAGTTAGCTCACTGTCACCCCTCCCACAAGGTATATCTAAGATTAGTGCAGGCTTCACCTGTTTCTAAAGTGCTGGAGGGCGCCTAGGTGGCTCAGTTGGTTAAGCGACTGCCTTCAGCTCAGGTCATGATCCTGGAGTCCCTGGATCGAGTCCCGCATCAGGCTCCCTGCTCAGCAGGGAGTCTGCTTCTCCCTCTGACCCTCCCCCCTCTCATGTGCTCTCTCTCATTCTCTCTCTCTCATATAAATAAATAAAATCTTAAAAAAAAAAAGTGCTGGGCACGTGGGGGTGGGGTACTCTGGCCTGCGTGTCATTGCATCCCCACTGACCCCTTTTTCGTGACCCCATCCCCATCTGCTGTGTGATCACTAGTCCACTGGGGGCACTGCTCTGTGTCCTCTTTCCTTTCAATGGCCAGCTGTCCCAGGCCTTCCAACTCACTGTGTCTGCTCAGACTGCTCTCGAGCCAGGGAAAATACTATAATTCATTGGACACAGGGCCCTATTTAATAATTCAAAATATCCTATCATACTATTGTATGCCCGAGCTGCAGCGTTGGGTAGATCGCCTTGCAAGGTAGTGAGTCACTCGTCATTGGAAGCGAGCCAAGCTCATGGACCATTTGTCTGGTAGGTTGTTGAGAATTTCAAGCACTCTATCAGAGGCTAGTTCAGTGGGAGGTGATATCAGATCAATGGTTTTTCAACCAGACCACACATGATAATAACCTCTGGTGTTTGTTAAAACAGTCACTGATTTTCTTACTCTATTCTGAGATATACTGAATTAAAATCTTTGGGTGTGCAAGGGATGGTTGGTATTTTGAATAAACTCGGCAAGTGATTTTTATCCAGCCATCTTATTTTAAACACGCTGACTTTCCCATTTGATCCTGAGATATTCAGAAAAAGACTGGTGTTCTAACTGATATCAGCAAAGGCTTACCAAATCAGACACATTACGCTCTTCCTGAAAGCACTGTAACATACAACCAGGAAAGACTCTTTTTGTTTATGTTGTTAATAGCAGATGCTGCAAAGTGACATCACACATGCCTGCTTAATATTATCAAAACAATTATTCATATATTCATCCTAGTTCCGTATACCGGGTGCAAGCTGGCGCACAGATCCCGCAGACATGGCCTTCATGACTGCAGAAACAGAAATCTGTCACGCACAATAAATCATCCCCAGCCTGCGTCATTGTGCCTCCTGACCCAGTGCATGCTCACCAAAAGATAAGGGGAGCATAACTTTTGATGCTCTCTGGGGACAAGTGGGGTTCTCATCATCTGGGGGCCAGTGATAGTGAAGTCTGATCTCATTGCTTACATTTCCCCAGAAACGTGGACTGAAGTCTCACCTTCTGCTAAGTGGCAATGGCCCATGTGAAGAAATGGCAAAGACCACAGTGAGATACGTCCCTCGGAATTGTTTTCACTCCATCAAACGGTGAAGCCGGAACAGACGAAAGCATGACGTAACATTCGAGTCTAATGATACAGTCATTCATTTTCTAAAGTTCAACAGTAATAAAAAAGAAAATGAAAATGTCATCAGAAATGGCCCTTGTTCTGTATTTGATTTTTTAAAAGCCTTGTTAAAAAGTAAATAATTTAGGGGCGCCGGGGTGGCTCAGTCGGTTGAGTGTCCGATTCTTGATTTGGGCTCAGGTCATGATCTCCAGGTTGTGGGATCAAGCCCTGTGTCAGGCTCCGCACTGAGCATGGAGCCTGTTTGGGATTCTCTCTCTCTCTCCATCTGTCCTTCCCCTGTTCACACGTGTGCGTTTTCTCTCAAAAAAAATAAAAAAGTAAATAATTTAATTAAGAGACTATTTGGGTTAAGAGCTTGGATCTGCAGTCCCTCAATGTCCACTTAGTTGAGGGGCCTTAGGGCTATTACTTACACTTTCTGTGCCTCAGTTTTGTCACCTGTAGGATGGGGTTAACATTAGTGCTGGCTTCATAAGGCTATTGAAAGGATTAAATGAATTAAAATGTAATGTCTTTAAGGAACTTAGTAAACCCTATATTATTACCTTTTTGTTCAGCAAATATTTACTAAGTGATTGTTGGGCAGGGGAAAGAGAAAGTAAACACTGAAGAAGACACATCCCTGCCTTTCCTCTAAGAAAGGAATTCATCTACAAGGTAGACTCCAGTGTGGGCTAATGGAAGATTCACAGTGCTGAGGAAGAGCCACCCATGGATTCTACCAGGGTAGACCAGAGATGCACGGCATGAGATAGCTGAGCATCTCAAGTGTCCTACATGGCTTCCATTTTGTGACTTCTCACTACCTTGTAGGAGGTGTAATCTCCTTTCATGAGAGGAGGAATGAAGGACGGAAGGAAAGAAGGAAGGAAGGAAGGAAGGAAGGAAGGAAGGAAGGAAGGAAGGAAGGAAGGAAGGAAGGAAGGAAAGAAGGAGGAGGCTTATTTTTAACCATAAAGAACTAAAACAGAACAAACACATGAAGACGACAAAGTTCAATAATAAAATAGCATCCACAGATAAATATTGGTAATACTTATCAAATCATCATTCTAGACATTTTCTCTCCCTTTCTCCTTCTCTGAATAATATGTATAGCTCTTTCTGAATATATACACTGTAGCTAGCTAGATATAGATATCATGTATGTGTATATATTCATCTCCATATAAATCAATATATGTATATCTCTTATCTCTTATCTATCTCTATCTCTCATCTCTTACCTCTCTATCTCTATCTATCTATCTTATCTTATCTCTATCTCTATCTATCTATCAAGAGACAAAACAGCCATAGGAATACTATACATACTATGCATGGTATTTCTAATCAAACATATTCAATTAAATTTAACTTGAAACTAACAAAAGACAAAATAATTAAAGGAAAATAAAGAAATGTAAATATTTAAAATTAACATTTTTTTCACAAGAGATATTTCTAAAAGAACACTCCAATGTTAAGAAAAGTTTATAGGAAACATGAAGAAGATGAAGTTATGAATGATTATTTTTATTTGCCTACTTCATTTGTTTTCTACTTCTACTTACTTCCTACTATAAAAAGTTTGAAAACTTAACACATTTCTTCTTCTCACCTGCCCTCAGAGAGTAAGAGTTTGAGATCATTTCCGGACAAATTGAATTTGAAGTGGCTGTGAAATTTCTCAAAGGAGATGGAAAGCAGACAGCTGGATAATTCTGAAATTCGGGTTTTTGAGAAGCCTATGAAAAGGAAGGGACCATCACAGGAAAAGGAGGCCCTGAAGAATTGAAGTTATTAAACTCCGTGGTTCTTTATAAAAAAACCAGTAATATCAACAAGCCCAAGAAGAAAAGGAATGGATTTGGCAATGTGAAGCGGTGAAGCCCTGGCCCCTGTAGAGAGCAATGTGGACCCATGTCAATAGGGCAGGAAGCACTGCAGTGGGTTGAGCAGTGAATGGAAGGGAAAGAGTATTACCAGCCAGTGTAGATGAATCTTTCAAGAAGGGGATACATGCGATGAAAAAAATATAAACCCATGACAAATGGTGATCTAGAGGAATATTTAGTAATATGGAAAAAGTTTATAAGAGGTTGCTAAATTATAGACACCATTTAGAGAATAAAATATAATCTCCACACTGATCTCTAACCATGAGACATAGGCTCTTCCACTGGTGTTTCAGCATCTTTTTTTGAAAAACATTATCTCCTCTAATTTGTGAAAAATTTAAAAACATGTCTGTAACAAGGAAGGCCTGTGTGAACTCTAAAGATTACCTCTAAAGAGTAACCCCAGAGTGGGCCTGGCAAGTAGATCTTATATAGTCACTGTGAAAAGCATGCATTGTCTATAACAAAGACTAGATCTACAATAAGGCAGGACAGGTGGCCACTCAGCAAGTGACATTGGATGGGCAATATCATGATTTATTATCCAAGTAAGACCAGCTGTGACAGTGAACAGAGGGATGTCCTCACTGGGACGCTGCACAGGCAGAAACCAAGACACTCTTGGGAGCCGGCCAGGATGCGTGGTCCTAGGTATGAAGGAGGCCGAATGGAAATCCTCACCCATAGCACCCCATAGCACCCCACAGTGTTCCAGTGCTTAAAATCTCCACAAAGAATGACCCCTTTGGACTCTATTTACATATGTGTACATATGTATGTAGATTATATAAAAATGTAAGATACATTTTATATTAAATCAATAGAAATGTGTTTTACCTAATTATTTTTGCATCGTACCAAAGTTACAAGAATGGATTCCATTCTAGAGACATGGAAGTACCCTCTGAGGATTTTGCCTTTGAGGTTTTTAATATACCATATTTCTGACAGCTTGTAACCAATCAATCAATCAAAATTAATTGGGTAACTTTTTCTTATTAGTGCTAATATTCTAATTTTTGCCTGGTATCTTGGCAGTCAATATTCATATGTCCAAAGAAGCACGAGTCTTCAATTTTGAATATATAGTGAAAGTCCTTAATGTATAGGCATTAAAAGTGACATAATAGCTGAAAACACCTCTCTGAAAAATAGAATAATCAACAGTGTTTTATTACTTGCAATAAACTTACAATGAATGTTCTTGTTAAACACGCACACGCACACACACACACACACAAATCCCTTCTTAGTATTAACAATAATCCTTTAATTTGTACATCTCTTCTCATTTAAATTTCAGTATGTAGAGTTTCCTTTCAGTTACCCCATAAAGGGTGAAGACGGAGCATTAATCCCCACGTCCCCATCACTCAGCCTGGCTCCTGAGGCCTGATGGGCACTCTTGTCGTTTAAGTTTCATTCTGACAAGGCTAAGCTAAGCTTACCTTTGAGTTAAAAACAAAAAGCCAACTTGCTATGAAAATTAATAATGTCAGGCGGGGAAATGTTCATTGTAGCATACGGAACAGACTGTTCTCAAATACTTGAGAGACCACTACCGGCAAATACCGATCCACTAATTGCTAACCATTCACTGGGATTCGTTACAGGGAGGCCCCGAAGACTCTTCCCAGACTCCACTCGCCAGAGGCCACAGGCGTGAAGCTGACACAAAATCACACGCACCCGCCCTGCACCCCCCTCCCCCACCACACGCACAGAAACCCCAGGGTTCCGCAAGTTCTCTTCCTTCCCATTCCTTCCCTGTCCATCCTCTTCCCTCCACGGCCTTTTCTGAGCCGTGGGGTATTTCTGCATTTTTGCAATGCTCACGAACCAAGCTGCCTCGACAAGGACGGTTTCTCTCTCCTGCTTTTTTGTTTCCCCAAAGCGTCTAGAACAGTGCTAACACATATTTTATCTGATTTATAATCTCTTTTAGCATTGGAACATATTTTCATTACTTTATTTTTTATTATTTTTTAAAGATTTTTTTTATTTGTTTATTTGAGAGACAGAGAGCGAGAGAAAGCAAGCCGGGGCCTGGGGCCCGGGGCAGAGGGAGAAGTAGGCCCCCTGCTGAGCAGGGAGCCCGATGCGGGGCTCGATCCCAGGACCCTGGGAGCATGACATGAGCTGGAGGCAGACACCTAACTGACTGAGCCACCCAGGCGCCCCTATTTTCATTCCTTTAAATCATGGTCTCTTTTTGGTCTCTAAGGATTCCTCTTGAGCCAAAATCCAGTGTTGGAGAGAATCAGCGCCCGGGTTTGTATGCTGTACCCCCGGAAAAACAGCTGTCATAGGCTCCGTGGTGGGAAGAACATTGACAATAAGGGAAAAAAACAAAAAAACAAAAAAAAAACCCCGCTGGAATATCGGTCACTCCATCTTCACAAAGCCACTTCTCCAAGACCTTTCTCCCCAGGCGCCCCACAAAAGGGGTCCAAAGAGTCCTGACAGGGAGAGCAGTACCAGCCCGAAAGACCATGTATGTGCCACCCCCCAAGGCAGTGGCCATGTCTGCCACTCGCCTGATCCATCCCTGCTCCTTCCGGGCTTCAGTTCTGCCTTCACTCCTGCATTGGACAAGCTGAGTGAGGGAGTCAAGGATCCCGAGGAATGCGGTATCTGTCTCTCAGTTTGCAAAACTGTAACATGGAAATAAAACGCCTTCCTCCCAGAATTGTGACTGCCAAATGAGACAATTTATAGGAAATGATGCAATAACATTTAAGTCCTATGGAAATACAAACATGTTAACATTCTTGTCAAATGCAGAGCCTCCTGAGGGACGGTGGTCACTACACGGTGGCGAAGAGGAGCCTGGGGAAGCACGGTCTCCACGTGAACTGCTAAAGCGGAGAGCTGAGCGAAGTCAGGACAAGGGGGTGGCGGAGGTGGTGAGGATCCATGTCAGGTGGGGAGATGAGCAGTGACCCAGTGGCCAGGAAGGAACCCAGGAGATAAGGGGGCCTGAGCTAAGGAACTCGAGGTCTGACACCAGATCGGATACACCTGCAGTGTGCCCCTGGGTGGACGTGGTTTCTGAGTGGCCTTCCAGGGGGTGCCCAGACACAGAGCAGGGAGCTCTCCTCTGTGAGGACATGACGGTGACCCAGCATGCATCCCTCGTCCTCACAGGTTGATGCAAAAGGTGGGTGGTAACAGGTTGTGGTCAGAATGTGAATCAGCTCAGTCCAGTAGAGAGTGCCAATAAGAGGAGGGACGGGTACATGTCCTGTGTGTCCCCTCTGCTGTCCACACTCGGGCCCAGCACTCTTTTCCTTGGCACCAGACGTGCGGTGGGGTCCCTGGGGCTGTGCTTGCCGTGAGCAACTCGCATCTCCCATGGCTCTCATTTCAAGGTGCTGACACTGAGCCCGGAATTTTGGGGACTTGTCCAACATCACCCAGCAGAGGGCAGGTCTGGATGAGCACCTGTTTTCCTGGCACTTGCTCCCACTTTCCCTTGGATGTACTAGAGTCTTTGTGTATTTAGCAGGTTGGAAAGAGCATGAGAAAGATTTTGAAGATTTTCCTAGATGACCTCAATTTGGCAATTGCATTTTTGCATCCGTCATAGCTAATGATCCAAAGGAAGATCCAGAAACTAAGCATGTTTTGTTCTTTTTGTTTGAACATTTGTGCAATGGAGTTTATGTTCCTACTTATTCAAGGAGAAGCATTCACCCTGACACCTGTTGGCTGGAAAGCGTCTAGGAGACTCCAGCATCCACTCCACCAAATGGGCAACCCTGAAGATGAGTCAGCTTCCTGATAGAGGTCCAGCCGTAGCGCGTGGGAGCCGGCTGCGGGTCTGCAGGAGAGACGGATCTGACCGAGGGGCGGCCCTGGCTTCAGTACCCACCCCCTCTGTCACCCTTGAAGGTCACTTAGTCTCACTGAGCCACGGCTTCCTCATCTATAAGAAGGAGTAGGTCTGCCTCAGGGGCTTGTCATGAAGCTCAGGTGGAACGAGGCCACGAAAGCGCTCGGTCAATCGCAGAGCACACTCGAGGCACAGGAATCCCTGGGATTCTGGAAACGCGAGGAGGCCGCATCCTCACGACCATCGGCATCCTTGTCACAGTGGCTTTGGTTTCTTCAACTTTGTGTAGCAGCGACTTTACACCTCATTTCACTCCATTCTCAGGGTGACCTTCCCGAAGGGGGATTATCACCTCCCTTTTACAGATGTGGGGACTGAGCTCAGAGTGGGTCGCTAAACGCTGGGGCTTTCCGATGCAGGTCCAAGCCCAGCCATACCCCCTAAGTCCGTGCATTCCCAGTGAATCTCACCGGTTCCTCCTCCTGGATCACGGTCCCCACAAGCAAACAGAGCCTGGTGCGGCCCCTCACATTTGGCCTGCACTGGGCCCTGCTTGCTCAGATTTCAGCCAGTCCGTGAGAACTGGGCCAGCCCGGCAGGGAAGAACATTCTGTGCTAGCTGACCCACTGTCCCCTGGGCCACTCTCCACTGAATCAGTGCCCTAAGCAGAGCCTGTGGTAATTCTTACCAGCAGGGCCTGAGGTCAGGCTGATGGGATGAAGTGCTCCAGGCCTGGCAACTCTCTCCTGGGTCCTGGGGAAACGCATCCCGGAGCTGGAAGCCCCGCTGTCTGCAGGAGGAGCGCGGCTTCTCTGTGAGAGCAAAGGCAGAATGGAGTCTATGCATCCGCCGCCCTTCCTCTCTTGCTCCCTCCTCACCGCGGGCACCAGAAGGCAGAACTCACGGACCACGAGCTCCAAAGCCCTAGCCCCGGCCTGGCCCTGCTCTCTGGGACCTTTTCTTTAAGGACCCAGAGACGCGCAGTACAGTCCCCGAAGCTCTGCCATGTCCGTTCCTTTCTTTCTGCTCCCTGACCATCCGACCATCCCCGGAGGAGGCAGGAGGGACAGGGACACCATTCCCCGCAAACAAAGCAGGAAATGACTGTCTACCGAGCTGGGCTCTGGGTAGGACTGGCCTGGGGGGTACCCAGGAGCTTTCTTTCCTAGCTCCTTGTTGGGCGAGTTCCTCTAGCTCCTGCCTCCCCGTAAAATGGAGCAGGGAGCATCAGCTCACAGGTGTTCCGGGCTAAGGTGTACAAACACTGCCACTGTGCGTGTGAGCCCCCCACTCGCCAGATGAAAATGAGAGCGACCCCTCGAAAAGTGTGTCCCGAAGAAGTGCGCAGTCCTGGAAGGTGACAGGGGGGCGTATAAGGTGTACCTCGGATCCATCAACTTGCACCTCTATGCCGGCTCCAGCCTCCTCCAGCCTGCGGTTAGGAAGCAGAAGAGGAAATCAAAAGATGCCCACCCGCACCCCCAAAGTTTCCCTGTGTCCAATCAGCCAACCTCAATGTCACTGGAACGTGTCTCCCAATGTAGCTGCACTTCTCCGGTTCTATCTGACTCTGAGACCTCTCCTGCCTGGCCGGATACTTGACCTCCCAGGCAGCCGAGGCGCTGGAGTGGGGAAGCTGCCAGCCCAGGGCCTGGTGGGGGACCCTGCTCTTGCGTGTAACCCTGGGCCCCTGTGCCATATGAGACGGATGATCCATGAGGACTGACTTAATTTTTTTTTTTTTAAGATTTTATTTATTTATTTGAGAGAGAGAGACTCAGAGAGAGAGCACATGAGAGGGGGGAGGGTCGGGAGGGTCAGAGGAAGAAGCAGACTCCCTGCCCAGCAGGGAGCCCGATGCGGGACTCGATCCCGGGACTCCAGGATCATGACCTGAGCCGAAGGCAGTCGCTTAACCAACTGAGCCACCCAGGCGCCCCTGACTTAATTTTTTAAAGGAGAGAGCATCTGCTTTCAAAAGGGTTATTTTCAAAGAACAGTGTGGTGCCGTTGGATGAAAATGTGCTCGCAGCCCTGGTCTCATTTCTGGAGGCTTCCTTTTAAATAGTGACCATCCCCGGGGCCACTGGAGGAGGCTGGCTTCTCCCTCCCCTGGTTTTCTTCCCACTGGAATCCACCCTTGCAGGTCAGATGAAGTCCTGCCCCTCTAAAATTCCTCAGTTTCGTTCTCTCTGCCTCTTCGCCCCATCTTTTAATTTCCCCTTCACTGAATTC
Source organism: Mirounga leonina (assembly GCF_011800145.1). Lineage (NCBI taxonomy): Eukaryota > Metazoa > Chordata > Mammalia > Carnivora > Phocidae > Mirounga > Mirounga leonina. Next base: position 4,875,971 of record NW_023270277.1, read on the forward strand.
CTAGAATACTTCCTATCTGTGCTTTTGTTGGCATTTAATAAATATTATTTTGTATTTATTTTATCTTTTACTCCATGCTTGGCTTTCCTCTCACAAGAAGCCAGATTCTGAGACTTACTCATCTCTGGATTCTTTACAGAATCATCCCCTTGCCTGAGACTTAGGAGGAGCTCAGTAGAAAGCAACCCTGTTGCTCCTTCTCAGAGGCCATACTCATGGCTCTGTCTGCCATGTTTCCTGTTGACCTTAGGACTCCGTGCAAACTCTCTCCTGTGGCCATAAATCTCCCAGAACCGCAGCCTTGCCTCCTTGGCCTCATCTGACAGTCCAGCCTCAGGAACGGCTTTGTGGTCACCCGACTTCTCCATGTCCCCAGTGGCCTATGGGGTAAATTGCAGACTGGTTAGCGCTACAGAAATCCAGGGCAAAGCCTCTTTGAATCACTGGCCTCTGTGTTGTACCCAGATAGATGCAATGTGGAGTTTGCTGCTTCTACTTCACGAATCCAGCCTTATCACATAAAGTACAGAGGGGTCTTCTGTAGATTAAATGAGAACGTTTGGTTAATACTACTTGGTTTCACCAAATGTGAATTGGCCCCCCAGCAAGGAATCTTCTGTTAGTGGATGCGCAACTCCCGGGGCCTGGAAGTCTTGACCACCACATGAGTGGCCGAGTAACAGCAGGAAGATGAGATCTGGTTCTTCCTCCAGGACAAACTGCCCAGGGAGATGCTTAGATGACAGCCAACAAGATAGAAGCCGCTTTGTGCAGATTCCAACCCAGAAGAGACCTGTGTTGTCATCAAGAACTGCTAGAAATGGGTTCAGAACCCTATAAGGATAAGGACATTTTCTAAGTAGTTTTAACATTTATTTATCCACTCATGTATTTTCCAGACAGTTGGGTCTCTGAGACTCAGTGTCCTCATTTTCGTAATGTGGGCACTAATACCTAATTTCCACAGTCATTGTAAAGAATCAGTTGGATCAAGGATATATATGACAAGGTCAAAAAGGGCCATGGCTTATGGTAGATGCTCAATCTGTGAATATATTGTATGGATAAACACATTCTCAGTTTGTGGAGGGCTCCCCAAACCTCAAACTTTCCAGAGTCGCATTTTTTGAGATATACTCACATCCCACAAGTCACATTTATAAACTGTGCTTTAGTGCAGCCATTAATTGTGCAATGATCACCACTATCGAATTCTGGGATGTTTTTATCACCTGCGTTAGCAGTCACTCTTGCTTTTCCAATGCCCTCCCCACCAACAGCCCCTGGCACCAGCGAATCTACTTTCTGCCAGGACGGATTTTTCTGTTCTGTGTGTTTCATATAAACGGACTCACACACTATGTGGCCTTTTGTGTCTGGCTTTTTCACTTACTGTAATATTTTCAAGGTTCATCATGTTCTAGTGTGTTCAGTCCTTCATTCCTTTTTAAGGCTGAGTAATACTCCATTATCTGGAGGCAAGATAGGTGTTTATCCTTTTATCAGTTAATGCACATTCAGGTTCTTTCGACTTGGGGGCTATTCTGAATAATGCTGTGAACATTTGTGTGCAATCTTTTCAGTGTAGACATATATTTTCATATCTTTCAAGGATATGCTTAACAATTGAATTACTGGGTTATCTGACAGCTCTGTGTTCAACAGTCAAACTAGTTTTACGAAATGTCTGCACCATTTCACATTCCCAGCAGCAACATGTAAGGGATCCAATTTCTCAGTGTTCTCCCTAACACTTGCCATGGTAAATGGTATCCCACTGCAGTTTAGATTTGTATTTTCTCATGACTAATGATGCTGGGTGTCTTTTTGTGTGTTTATATCAGCTATTTGTATGTCATCTTTGGAGAAATGTCTATTCATATTCTTTGCTTGCTTTCAAATTGAGTTGTCTTTTTACTATCGAGTTCTAAGTGTTCTTTATGTATTCTAGACACCAGTCTCTTATCAGATATATGACTTGCAAATGTTTTGTCCCGTTCTATGGGTTGTATTTCCACTTTCTTGATAGTGTCCTTTGAAGCCCAAAGGTTTATAATTTTGATGAAGTCCTATTAATCTGCTTTTTCCTTTGTTCCTTGTGCTTTTGGTGTCATATCTGAGAAACCATTGTCTAATGCAAGATCACGAATACTTAGGCCTTTATTTTCATTTAAAAGTGTTATACTTTAGTTCTTATCTTTATGCCTTTGGTCCAATTTGAGTTAAGGTTTGTATGGTGTGAGATGTGGATCCAACTTCATTCTTTTGCATGTGGAGACCTGGTTGTACGGGCTGCTGTACTGTCCTTGTAGGTTTCCCCTGAGTCTGACTCTACCCCGTGCCACCACCTCCATCCCATTTCCAGTATAGTTAGTGTCAGTTCTTGGCACTCAAGGGAGGCTCAGGGAATGTTCCTTGGATAAGTCAGTGACCAAACAATGTTAAAAGTTTGTTCTAGCACATGTTGAAATCCTGTTCTCTAGCATCACTGAGATGAAAATCTCTGCACAAAGAGCATGAGTTGTTCAAAGTGTTAGGAAAATGTTTAAGAATTCTGAGGTGGCATAATATAAATCAAGGTACAAGGTCAGGCCCAGGGTATAATTTACACAGTCCTCTGAGTTCCTCCTTCGTTTGTTGACTGATTAAGTTGTTGATCAGAATCTCACAGAATTTCCTTCTAGGTCTGCTCCCTCCATTTGACCTGGAGATCTTTCATAATTACACCAGACACTCTTGGAGCCCAAGTCAAAGGTGGAAAAATTGGAGCATCACACAGTTTCTTCATAGAGCTAAAACAATTGTTAAACTTGGATTAAAATATGCCTTGGATTTTAATGAAAGCCCAACAGATGAGCCAAAAGTATAATTAAAAAACTTTTGGTCATTAGAAAAAGAAACGGGTGAAGTTAAAATAATGTGTTGTATTAACCAAATTTATGCAAAATTCTTCAACATGTAACCAATATAAAAATCATTAGCGTTCTCATATATTCTTTTATAATTAAGTCTTCAAGATCTGGTTTGCATTTATACGTACAGGTCTTCTCAGTTCAAACTAGCGACCTTTCAGTTGCTCAATAGCCCTCTGTGTCTAATGGCTGCCATTTTGGATGAAATAGACTAGCAGCTCCATCATATGGGAGGGCTGCAGGAAACTGAACTATAGGAATTGTACTATCCCCATGCCATTAGACAGTGAGAACCAAGCAAATGGATATTTTCATCCAATGCGGGATCACTCACTTTAGGTTTGTGCTACAAGAGCTCTTTACTGGCCTTAAGAAGAAGTCTTTGTGGTCGGGTAGTGATTCAATTCTGTGAGAGTCCAAGTTAGAGGCAACTTTTAGGAAATGATACTAAAGTGCAAAGCGGTGCTAAAACAAGTTTCCTTTACATATTTGCAGAATTTCCAGATAACCACTCTGTTCTCTTCTGAAGAGATTTTTTAGAGCTTCTGGCAGTTTTTATTTTTTTCTTCCAGCTCTTGTTGGGATTTTTTTTATAGACCCTAAGTTGTTCATAATAAGCCACCCACTTTCAAATAGGTTCTCTCTGGTGCATCTGTTCCTAGCTGGTAACAGTGAGCAAATGCGCGTTTAGAAACACTGCGAGAAATGTTGAACACTAGCATTTGGTGGGAGCAGATGCCACGAGACCGACGCGAATGTCAGTAGTTGCAATTGATGGGGGATTCTGGGGAAACATTCATTTGGCCTCTGCTTAAAATTCTGGGAAGGGTGGCATAGAATCCATGTGATTTCCCTTCAAGTTTCAGCTTTGGAAATATATCCCCAAAGCTGTGTGAATCTCTGATGAAGGCCAAGGCCATATTGGCTGTTTTTTTTTTTTTTTTTTTTTTTTTAAATCTCCCCATCCTCTCCTCTCTTTTCTCCATGTTCTACAGCATTCATGCATCTAGGATCCCATTGTGCAGAATCTTGCTTAGTCTCCGAGGTTAATTCTTCTTCACTGGACTCTAGAGCTGATTACAGAGTTAAGAACGCGGGGAGGGGAAGAGCCATGCGTTCGCCTACCCTACTGCTTGGAAAGAGGTAGGATCTAAACTAAGGGTCCACTAAAGCTGTATGTCTTTGTCTCTATTGCATGCAGTTAGCCATGAAAGCTCCTTAGCATGTTGTATGATTAGGGTTGCCCGATAAAATACAGGACACCACGCCAGAAAACTGAATAAAATTAAAAAAATTCTTTTTAACATAAATATGTACCAAATATTGTATGAGTCACCTTATACTTAAAAATATTAATTATGATTTATTTGAAACTCAAATTTAACTGGGCCTCCTTTATTTTTATTTGTTAAATCTAGCAACCCTACATGAGAGGCCAGCCTACTTTCCATGCACTGGTTCCTAGATCCAGACCCTAACTCTCTACAGACCCTAACTCTCTACATGCCTTTGACATTTAACAAGTGGCTGCCTTTTATGCACAGTGTTCCTTGAAATTCTGGTGTCTTTGTATATGCATTCAGCCAACACACGTGTATTAAGCATCAACTAAGGGTACTGGTGATACCAACATGAATAAACCATGGTTGTTACTATTAAGAGGCTTATAATAGAGTAAGGAGAGTCAGGTCTATAAATAAATCAGGGAAAGATAGTGTCATTTGGGCTACAAATAGTTACCCACACAGACTATAATGGGGGTAAAGAGGGAACAGTTCATTCCATTTGGGGATATCTGGAAAGATGCCATTGGAAAAATGGCCAAGTGGTTCTTATTTCTGTAATCAGCTCTAGGGTCCAGTGAAGAACTAACCTCAGAGACTAAGCAAGATTCTGCACAATGGGATCCTAGATGTATGAATGCTATAGAACATGGAGAAAAGAGAGGAGAGAGTGGTGACCCTTGAGTGAAATCTCAAGGGATTGAGGAACTATTCATGAGAGAGCTCAGATGGGGGTACTTTACCTGCAGAAAGGGTATCCCCAGCAAAGGCCAAGGCATGGAATGTTCTGGGCGTCTGACAAATTGTATGCAGTCCAAAGGGACTGTAGGATGACTACCAGATATAAGTGAGTAGATGCTGGAGGCTAAGCCATTGAGAGTCTTTTAAGCCATTCTAAGAAACTTAATTTTTTTTTTTTTTTTTTTTTTTGGTAATAAGTAGAAGTCTTTATAGGGTTTCAACCCAGAATTCCCTGAAGCTCTGGTATCACTCACTCACCTTCTTCAGTTGTCAGACAGCAGCACGTGGTCACCTCCTGTGAACCTTCCCAACAAACCCAGACTGAGTAGTCATCCTTCCCGTCCATGACCGCACTTAGTCTCATTCCCCACTCCACCCATCACTTGTACTACCTCGGACTGAATCCTCCTCAGAGGCAGGAGGGGCTCTTTCCATCTCTGTCTTCCCAGAGCCCAGCAGCAGGTCCAGCAAATGGCAGACAATTATGGAATGAGGAAATCAAAGCATTTTTTGTTTCTCTATAACTCCATAATTTAACAGACATTTATTGTTTAAAACAATGAGCTAGTGTATTCGTTTGCTAAGGCTGCCATGACAGAATACCACAGACCGGGTACTTCAACAATAGACATGTATTTTCTCACAGTTCTCGAGGCTTGATATCTGAGATCAACTATCAGCAGGGCCGGTTTCTCCTGAGGCCTCTCTTCTTGGCTGGCAGATGGCTGCCTTCTTGCTGTGTCCTCACGTGGTCTGTCTTCCTTGTCTGCCTGTGTCCCAATCTCCTCTTATAAGGGCACCAGTCATATTGAATTAGGTCCATACATATGACCTCATTTTACATTAATTATCTCTTTAAAGACCTGATCTCCAAATACAGTCACATTCCAAGGTAACTGGGGGTTAGGACTTCAACATACGAATTTCGGTGTGTGGGGGGGTGTGTATGGATACAAGTCAGCCCAAAACCGCTAGATAATGTAGAGTAGGAAAAATGCTCATAGTCTAGTTTAGCTACAAATTTAAAGTAGTTTTGAATTTACCTTTAACCACAGTTATCCTTTAGGAGGGTATCTGGTATCCAACAAATATTTACTGAGAGAATGCATGATTGTTAAGCACTGTGCTTCCTCATTTAGAACAAGATAATGGCCCCTACTCCATTAAGAGTCACTGAACAATTAAATGAGAATAAACAGGGGCACCTGGGTGGATCAGTAGATTAAGCATCTGGCTTTGGCTCAGGTCATGATCTCAGGGTCTCGGAATTGAGCCCTGAATCAGGCTCCCTGCTCAGCAGGGAGTCTGCTTCTCCCTCTCCCTTTGCCCCTGCCCCCGCTCATGCTCCCTCTGTCAAATAAATAAATAAAATCTTAAAAAATAAGTAAAATAAATAAATGAGAATAAACATATCAGTGCTTTGTGGATTGCTGCATGTTATAAAATACTAAGTAAGATTAGTTGGTGATTTTCTTTGATGATTCGTCCTGGATCTTTATTTCTTGCACTGCCCTGTAGGAGCACTCAAGTGGCTAGTTTAATCTTGGTTGGTTGGCTAAGGGTGGAACTTGTACACAGCAGACGGGGACTGTGTTTTCTTCCAGTTGTTCAGTTTCAAATATGAGGCCTTCCGAAGAATGCAAGGGATTTGTTTAGTGGAAAGGATTCATGGCAAAGAAATGCAGGCAAGAATGTGCCAAGTATGTGAGCTCTCCATCCCACTACCTTCCCTCACTGCAGACCCTGAAGCTGGGGTCATGAAAGAGAGTTAACTGGGGAGGAAAAAGACAGCAGAATGATTTTTTCTGAAGGAAAGAAAAGCTTTGCCCTCTGCTTTCTAGACAAAGGGCAAAGCAGCAGCCAGCCATGGACTTGCATGGATGTGGAGACAGGGGTGCCTGCCACTCTCTGGACTGTGTGTGGGATAGCGGGCGGAGCCATGCGGCTCCCCGGACGTCTGCAGAGGAACGCTGCCCACGGCCGCTGCATGGGCAGTCAGCAGAGAAAAGCTGGACCTGAGTGGATCTGCAGATGGGGTTGACAGACCATTTCAGTGTGAGGGACTGAGGTCTGGGGAGCCCTTGGTGCACGTCGCTGAGTCCCCAACTGACGGCCCCACTGCTTTGACGCTGTGCAAATCACCAGCGAGAGCTGAGACAGCCTGGGAGCAATGGAGAGCGAAGTCCTGAATCAGATGAGACTGTTTCTGCTCCCGCTCCCTCCAGCGATCTGAGTTAAAATGCTGGGCAGTGTGGAGGTTCCTCAACAAATTAAAAATAGAGCTACCCTATGACCCAGCAATTGCACTACTGGGCATTTACCCCAAAGACACAGATGTAGTGAAAAGAAGGGCCATATGCACCCCAATGTTCATTGCAGCCATGTCCACAATAGCCAAACTATGGAAAGAGACAAGATGCACTTCAACAGACGAATGGATAAAGAAGATGTGGTCCATATGTACAATGGAATGTTACTCAGCCATCAGAAAGGATGAATACCCAACTTTTACCTCAACATGGACGGGACTGGAGGAGATTATGCTAATGAAATAAGTCAAGCAGAGAAAGTCAATTATCATATGGCTTCACTTATCTGTGGAACATATGGAATAGCATGGAGGACATTAGGAGAAGGAAGGGAAAAATGAAGGGGGGGAAATCGGAGGGAGAGACGAACCATGAGAGATTATGGACTCCAAGAAACAAACTAAGGGTTTTAGAGGGGAGGGGGGCAGGGGGGATGGGTTAGCCCTGTGATGGGTATTAAGGAGGGCACGTACTGCATAGAGCACTGGGTGTTATACGAAAACAATGAGTCGTGGATCACTACGTCAAAAACTAATGATGTACTAACATACCATAATAAAATAAAATTGAATTAAATTAAAAAAATAAAATGCTGGGTTGCAGAAGAATAAAACAAATACTCCATCCATAGTGGGTTGGAATTTGCTGAGGAGAGGGGCTCACAGATGCATCCTGTGGCCACACTCCAACCTCTCCTAGCGGCACACACCCAGAACTAGGGTTCCTGCTGCACCCCTGCTTAGCTGGACAGCCTGGGTCCTCATGGTCATGGCCACCTCCTGCTGTGTGTGCCTTTGTGAGGGAACATCCCAGCATGCTTGCCCATGGGTCTCCATATCCCAGCCCTGGACGCCAGCCTGCTCAGTTTCACCTCTCTGCTCCGTGAAGGGCAGGCGATCACTCCAGGTATTCCCCAGCCTTAGCCCTGCGGCCTCTCTCCTGCTGCTAGGCTGCCGGCCTTTCTCTCCTTGGATAGTGCCCACAGGCATCTGTATCATCTCCTGCAGGGCTTTGAGCCTGCAGCCCCTCAAATCCTTCCCAGTCCCCCAGGGCTGCGCTAGAAAACGCCTCCACCTTTGGCCAGATTTCTAGAGTTTGATGCCGGGTCTTGCCTAGTTCAATTTTGCAGTTTTTTGTTTGTTCATTTGTTTGAACCATTTTCACTGAGATACAATTGGCAAACCCTACAATTCACCCATTTAAAGTGTACAATTCAGCGGCGCCTGGCTGGCTCAGTCGGTAGAGCATGTGACTCTTGATCTCGGGTCATGAGGTCAAGCCCCACATTGGGCGTAGAGCTTAGTTTAAAAAAAATGAATTAAATGAAGTGTACAATTCATTGTCTTTTAGTGTATCCACAGAATTGTGCAACCACCACCAATATCTAATTCCAGAGCACTTTCCTTGCCCAGAAAGAAGCCCCATACCCATGAGCAGTCATTCCCCACTGCCTCCCCAGCCCCCGGGGGCCTGTTCTGGACATTTCATGTAAATAGAACTGTAGGCCATGTGCTCCGTTGTGTCTGGCTTCTGTCACTTACATCGTGTGTTGAGGGCTCATCCACGTAGTAGTCCATGTCACTACTCTACTCCTTTTTATTACTGAGTAGAATTCCATCGTGTGGATGTCCCACCATTAGTCTACCCATTCATCAGTTGATAGACCTTCACGTCCAAGTTTTATATTCCCAGGAGTGGAAATACTACATTATATGGTAATCCCACATTTAGTATTTTGAGGATTTCATTTTTTTAACATGAGTTAAAATAAAGATAATTACCAGGGATTCCATACCTGGGTATGGAATCAATTGAGGATTGGCATTTCCTTGATTTCCTTCCTTGATGTTTGTGGATGGCAGCAGTAGACAGATAGTTCAGAGATGTGCTTCTATGTCTCCCATCGACCTGAAGCCTGGACTCAGTGGCAGGGTGGCGACAATAATCTGGCTTCCCCACAAAGAGTGGGTGGTTTGGTGTATATCACGTCATTTCTTGGATGCATGTTCTTTGTAAAAGGAAGCAGTCGTGACATCCCTCCACACGTGCTAATGACAATTACATGTGTAATGAATTTCTTCTGATATTTATTATTTGCCAGGTGGCAACCTGTGTCGTTGCAGAATTGACTTGGGAAGGTTCACTTGAATATGTGCTGCGCACGTCAAGGTGACGTGGACCATGGGCAAGGGGACCAGATTTTGGTCCTTATTTCCATATCCTTCCCCTTGCGCTGACCCCACAAGCAGTCAGCCTTCAGTTCCTGCTGTCTCATTTCAATTGCCTTGACAGGCAGAGGTAGTGATCACACTTCCTGCTTGAGTCCATAGTAACCCTCGTGACCCCAATCCACAAGAGGTAGCTGCCTTGGGGTGTGTAGTAGGATTCTTCACCACACTAAGGGTTCCATGGACAGAAGGAGCAGTAAGTTTATGGTGGGTTATCTGCCATGCAATGTGTAGCTGCTGTGATTAATAGTCACCACCTGGCTTTTGTGAAAACATGAGACTCTATCTTGTAAGACTGCACTCATGTCTAGCCCCATTCTAGCTCAACGTCAGGAAAACTAAAGTTAGTCCAGTCCGGTAACTTTGGAGTACCTTTCTTTTGAAGGAGAGATTGTACTTCCCAGTTTGAAGGTGGGTAAACTGATGTTATTTGCATCAAATACTGCAATCAGATTTCTGAGAAGTCCTTACCCTCCGGGGCCTGGTGGGTCTCTAGAGGCCTAGCGTCTAGCACAGAGCTGTGCTGAGCTCATGGGCGCCTGAGGCAAAAGGAACAGCTGCTAATACTGATTTTATCTTTATTTAAAAATTGTCTATTTTTATCAGGATTTTTTGCATTCGTTTTCATTTTTTAAATGTTACATTGAAACATTATTAATCATAATTAACATTTTTTGACATCTCTTTAAATTTTGCACTGAGGAAAATGAGGTACTTGGTCAGCCTGGTCCACACCCTGGCCTAGCACACAATACACATTCAACTTAATTGGAGAATTAAATAGAGAATCAAAGAGAGAACTGTGTCCATGTTCTTTCATTATCTGAGCAATCTAGGGAGACACTACATCCTCCAACTAGTCTTAAAAGCTGGTGCTCAGGGGCACTGGTGTGGCTCAGATGGATAAGCAACCGACTCTTGGTTTTGGCTCAGGTCATGATCTCGTGGTGGTGAGGTCGAGCCCCATGTCAGGTTCCGTGCTCAGCATGGAGTCTGCTTCAGATTTTCTCCCTTTCCCTCCTCCTCTGCCCCTCCCCCTGCTCTCTCTCTATCAAATAAATAAATTTTAAAAATCTTTATTAAAAAAAAAAACCAAAGCTGATTCTCAGGATCCAGAGAGAGTTATGCAAGAGATGCCCCCTGGGACGCATGGTCTTGCTTGGATGGAGTAAGGAGGTAGGGCAAGGGAACTTGAATGACTGGGAGCAGCTTGGCCACTAGGAACTTTAACAATTCTCAGCCCCATTGGCAGAGTAAAATGAAAAGAACACCATACCTGTAAGCAAACAGTGTGGATTCCATCTCTTGCTATGGTTGGAATCACTCTGCATCAAAGCAGTGGAGTAACAAGGCATGGGCTTCGGAACCAGAAATCCTTGGGTACAGATTGGACTCTGCCGCTTACTGGCTATGGTGTTGGACAAATTGTACCCTGAATCTTTATTCTTCATGTGAACAGTGTGCACAGTAACAATTGCCAACCTCAGAGGATCGCACTGAGCATTCCATGACATAGGGAAAGGGTCTAGTTCAGCACACACTTGTAGAAGAGCTTCATCAGAGGGCATCTGTTAGCACCGCCATGTTCATTGGCCATAATAAGAACTTATCTGCATGGCGACTGACTCTTGACCCCTCAGCTAGGGATAGATTTGTTCTGATCCTCCTGGGGCCAACAGCTGATAAGCTTTGACAGCCCAGAGCGTGTGTGAATGAAGACTTATTTGTAACATGTGCGGCTTTGTATTCACATCCCCTGAGACATCGCTAAGGTTGGCACTGTGGCTGCCAAGCGCTGCCATTTATTCCTGCTGGAACCAGAGCTGGGGCAGAATCCAATCTCCTTTCAAGTACTTTAGATTCCTTGGAAGAAAGGATTCCTGTAGAATATTAATATAAACTGTTATTATAGAAATCCGCCAAAGTCGCCTTTTTATTTTGTATCTCATCAGGGATTGTAAAATGAAGTCTTCCAGGAAATATGCAGTTGATTGGCTTCGATTCACCCTAACAATGATTTGCAAAATTGGGATTTTGGGGTCTGTTTGGATCTGTATATCTGTGTACTGTATGGTACATGCCAGAGGGAGTTAGGCTAGGTAAACACGCCTCCATTTAAGCCAGGGTCACCGTGCCCGTTAGCTGGCAACCTTTCAAGAGGAAGGGATGAGAAGAGCTGAATGCAGACACAGCTTCCCATGTGTGAGCTTTGACGGTGGGGATGTCTGGGCATTTGGAGGAGGGTGCGTGCAAAGGAGAAAGTTCTTGCAGTCACACGCATTTCCCCGGCTGGGGTTATGCTCTTTCTTTCCCGTTCACCACGTTTACAGCACGTGGCCTCTCTGCACACCGTCTGGCTGTGTTCTCCTCTATTGTTCCTTGGCCTGGAGACTCTCTCGGCTCTGTCAGCCGCTCCTTCTCCATGTTTGCTGTGTGTGTTTGTCTTTCTGGGATGAAGTTTGTTTTTCAAGCTCTGACAGACTGGCAAGGCAAACAAGGTTGCCATTTTTGTTTTGTTTTGTTTTTATGAGCATGGCAATTTTTAGCCCTTTGAAAACAATCCTGAGACTTGGGAGGTTATAATTTGGGATACCATGTGTAGAGGCACACATTCAGATCTTATTGTGGCTGAGGGAACAATCTGAAGGAAGCGGGTGGAAGACAGATTAATGTGGGTGATTTATCAGTTGTGAAGGGGCCAAGCTCCTGACAGCACTAAAAGATGAAATAACCACAATGGAAATGAATTTCATAGAACATTTTGAAAAATTAATTTTGAAGAGTGTGTTTATGTCTGAACATACATATGTATATAAAATGCATAAATAAACATCGCATCTCACACATACACTCACCTCTTGCTTCTGTATGTCAGGCTTCTAGTGATCTCATTGTCTTGGAATCCACAGGAGTAAAGACAAAGGGTCTCTAAACGTCACAGCTAGCTATCTCAAAGTCGTGAAGCAGACATAGAGACCCTGTTATCTCCCTTGCACAGGTTCCAGAGACAGAGGGTCAGAGAGCTTCCACCACTTACTTCAAATGAGGGACCTCAGAAGTGACACGGCCAAGGGTAAACCTCTAGTCTCTGTTCCCAATCCAGGGTGGGTATAGAAGCCTCAGCCCTAGTGTTGGTCCCAAAAGGTGCAGACCTCTCACCCAGACACAGGTGCAGCTCCCATCACTGTTCTCCAGAGAGTAGCAACTGGGCCATCAAAAGGAAGGTTATTAGAAAGGTGATCTTGAGGTTGGACACAGGTCGTAATTTTCTTCAAGGATGCATGCAGAAGCAAAGGGCCACTTAGATAGAAAATTAACAACGTATGTTAGGGGTCTTTTTTATACACATAGTAGTACTATCAGTTTACTATATATTTTTTTCCTTCTAGGCAGAATTTTCCATGACAGCTCTTTAGGAGTATGAGGTGTATATACTTACAGCGATTTTGATTTAGGTCTCTTTATAAGTCTCACTTTTGCCACTATTCAGTTGTTTTGGTCACTGGTTAGATCACATTTTAAAGGTGCACATCACTGGATTCTCAAAGTCACACATCTGGGTTGGAATCTGATCATGGATAAGTCTTCATCTTTAGGATAAACCAGAGAGGAGAAGAGCTCTGAAAGTCTATCAGGGATTTAAGAGCTAAACAGGAAAAGATTACTTGCATCATTATTAGCAAAGTACAAATCTTTGAAAAGCAGAGCAGGTAACAAATTCAAACCAAGCCTGCCCTCTGGTTGTGTGTCATGTTTTCCTGAATCCTCAGATGACATAAAGACATATTTTATCTTGAATACTGAGTCCCGGGCTACCTGAGGACCTAGGTTTCATTGGAAATCCAATTATTCCAAATAGCGTGGGACAGTCTGCAAACCATTACAGGAAATAAAGTTATAGTTCTTATTTGTTGTAAGAGTGTACAGCACTTCTGATAAGGATTGGTGGTGTAAAACCAAACCAACGCATTCAGAAGGCAAGAGTGAACAAACAAGATTGCAAGCTATTAGAAGGCAGAAGCCGCATGCCTACCCCGTGCTCTGGAGGATCTCTTTACAAGAGTCTTTGCATAAGTACCTAATTAGCCAGCGGAGATAGTTCTGGAGAAGGAATTTTGTCTTTCTATTACCTTATTCCATTTAAACTTTTTTTTTTTTTTGGTATCAGTGGACAAAGAATAGTTAAGCAACACTAGTCAATTTATCAAGACCACTGTTCAATTATTTGGTGGTGAATATTGTAAATGCTGATATGCAAATAATAATAACAGCACTGAGAATATGAGTTGAGCCCCTTCTATATTCTAGGCTGTGTAGGTAAAGCTACCTGGTACAGATAACTGACATTCAATTGAAGGCACTTATTTTCCAGTATGAATGTCATATTCACGATAAAAAAGCAAAAAAATTGGACTGTAGAATATATTTTGGAATGTGATCATGGGAGGAAAGCAGAACATAATATGGAGGTGTTAAATGGCAGATCTGTGATAAATATAAATATCAAATGTGTTATTTTGATGTATATGAGCGATAATTGGATTTTAAATTACCCATCTATAAAGAACAGAAGCTATAGTGCAAGAAGTTTAGTTATGAAAATAATTATAAGAAAAAGCTCTTTTGGCCTTACATATAATTTTAAAATACATGCACATATATATTGGGAACATTCAAAGTTTTCATTCCCCACCCCCAGACTTCTCAATAAAGTTATTGCAACAAGTTTGTGAAGCATGAAATTAAATCCATCTTAACCCCTATCTGATTGTGAGGAATGAGGATTAGACCAGAATTTCTAACCAATGAAGAGACTTCTACAAATTCTTGTTACTTTGTCCAGCATTGGCCTGACATGCCTATATGGGCTTCTAGAAATATCACAACATTCTCACAAGAAGAAAAGATATATACAAGCATGTGATTCATTCATCCTTTACTCAATAAACAATTGTTGATCATTATTATGTACCATGAACTCTGTTTAGCATGTTCGGTGATCTATTTAATCCTCACAGTAACTGGGAGGGGGGTGTTAATGCCAGCATCATGCCCACTGCAGATTCAAGGATGTCATACAGCCTTCAAATGGTAAATCAGAGATCATCTCCTATGAACAGAACTTACTGCAGGCACTCTGAAGCAGAAAATTCTGCCACCAGAGGGACTGGTCAGGTCAGGAGCTAATTTGGCCTTCAGAGATTTGACTTTTATGTTTTGGGTGAGTGTCTGCTTGGTTATAACCTTGGAATAATAAATGACTTCTGGTAAATTTGAATGTTATGATCAAGTAAATTAAGATAGAAAGTGGAGATATGGAATTAAATTATTGGATCAAAATACTAGATATGCATCTAAGCTATGATGATAGAATAGAGGAATTCTGAACAATGAGAAGTTTTAGAGGCAGACCTTCAGATTTCCCTTTCTGGTCCATTATGTCTTTGGTTCCCCCTAAACTTCATCAAGGTTCATGACATACATGATTAATAGCTCACAACTGATTCTGAGTAAACAAAACCTCTGAATTTATATGCATCCAAAGGATACCTTAAACACCAACAGTGTTTTTTTTTTGTTTAAAGATTTTATTTATTTATTTGAGAGAGAGAATGAGAGAGAGAACACATGAGAGGGGGGAGAGTCAGAGGGAGAAGCAGACGCCCCGCCGAGCAGGGAGCCCGATGCGGGACTCGATCCCGGGACTCCAGGATCATGACCTGAGCCGAAGGCAGTCGCCTAACCAACTGAGCCACCCAGGCGCCCACCAACAGTGTTTTTATTCATATGTCTTGCTCAGCGCAGCCGGTCGGGCCTTTATTATGGGTAATGTTTACTTCTGGAAAGATTAAAGGAAAATACAGTAAAATAGCTTCAAACACCTTTATGGGAACTCAACTATAATTCTGAACAATGGATGATAGAATTTTATACAAGTGTGTATCTTATCACAACAAATGTGATCATGAATTGGAAATAAGGGGAAAAAAATAACTCAAGAGCAATGCCAACATGAGTTTATCCAATTTTGCACTCATGACATCTAAGATGAGGAAAATAAAAATAGAAAGCTTTTAAATGCAACCATCTAAAAATATCCAAGAATATGAGATTGATGCCTGTGACTAACCTAAACGATAGAAGAGAATCTTTCTTCGAGACATGAAAGAAAAATGTTGGTGTATTCCTAGAATATGTAGGAACACGGCACCAACAGGGAATCAATTCTGAGGATGAAAGTGACATAGGGTATGAAATCCTGTTCTGTTAATATTCCCAGTTATATTGTGCATTATATTTTTACAGATTCTACACATCACCCTGATGTTGGCAACATCTCTTCAACCTGTAGTTCTAATACAACTGGTGAAACTGAATAATAAAATTGAATTGAAATGTTGAAAGAGATCATCAGTTTGGTAATATCATATGAAAATGCAGGTGAAAAACATAAATCCAAAGGAAGAGATTGTCTTAATCTCATGGCAAATATGCTGTGGTATGAGAAAAACCTGGAGATAGAAATGTATGTCCATAGCAATCAGCATTATGTATAACGAGATGAAGCCAATGGTTTGGGTGGGTTTATAGTGGCAAGATAATTATTGCAAAGTCAAACTAAAATATCACTTAATATATACAACATAATGGTTTAGCACAAATCTGTCTAGGGCTTTCCTCTAAGGAAATTTAATGAGTTATTAAAAACACCGGCACAATATTCTTATCAGAGGTTCCCATTCAAATGTGGTCAGATGGTATGGAATGAAGAGAAAAGCAGTAGTTGAAAAAGTAGAAGTTGATATGAAAACATCGGAGTTCTAGTCCTTACTCTATCACTGAGCAGCCATGCACCAGGCATTGACCTACAATTACCACATATCCCAAAAGTTGGAATGTGTACAAAAGTCTTATAGTGAACCATAAAGCAAAACATAGGTGCTTTTATAATTAATATTTTATACTAAGTAGTTTAGCTAAAACATTGCTTTTGTTCTATACACATCCACTTTTCTTGTGTGTTTGGGATATAAAATATTTATAATAGTGAGACACTGAAATGCCACTAAGCATTGTGCTATTGTCTATATACCTTGAACAAAAAGAATGTGAAGAATCTTTATATTTATAATTGCCCCTGACAATTATCATTTTGGGAGGAAAGGCAGGTATAATCATCCAGAATTATATCAACTCACAGGTTAAAGAAGAAATCATAAATTATGAGAAAAATAAGAACTGATTGCATGATGATGAAAATAAAACATGAAATTTAAAGACCCATCATTGCATTTTGAGAGAAAAAGTTATAGATGTAAACAATTATATTTTTAAACACAGTATTAAAAAAAAGAAAGTAGAAGGAAAGACATGATAAAGAAATGACCAGGAATGAATGCAAGAGAAAATAAGATATAATAGTTGCATCAATAATGTCATAATTTCTTGATAATAGTAAAAAAATGGTAAATCTGTATAAGATTTAAAACACAAAAAAGAGAGAAAGTATAACAAAATAGTAGGAATAAGAAAGAGGACATTGTTAAATAGGCAGCAGAGATTAAAAACATAAGAGAACATTATGATCAACCTTATATCAATAAGCTTAGACAAAACTTAGACAAAAAAGAAAACTTCCTAGAAAAAAATAATTTTCCAGATCAGACTCAATAAGAATTAGGGAAAATGGGCAGTTTTATAACCATTAGAAGAAATGGGTGAATAGCTAAAAAATATTTTCACAAGAGAAACAGCAGCAGTCTTAAGTTGTTTTTTTTTTTTTATAAAGCAATCTCTATCATCCTAGGAATGTTAGAAAGTTTTCTGTTATTAGAATGAATAATTCTAATCATAGATTAATTTTTCTAGAGAATAGAAAGTGAGGGAACATTTCCCAACTAATTTTGTTAGGACACCAAAACCAGACAAAGTCACTACAAGGAAATATTAAAAGTTAATTTTATTCTTGAATATGTATGGAAAAAAATCTAAAGAGAGTATTAGCAAATCAAATCTAGTAAATACAGAAAAGATAGTATATACTAAATAAATTTGGTTTATCCCAGGAATGCATGGTTTAGTTCAACACTTAAAAATCTCTTAATGCAATTTATAGTATTAATACATTTAAGAAGAAAAATAATTTAAGCATATGTAGAAAGTTTTCTTAGCAATTTACCATGCACTTCTTCTTTTTTTTTTTTTTTAAGATTTTATTTATTTATTTGACAGAGAGAGACACAGCGAGAGAGGGAACACAAGCAGGGGGAGTGGGAGAGAGAGAAGCAGGCTTCCTGCCAAGTGGGGAACCCGATGCGGGGCTCCATCCCAGGACCCTGGGATCATGTCCTGAGCTGAAGGCAAATGCTTAATGACTGAGCCACCCAGGCGCCCCACCATGCACTTCTGATAAAAATGATTAACAAATTGGGAAGAGAAGAGAACTTCCTCAATATGTTAGAGAATTTTACTAAGTAGGGAAAGGCTAAATAATTCCCTCAGCTCTCAGAAAAATAAAAATATCCCCCACCATCATATTTCTATTCAATATTATACTGAACACCCTAGCCAGAGAAATAAGACAAGAAAAAATATGTATGGACTGGAAAGTGAGGCTAAAATAAATTTGTCATTATTTGCTGATGATGTGATTTTCTATAAAGATCACACAGACATAAATCAGTTACATTATTATGACAGCTTAGCAACATTGATGGATCTAAAATTATATAAGGGTCAAATGCACTTCCATACTACAGTAATAAACTATGGGACAAGAGGAAGGTAAAATATCTAGGAATAAATGTAATAAATAAATAAACAAATAAATAAATAAATTGGGATGAAATAAATTGCTGAAGTATTGTAAAATATAGAATAAAAGTTAAATCTATGGTGAGATAGCTCATTCTAACATATAGGCATATTACATTGTAAAGATAGTATTTGTGCACAAATATGCAAATAGATGACATGCAGAACAAAAACAACAACAACAAAAAGCAGAGACATACCACTGAAAAAATTCAATAAATGACACCAGGGAAATTGTTTAACTGTATGGAAAAATAAAAGGAGATTCCTACCTCACACCATACACAGAAATGAATTCCATATGACTTAAAGTTTATATATGAAAGCCAAACTTAAAAAAAAAATTAAGACTGCATAGCATAATACTCTGTGACCTTTGGGATAGGGGACATTAAAAAAACAAACAAACAGTATATCCCCCCAAACAAATAATCAAGATAAGAAATATATATTTGACTATATTAAAGTAGAAAGAGAAAAACCAACAACTTCTGTTCCTAGAAAGAAACTACAGATAAAATGAAGTGCAAGTCACAGATCAGGAGAGGATATTTGCAATACAGTTAACAAAATATACAAAGGGCTATTTAAAATCAATAACTAAAAGACAAAAAATGGTCAAAAAATATTAGAAGAGATTTTACAGAAGAGGAAAGAAGAATGGCTAGTAACCAATGAGAAGAATTTCCAAATTCATTGATCAGGCAAAAGGCACACTGAAAACCCCGTCATGCCCATGTGTTTGGCATACAGAATACCCATCACTGTTGAGGTCACCGTGCAACACAACTCAGACTGGTTCAGGGGTATCCAGAGCAGTGCTGGTCAAGGCAGGAAACTGGAAACAACCCAAATGTCCGCTGAGGGGGATAGACAACAGTTAGCAAAGCGGGAGAAAAAAGCCATGTGGTTGCAAATCACCATATACAGCAGGAAAGATAAATGAATTACAGGTGCACATATCAACATGGAGAGAAATGTGGAGTAAAGAAAAAAAAAAGCATGTTGTTAAGAACAAATACCAAATGATTCCATTTTGTAAGTTTCAAAAATTAAATATGTTGTTCAGAGAATCCTGCTTACATGGTAAAATATGTCAAATAAAAAGGGACCATGGGGGGACGCCTGGGTGGCTCAGTCGGTTAAGCGTCTGCCTTCAGCTCAGGTCATGATCCCAGGGTCCTGGGATCGAGTCCTGCATCGGGCTCCCTGCTCCGCGGGGAGCCTGCTTCTCCCTCTGCCTCTGCCTCTCTCTCTCTCTCTCTCTCTCTCTCTCTCTCATGAATAAATAAATAAAATCTTTAAAAAAAAAAAAAGGGACCATGGGCTCACAGAAGAAGGCCAACTGCACACTGGAAAAAGAGGGGGCTTGGGACCACAGGGTGCACGGGCTTCACATGGACTGACACTGTTCTCATTTCAATCTGGAGAGTCCTGCAATGGGTTTCACTTTGACAGTATTCTCTCCTCCATCTGCCTATCTATTAAGCCATCCAGCCATCCATCCACTTATAATCTATCTACTGTTTTATACACAGGCACACAGCTTTTGTAATAAAAACAAATGAAGGAAAGAAAGGAAAAGGAGGAAATGGGAGAGGGAGGGCAGAAGGAAGGAAAGAAACTCCCAGCTCTTCTGAATCTGGTGCACGCTTGTGCAACCTTGGCAAGGAAAATGGGACTGCATTTATAAGTTGACTAGACCACGGGGTATCTGAGTGAGGGAACTGAGAGAAGGAGCCCTTAGACTCTGTTCTGCAGAGTTTGGAGGTGACCCTGAGCTTACCCCGCATAGGTCCACTTACAAGAGGTGTCTACAATGGTCAAACTCATAGGAACAAAGGATAGAATGGTGGTTGCAGGGGCTGAGGGGAGGGGGAGGGTTGCTAATCATCATGTGTAAGATGTCAGTGATGCAAGGTGAGTATGTTCTAGAGATCTGGTGCACAACATTGTGCCTATAGATAATAATACTGTATTATATGCTGAAAATCTGTTAAGAGGGTAGATCTCATGTTAGGTGTTCTTATCACAATTAATCACAAGATCATAAAAGAGCTGAAGGATGGAGCAAGGCACTGAAGGAGGAGGCAGGAAAGTGACAGGACAGGGTCTACACAAATTACCAGCTTTAGTCTAACTTTAGAGAACTTGGAGTGAATTTTGAAGGAGGTGGATCTGGAGGACACTGCCAGGCGCTGCCCCTGGAGCTGCTGGATGAAGCTCTTGGGCTGGTGGAGCTCCAACTGGTAAGAGGCAGTAGAACCTCAAATGGCAGCTGCTGAAGACCAATGCCTCTGGGTGGTGCAACTGGCAGTAAATGTGGTGCTTCTTGTCTGAAGGTTCTGCTGAGGAGGGGGCAGCAGATTACAGGATGGCTGGAGGGGCCCTAATATTAGGGGACTCCGCCCCATTCCCCCACCCCCACTGGTGTCTGCTCCATCTGGAAGCCCCGCAATCTGCCCCCCACATAGGTGCCTGGTTGCACCTCCTAACTCACAAATCTGAATGCGTGCCTCCACTGCTTCAATCCTTTCAGGGTCATCCATAACCTGAGTAAAATCCTGAACATGGCAAACAAGGTTGGGATGTGGTCTTCCCAACCTGCATGTCTCATCTCTTCCCCACCCACTCCATGTCCTTTATTATCTGGAGAAACAGAACTAGTGAACTTTCCAAGAACATGCCATCCTCACCCACACCTCCAACCCATTTCAATTGCCACCTGCCTGTACTGTGCCTCCTGATCGAAGCTCATTTCCCCTTCAAGGTTCAGCCAAGCACCACCTCCCCAGGGCAGCCTTCCCTGGTTCCCTTGACTGACTGGGCTTCCTTGTTCTCTGTTCCCATTGTGTCTTAGGCAAAGCTCTAGCATCACAGGGATGACATGGCACTGTCTCTGTTGCTGCTAGGGTAGGGACCTGGTGCCTTACAAAGGGTTGACAACAAATTAATGCATAAATCTTTCCAAGGAGTCATCCTGAGATACAAGAAACAGTCTCTCTTTCCCTTTCTCCTCCCATTCCCTAAGGAGTCCAACTCTGGGCAGTGGGGAGAACGCAGGGCCCCGGGGCTCTCACCTATGGCTGCTGGCAGAGTGAGACATCCTAATCACGACCTGAACCATTTAGAAACGCAATATTAGTTATCCAGCTCTTGGACTTCTTACTGGCCGGGTGGTCAAGGACAAAAGGGTACAAAAATATGAGAAGCCTCCCCATGAGGGCCCTATACTTCTCAGACTCACCTTTGAGAGTCGCCAGCCTATAAGAACTGCTAAACTCTTTGCATTAAACCCAGCAGCTACAATAAGCTACCGCAGGCTGGGTTTATTGTGATGGGGTAAATGGCCCCGCTGATTAATTAACGATGCGTGTAAGTGAAGCAGAGTAGCTACTTACAGGTGAAAACAATGCGTGTCTTATGGGTTCCAAGGAGAAATAGATCAATATGGCTTCATATAGATAAGGGACTCAAACTAAAAGAAGGGCGTGATTAATGAGTTCCACTGCGTTCCACATGAGAGCAGCTTATGGTCAAACTCAGAGAGAAGTTAATTAGATGAGGCAGGAGGAAGTGGAATGTTAAGTCTACAAACAGTACGAAGACAAATACGAAATGAGCGGAGGATCCGAAAGTCAGGATGAAAGTCACGTAAACATGTCAGCAGCAATCACAAAATGCCTTGGCACCTGGGGAGTTCTTTCCCCTTGAAATGACCCACGTTATAATGAGATTCTCCCCTTCTGGAGAGTTTCTAAGATAAATCTATCTTATTGTTAGTTTTGCAAAAGCACTATTTTGATGACTCATCTATTCATTCATTAGATGTCTTCAGATAGCACTCTAGTCTGGATGCCATCCTGAGTACTGAGTAAGTAAACCATCATCTGCCTTGACAAGTTGATGGTGCATCGAGGACCCAAGGTCAAGGTTCACACATTGCAATGAGTGCTATCGGAAGGTATATAGTAAGTGGTAGCCTGCTGGAATTGCAGTCCTGGAGCCACACAGAGCTCATCTCATGAGGTAGAATCACAAAAGCCCTGGGCAGGAAGCCAGACCCCATCCCAGCTCTGCCACTGACCAGCGAATCCACTGGAGCAAACCATTTCCAACTCTGAGAAGTCACAGGTGGACTGGTATTGAACAGAATACTTGAAGGTACTCTCTGGCTCTAGGATACCAGGTCTAGGCCAAAGATGGTCACAATTTGTTGTGTCTTTGAGCTGGAAAGAACCCCAAAGTGTTTCCCTGTCCACCTTCCCACAGAAACGCAGAGCTCATCAAGCCAGCTCATGAGACTCTGGGTTTATTCAGACTTTCTCAGTCTGCTCCAGGCCCGC
This sequence comes from Mirounga leonina, assembly GCF_011800145.1. Lineage (NCBI taxonomy): Eukaryota > Metazoa > Chordata > Mammalia > Carnivora > Phocidae > Mirounga > Mirounga leonina. The sequence goes on from NW_023270277.1 coordinate 4,898,604, forward strand.
GCCACCCCCAGGCACCACGGGTCATTAGGGCTTCAGCACTGGATGCTTTTGTTCATTTACCCTCTGGGTGAAATGTTCTTTTTCTCACTGTCCCTTCTTCTGGAAACGTCCCTACTCCCTCTTTAAAGCTTATTTTGCCTAGAAAACAGCATTGTAATTCAGTTTCACGCAGTTTTCTGTACTAACTTGTATGACTTTTGAAGGCAGGGGTTCTGTCCTTTTCATCCCTGGATCTTAATCATGTGGCACAAAGCTTGGCACCTATTGTGCGTATGTGTGTTTTAGATTTAAGAATACGTGAAATGGCCATACTATGCAACATGAACAAATCCACACTTTCTTTCATTATAGCCATAAAGAAATTGGAAAATGAATCAAGGAAGATGGTTTGGGAACCGTCTGAGGGTGAAGGTGTGATGTAGGGCTGGGGGTCTGGGAGAGCCACCAGGTCCCCTAGAAGCCCATGGGCTTTCGTTCTGCAGACTCAGAAACCCTGTCTCCCGAGAACCCCAGCATTGATCATTCTCATGGATGCTGATCCAGACTAACAAAGCCCCCAAGAGACAGGTGTCTATAGCCAGAATGATTTATTGATTTGCAAGAACTGTATCTGTTAGGAAGAGATGACCCATTTATTGAGGCTTGACTCTTCTAGTCTCCCCCTGCAAGGCAAGCCCCATAGTCGGGGGCCTGCTTGATGAGCGTGCAATCCGAGCAGGAGGATGCAGCTAGAGGAGTTAAATGTCTTTGGGCTTCCGGCTTACACAGTCAGGTCCTCCTCCCTCACCACAAAGCTCTCTGTAGAGCGAGCTACACGGTCCTTAAGCACTAGTGTTGTGAAGAGGTTTTGTTACAGTTAGGTGAGCTGGGAGCCCTTTGCCCCCTCTAAAGTGGCTCAGCCTGTGATATGGGATGGTTTCTAGAAGAGATTTTCCTAAGCTTCAGTCTCACTCCTGTCTTCTCCTCTGCCCCTGGGGGTTCTCCTGGAGGCCTTCGGGGGAGGAGGATTCCCTGACCTCCCTGACCTGACCGATGGTGGGCAAGGCAGCCTCATCCTGAGATCCCACTTCCCCGCCGGGGCCCGGGGCTCTCACCTATGGCTGTCGGCAGAGACACTGACAGGAATCTGGGTGCCATTCTTTCATTTCTGTTCTCAATTCATCCTGAATCCTGATGGAGAAATTTCTGCTATCTAATAGGAATCCCTTGGAGACTCAACACTGACCTAAACTCTGTTTGTCTATGCACTGTTCTAAGCACTTAATTTGTCAAGTGGAAATACATTTTCTTATGTTAACTTTCTGGAGAAAACACCCTATTTTGCCCCAGATCCACTGTACCTGGCCTGAGTGGGGACACAGGGTGTGGGGAGCACGGCAGGGCCTGGCCAAGCCTGGGGGTCCCGCAGCTCTGGAGGGGCTGCTACTCATGCCTCCCAGTCCACAGCCTGAACTATCGATCCCTGAACAGTCACGGGCAGGAGGCCTGGGGGGTAATGCTGGTCTCTCAGTGCTACTCTCAGCTCTGGACTTATCAGCTAAGTGACCCTGAATAAGTCGTCAGCACTTTACAGTGTAGCTTCCTAGTCTGTAATAGAGGGAAATCTGGGAAATAATCTTTGGTTTTTGGTAAGTATTAAATTAGGAGATTCATGTCAAGGGTTTACCACTGGACTTGACATGCAGCAAGTGTATTAATAAATCTTATTGTTATTATCATATCACCAACTCTTTAAGGACCAGCACTGGACTTCACCACCTGCACATACACAGCCCCTCAGATTCTTCGCGCCTCACCTGCCTGCTGAGCTCCGCCGCGTGCTGGATCTTGGACTCAGATGAATGGCCATACTGCAGGGCAACGGGACCTGACTTTCTCAGTGGCGGTCAAAGGCTCAGGTGACCCAGCCCAGAGCGCAGCAGAGTTAACATCCCACACAGGGGATTTTGATTAGTGGCGCACATGAGCCTGGGGGAGCCGGCAGATACGGCTTTTGGAGAAAGCCCCATCCCTCTGGGTTGAACTCATGCTATGCATTGTGCTCAGTGCATCCTGTCCAGAGGTGTCCCATGGGCCTGGAAGTCCACTGTGGCTCTTGACAAAGTGGTGGCCGGCTCAGTGATACCTGCCCTCTCTGTCCTCTCTCCCCTGCCTCGGGCCCTTTCTTTCATGCTCTGAGATTGTGCTTAGCTGCTGTCTGCTTTCCAGAGAGTCTAGTCTAAGCAGGTCATGTTTCCCTCTGCATGTCCAGTGCCTTCTGAGAACAATACTCTATCCTCGGTGCCCAGTAAATGTGTATTGACTTAAGCCATGAAACCACAACTGTCTGAATGCCTGAAGAATGAACCAGGAGGCTTGTGGTCATCCCTGTGTTCCCACTGGGTAACACTCTGCATTCTTTAGAGTCTTAATCTCTCTGCTTCTAACATACTGAAGGAAAGAAAGGACGAAAAGAGAGGGAGGGAGGGAGGGAGGGAGAAAGGAGGGAGGAAGAGGCAGAATCTCAAAGAGAAGCTGCCTCTCAATTCCAATCTGTTCCAAGTGCCTTGTTTGCTGAGTTCCATTTTGGGCCAAAACACTGCTAGTCTAGCAAAAGGGAGAGCAAAACCAGAATCACTTGTGAGAACAGGGAGCGCCAGGAAGATCTCTGATACAATGGATGGTGGATTATTTTTAATCTGGACAAATGTCAAAAGCATTAGCAGCTCAGTGCCAAGCCCCCAACCTCCTGCGAGCCTTTAATTAGCTGTGAGCCTGGAAGCCCTTCTCAGGACACTGTGCCTTCGCCTTCGCCGGGGACAAGCCGCGCTCAGGGGCTGGCAGCTCTCCGGAGGAGAAGCCGAAGTGCCGGGAGGCGCGCAGCTGGGGCTCCAGACGCTGCCCGCCTTCCCTCCAGTGCCATCCTGGGGCGTCCCTTCCCTCCAAGACCCCACCTTCCTTTGTGTCCGGTGACGGCCTGTGTTCGAACCTCCATCAGACCATTGCTCGTGTAGGTGCATCAAGGGTGGCCTGCGGTCAGCATTTCTGTACCTTCTCTAAAGAACTGGATCAGAGTGCACATCCGTGAGACAACTGGTTATTCCCGCAGGCTGCCGGAGACTGGGTGAGAACATCCAAGATTTGTCCCACACGATGCCTTTCTTGAAAGCTCATTACTTTTTTTTTTCCCCCAGCAGAGGGAATGAGCCCTTAGTAAGGGGGTGGTTTGGGTTTACTCTCATCGGGGGGTCGAGACCGCCGCTGTTGGCCTCCGCTGCTTCCTTGAGTGGTCAGCCCTGGTCAGCGAGAAGACCCTGCAGGGACCGGACACACTTCTCTGTCACAAGTGCTCTGTACTCTTGCAAATCCATCTCCTTCTCTCCTCATCAGAAATAATCACTCTGGAATTGTCTCTCAATATTCTGCCCACCTGAAGTGTCTTTCCAGTTGGACCAAGAGATTTATCCAAAGTCACTGGTACTGTCATTGGAGACAGGCATGACTTTCGGGCAAAGACTGTGCAGCGGGACCCCTGCCTTCCCTCCAGCCTCCCACTCTCCACTCAGCCACGGTTTACTTACAGCCAAGCCCATACTCCCTGCACCTGGTGGAGAATCACGGGACTTGGGGCCTGCCCTTAGAGGCTGCTAGACTAACCTTGTACTCCTTGTGAGTCCCAGGGGTGATCTGATGACTTAGAGCATCAACTTCTCTTCCAAACATTTGTTACTTCACGGACAGGGGGCTTGCCTGGGTCTCACTGTATTGTTTGACAGCCAACAAGTAAGCACTGGGGGCTGACTGTGCACCAGGACCTCTGTGGATGACAGGGAGGCAGAGACTTGAGCCCTGTCTTCACAGTGCTCACAGCCTAGGGACACCTCTATATGTGGTGTGAACACTTTACAGGAACTTATCAAACATAGAAAGCAATTTCCTTGAGGAACTGGTCTCTCACATAAGAACACACCATTAAATCAAGATCTAAGTATTGGGAGTCTGCAATAATTGTCCACTACAGAAGGATATGCTGAGCATCCTTGCCAATGAGTGTGCGTATTTGCCAGGACACGTCCATAGCTGTATCATATGCAGGACGGCATTCTAACCAAGTCAAAGACTTTTGTTTCATCTGTGCATTCATTCACTCAGCCATCAAAACAGCCTTGTATTTGGGACCTCGTGTTCAGGTTGGGGAGACAAAGGCATGGACATGGCAAGCGATTGAACAAGGTCACCTAGTCCACCCGCAGAGAAACAAGATTTTATATCTCAGTCTACCGACATCAAGATGAACACCTTTTCTCTGGGTCCATCCTGCCCCTGCAGCTGTCAATCCACCTTTGGTTCAGTAGACAGATTATTATAATATTTTTTGTTGTTTAGGGTAAAATAGATGCAGAAAATTTGTTGTCACATTATGGGATTATTTAAAATAATTATATAAAAAATAAAATAATAAAATAATTACATAAGGTCTCAAAGGAAAAAAGCATGGAAGGAAAGTGTGTTTGTGATGGATTCACCAAGCAGAGCTGAGTATCGTGCTCAGTTGATGGCCTCGTGCACGCCTTCCTTTGCGGGGCCAAGGTGGGCGGGCCGTCATCCCACTGGGGGTCCTGTGGGGCAATCGCATGTCCTCGCAGAGCTGAATGGGAAAGAGGGGCTCTCTCCCTCGTTGAGAATTGGTTGGCATCCACGCCTGTGAAGGTGACTTGCCTTTCTCTCAACCAGAAGGGGAGAAGGACAGGCCCATCAGGAAACACAGCCAGGGGGCAGAACATGGGCTTTCAGTGTGTCCCTGTCACACCCATGCTTTTCCACATACTCACCTCAGGCCTCTCTCTCCCGAGGAGGAAGGGGGCTTGCTGGGGCTCATGGGAAACTGAGGCTCTAAGAGGCCTGTGCCTTTCTTGGGTAAATTTCCTGGGGGGTGATTTGCAAGGCCCTCTCGAGATTCCCAGTCCCATACCTCCTCTGCCACGGCACCTTCCCCGCATCTCAGACACACACGCACTGAACTCCAGATGAGGCAGCTGAGCTTCCCAGGGAGGTTCTGTCTTTGCAGAAGGGCATTTTGAAAACATTCGCTATTGCTTTGCCCACACTCTCTCCCAGTGTGCCCGGTCTCCTCTGCTTTGTGTCCATCCTGGCTTTTGGCCAGTGCCAGGTACGGTCCTGCCAGGCTGCCATCCCAGCACCTGCTCCAAAGGCGGTGACTGACCCAGGGACCAGACGCCCCTCTCCCAGCCCAGCTATGCGGTCACGGTAGCTCAGAGCACTCATCCTGGAGGGAAAAGAACCCCGGCCATGCGCCTGACAGCCTGTCACCTGAGCCACTTGGAAAACCCAGTCAAGGCTTCCTCCCTGGTTAGAGCCCGAGCTGGCCGGGCCCCAGGGAAGCTCCCCACCAGCTCCTGGCTTAGCCAGGCGCCCTGCTGAGTCTGCCCCTCCGCTCCGTGCAGCTGGAGTCCCAGAAGGGAGTAATAATTAAAGAAAACTTTGTGAGTGTTCAAACTGAATAAAATCGTTGTTGCTGCTCATGGCTCCTTTTCTTCTTCGTTTTGCCATCTGGAGCCACGACCTGTCCGGTCTGCAAGGCCAAATCTGTGTCCTGTTTATTCCTGTCACTGGACTGTTGCTTCTTCTCACTGGTGGTTCTCCACAGGGAAGGGATTTGCCAGTTATTTCTGTCCCCTCCCCTGCATACCCGAGCCCTGAGAAGCTCCTTGATGCATCCCGGCTCCCAGCGTACCTCTGCATCTCCCCGCTTTCCATATGCTCTGGAGACATTCCTGCCTCTGCTGCTCCTTGCAGAGCTGTGTGCAGGTGTGGTGCCAGCTTTCCTGGGCCTCACCGCTGAGCCCCTGCCCATCTGAAGGGCCAGGAGGCCATCTGAACCGGGTGCTGCTGACATTTAAAGTACATGTTGAAAGTAGCAAAAGAAAAACGGGGGTGAAAATAAACCAACAGAACCAAACGACCCCAATCCGAAAGGAGGAAGGCTTCAAGTTATACAGACCCCACAAGCAGGTACAGTCCTCCTGTCCTTGCAAAAGGAGTGATGAGTGTTGTGGGTCAAACCTTGTCCCCCAGAAATGGGTGCTGCAGTCCCAGCGCCCCCAGCCCTTCAGACTATGATCTGAGGTAGAAAGACAGTCATTATTGTAGATGTAATTGTTAAAGTGAGGTCATACTGGAGGAGGATGAGCCCCTATCCAATACAGTAAGACTCATTCTAAGAAGAGAAAAATGTGGACAGGACCACGCCCGGAAGGGAGACAGGGTGAAGACCCAAGGAGAGGTGACGATGGAGGCTGAGGCCTGGGGGATGCCTCCACAAGCTAAGGAAAGCCTGGGGCTACAAGGAGCTGGAGGAGACAAGGGTGTCCCCTTTAGAGGCCTCGGAGAGAGCAGGACCCTGCAAGCACATTGACTTCAGACTTCTGGCCTTCTGCCCTGTGACAGGGGAGACGTCTGGAGCTGTAAGGTACCCAGTCTGTGGTATTTTGTTACAGCAGCTGTAGGAGACTCATACAATGAGAGTGCAGCCGAAAGGAAACAACCCCTCTACAAATAGCTGTAGAACGTATCCTCTTTGATAAGACTGTACTGTTCATCCAACAGATACTTGTTCAACATACATCCTTCCAGAACTGCCCTTTGAACACATGACTGTTTTCTTATTAGATGCCAGTCATGGCAGACACCCAATAAGAAGTCAAGCATCCATGTGAATGCTTCAGAATCAGTCTGGCAGCGCACTGAAGGCCTCCATAGAAATGAATCTCCATGGTGGACCATATCGAGCACTCTGGGAGAGGCGCAGCCTGAGCGCAGCAGGGCTACTTGCTGGAAAATCTGTGCAGGCTCAGGGAAGAGGTAACACTGGAGCCCCCGGAGGTGGCGGCTGACTCCGTGGAGGGTGGGGAAGGAAGTTGAGAACACCTGCGCAGAGACAGGTGCCCCAAGACCAGCCAGGAAGGAGGGATGGCTTTACAGATGAGGAGATGCTTGAGCCGTCACTTGAGAAGACGTGACTACCTTCCACCCATAAGGTGGAAGATGATAGCGGTGTCGCTGGTTGCAGTTTATTTCAGAAAGAATGACAATTACCTGCAGAGGCAAAGAGGCGAAAGAAAGCGTGTAGCCCTCAAGGAGAGTCAGCGGAGGGCGGATCATGAGTCTCCAGATGTGACATAAGTGTCTGGACCTTTGTGTAGCTCATGCCAGCCTTTTTCAACATGGCAGGTGCTTTGGTGACTATTGCCCACTTAGACATTTCTCTGATTTGCATGGTGTCCTGACTTCCTTTCTAAACTTAAACTATTTTTGTATCTATGTTTTACTCTGTATCCAAAGCCCTTAGTTAAATAGTTTTATTTTGTGCCTCCTTCATGAGTACTTGACTTCTGGCAAGTAATGACTGTTTCTTCCTCTGGGCTGTTGAATTTACCCCACTACTGCCATAGATACACGCCTGAAATGATTATTCTTGACTCAGGGTGGGATGAGTCCTAAAAGGCAGTTGAATCATACCTCCAGCTCATCAAGAACAACCCCCCTCCAAAGCCTCCCTACCCCATCCATCCCTTTCTCATTTTCCCCTCTCCCCACTACCTTAAGCATTGGTGGTAGCTGTTTATCCAGATCCTGTGATTCAGTGATAAAACAATCACCTTCTGAAGCGATTAATTTTATTGTTGGTTTTCTACAGTGGGAGAACAGGCATGGGAAACCAGAGCCTTCCAAAGTCTTCATATAAGTGGCCCAACATCATCACTCAAGGGTCTCGGTAAAGGAAGCAGGTTGCTGTTCTGGATGGGGGTTTGGAGTGACCCTCGGTGGACGCCAAGGGAGGAAAGTGGACAAGAAGTCCGTCTCTTGTTCTCTTCCTTTCTCCTCGGTAACCATGGCAGTTGCCATGGAAACACACCCTTGTGATAGTTCCTTTTGACTCACAGCTGTTGAAAACGCTAACATAGCACTGAAGGGTGGATTTTTTTAAAGTATATATGTGTATATGTGCGTGCATGTGTTTAACAAAAAAGAATCTCTCCTGTTATAACCATTCTGCTGGAGGCAGAAGCAGCTGCTCCATCAAGGAGAGGTATCTGTACTTCAATAAACCCTCTCGTTAGTGAGGAGTAAGAAGCAGAGAAAGAATGAAATGGGAGAAAAAAGTCATTTGCTGGCTACCTGCTTGGTGCCGGGAACTATGTCAGATGCTTAAAACTCAGTTCATCTCTCAGTTCTCCATTCATGTTCTCCATTTCACAGATGAGGACACCAAGGTTTTAAGAAATGAAGGGGCCAGTGTAGAATTTTCCAGTAAATAACTGGCTGACCTGAAACTCACACTTTATCTGCCTGCCACTGAATGCAACACTATTCATATATTCAATATTGCCACTCCTTGATATTCTCTGGGACTGTGTCAAGTCTTCCTGGAACTCTCTGAAATACGGGCTCATGCAATGCTCCCTGTAGAATAAAGAATTTGGCCTTGCCCAAAGATAAGATTTGCCTTTGGCTTCTGGGAGGTAATCTTTGTTGTATTTGATAGGATGGTCATTGTTCAGGGCAGGGCCTGGCCTGAGGGTGGGCCAGCTATACCTGATAGTCTTAAGATGGGAGCTAGCCACCTGAGAAAGAGGACTATGTGATTTAGGGTTGGGTTCTGCATCACAAAGTTTCAGTAGACCTAGAAGCCAAGATCAGCCTTGTGTGTAGTCAATCATGCCTACTTCATGAAGCTCCAACAAGTCTGAACCATGGGGCCATTTCTCTAGTTGACAGTACTCCCTATGTATCATCACACATCCACCTGTCCTGACTCCATGAGAAGCTTTGCTTTTGAAACCTTCTTAGATTCTGCCCTGTGCATCTCTTCCTTTGGTTGATTTTAATCTGTATCCTTTTCCTTTAAGAAACCATAATTGTGAGTATAACAGCAATCAGTGAGTTCTGTGAGTCCTCCTAGTGAATTATCAAAACTGGGGGCAGTTTTGGGAACCCCCAACCTTGAAGTTGGTGTCAGAAGTGAGGGAGCTCTCAGAAACAGTCCTCTAACTTTCTGTTGGCCCAGACCCTCATATTTCCATAACTACCATCACCCCCTCCTTTTTTTCACAAGCAATTTTTAAAAATTTAAATTCAATTTAATTAACATATAGTGTATTATTAGTTTCAGAGGTAGAATTTAGCGATTCATCAGTTGTATATAATACCCAGTGCTCATTCCCCCAAGTGCCTCCTTAATGCCCATCCCCCAGTTACCCCATCCCCCGGCCCCCTCCCCTCCAGCAACCCTGTTTGTTTCCTGTAGTTAAGAGTCTTTCATAATGGGGTGCCTGGGTGGCTCAGTTGGTTAAGCGACTGCCTTTGGCTCAGGTCATGATCCTGGAGTCCCGGGATCGAGTTCCGCATCGGGCTCCCTGCTTGGCGGGGGGTCTGTTTCTCCCTCTGACCCTCTTCCGTCTCATGCTCTCTCTCATTCTCTCTCTCAAATAAATAAATAAAATCTTTAAAAAAAAATAAAAATAAAAATAAAAATAAAGTCTTTCATGGTTTGTCTCCCTCTCTGTTTTCATCTTATTTTTCCTTCCATTCCCCTATGTTCATCCCCCTTTTTAAAAACACTGGTATTCTAGATTGTTTCTCAAACAAGAAAGCAAACTGTGCAAGGAATTTCATACCAGGCACTGAAGATATAATGACAGAGGAGAAACAACAGGGGACAGGGGAGATTCGCAGGGCACCGAACAGGCAGCTGAGAAATCCCTCAATCATGTCTTGCCATTCAGTGTGTGTAAGTGGAAAACTAGTTTCATCGATCACCTTAAGTTTCCTTAGTACCCATGGCCAGATGGATGTCTCACGTGTTAGGACCAAGAATGCAAACCACGGGGAATGATGAAAAGTTATCTTTGATCAAACATCTGGTCTCCTCTATCCATGCTAAAAATGGCCATTGGAATATCACTAGTCGTGAATTTGAAATCCCTTTTACTTGTTCATCATTCATTAAAAATTCGTCAGGGATAAAATGATGAGAGTCCCACTCTCTGAGTTCATCGCCTAGCTGGAGAGACATGGATGTATAGTGTGAGGCCACATGACAGACTCCGGGGAGCCCAAGGGAAGGGTGGGAGGGTGGGTGCGGGAGGCTTCCTGAAGGGGAGGGCCTCTGCCCAGTGTCTTAAAGACCATGTAAGAGCTCGTCAAACTAACAGAGACAAAAATACCATAGGATGTCCAAGCCAATGTGCGAATTCATGGTGATTGTTCAGAAACTGCATGTATTTCTGCTGGACTGACACATGGGTGGGGATTGAGGGATGCAAAATGGGAGGTGGATTTTCAGGTCCGGCATCTGCAGTGCCCAGCCTCAGGAGAAAAACTCTGTGGACACAAAGTGACCACTTGCAGCAGACAAAGCTGAGATGTGGCTGCTCCTTAAAGTTCCTTCCTGGAGAAATTTTCCAACCAAGAACTGCCCAGAAGTCACACAGGTTTACCCTGTTTTCACTCAGGGTAAAATTTCCTGGTAAGATTTCCATTTGTTAGTTTCAAGTAAATGAAACCTAGTACTCTCCAAATGATCTGATACTATCAGTCTTCCATTTACTGGCCCAATGAACACTGACTAAAATGACCAACCAGTATGAGTATTTCATTTCAGGACATTAATGGACATGGGGGGAGAGAACCACGGGCATGTGAGGTGTCTTGGACCTGCTCCAACTTTACGGTTTGATGTAATAATCTTTGCAACTTCTAAATCCATCTCTTTGCATTTAAGGAAAATGTAGTACTTCGGATCTAAAGACGTATGAGAAGTAGAAGGTTTGGTGATGGATCAGGCAACAATTGCAGGCAAGGCTTAGAAATGAACAACCAGGGTGCCTGGGTGGCTCAGTTGGTTAAGCGACTGCCTTCAGCTCAGGTCATGATCCTGGAGTCCCTGGATTAAGTCCCGCATCGGGCTTCCTGCTCGGCAGGGAGTCTGCTTCATCCTCTGACCCTATCCCCTCTCAGGTGTTCTCTCTCTCTCATTCTCTTTCTAAAATAAATAAATAAAATCTTTAAAAAAAAAAAAAAAAGAAATGAACAACCAGCTTAGGAGAGCAAACAGTTTTATACTTACTCCTTTTCAACCAGGGGTCAATTTTTTTCAGGGGAGGAGGACAGCCCCATTCCTTGGTTTTCTAATCAAGAGTATAATGACAGAAATAAGGGCCTACTAAATACAAAGCATTCTGTTAGATACTGTGTGAAGCGGGCAGGGGAGAGAGAAGTTTACTGGATTCTAGAAGGGAGGAACCATGTACACAGATAGATGTAATTAAAGATATACCCAGGTGAATGCCTTTAAAAAGTTGATTGTGATAAATTCTGTTTCCATTAAGACAGCTAAATTGCTGAGTACAGAGAAAAGTGGCATCATTCTTTCTGGGGGACTCGCGGGGTGGGGGGTGCGGGATGAACCCTGAAGGGAAAGTTGGAAATGCTTCATGGCAGGTCCTGAGAGGAGGATTTTCACCTGCACCCTTCTCCTTGGGGTCCCTCAGAGGCACAGTAGACGCCGAGTCCATACTTGAAAGACAGATGTTAGGATGGGCAGATCGGTAGATCATCAACAGGCACATGAAGAAACAGAGGATTCACTGATTCAGTTAGAATCGGCTGCTGGCGGCAAGAGTGAGAACATTTGGAAGTGACCTGACCAATCTGTACCACACCTGCACAGTGGTCAGGCCAAGTCCAGAAGGGGGGAGGTGACCTTGAGGAGCTCCTGATACATCAGCACAGACTTCACAAGGCTGCAAGGAACGCTGGGGACCCTAGAGCCGTAAATGCTGGGAGCTTTACATTCTGGAAATGGCTGCTCAGTGACTTCTGTGGGATTCCCCGTCCAAGCCACTCTCCCGTCCATGAGCAAACACTGAAGCAGTGAGAACAGCAACTGGATGCCACCCGTGACAACACAGAGATGCCACCCTCCTTCTTCCCCCCGCTGGAATCTGAGCTGGCCTGACCTTGCACGTCCCCTTGGTTTCACTTTGTCTTCCTAGTACAGTGATCAGCTCGCAGAGATCACATCTGTCTGCTTTTGTGTTCCTACATAGTAACTTTCGGGTGTCTAGCACAAGGCAAGCCTTCAATACACACGTGTTCAATAAAAGTGTTAAACCTTGAAAAGAATTTAGCCACATATTTTCACATTTTATACTCCTAATAGGCTCATGAGGTAATCTGAGCAGAAATATTTACCCCTTATTTTTAGAAGAGAGAAAAAAAGGACACACATATGGGGATCGCAAATGAACGGCCACCGTGCGATCACGGGCCCCTGCGAAAAACAGTTGGCGCAATCTATTTGACAGGGAGGCCAGTTTACAAAGGGACAGTTGACAATGGTGTGGGCAGTGTTCGTGTTCCGGGAAAGACAGGACAAAGCAGGACCACCTGGGAGTGGACCCTGTATAACCTAGAGAAGGCCCCATGTGGAAAGGACCCTGAGAAGAGCTACGGCCTTGGGAGAGGAAGTTTGGGGGGACCTGCCGGGAAGGGAAGGCAATATTTGCAGCCCCCGCCTCACCAGCCACCCCCGCACCCATCTCCTGCCCATGCCTCCCAGTGGCCCAACCCAGCTGGAAGGCAAACGGTGAAGGAGACCATGCCAGGGGGCGGTGTACGTGGGGTCCTGCACAGAGCCAAGCGGGGGAGTGGAGGGCAGGTCCAGAAGGGCTGATGGAGGACATCCCAGGATTGGGATGTCCTCCATCAGCCTCTGGTGTCTGTGCAGCTTCTTCTCAACCCTGCTGCTTCTACAGACTCATAAATCTTCCTGTTACAAGCGTCTACTACATGGAATGTAGATGGTTTATTGATAAAGACAGGACAGTTTAATTAAATTTTAGATGGGGTTGTTTTAGAAAAAGGCTCATTTTAGAATTCACACTTTCAAACAAACTTTCTGCTTTATGGGTGCTAGTTTCTTTAAAAAAAAAAGTCAACAAACCATAACACTGAAAACGTTTCATGCTAGCTTATTACAAACTGCCTCGCTGAGCAGATTGTACGTTTATCCTCTGTGGTAGGACTTAACACACACTAGGATAATGATAGAAAAATGAAATGAATTTCAACAAATAATCAAGGATGCAGTTTCAAAAGACTGGTGGAATTCTTAGTACAATAATCTTCTTTTTTTTTTTCTAAGTCATGTTTATTTTATGAGTCTGAAACAACTGATTCCAATAAGTCTTTGGGCTATGGAAGCAAAAAAGGAACACGATGTAATGTAGCATAGCATAATACATGAAGCAATCATTCAAACGTAGCTTGCAGTACATACGTCAATAAACTTCCACTGTATCGAAGCCAGTAAAGGATAGGAGATATTCATGCGGAAGATGTTCATTCAATGCATTGTAAAAAATCCATTTTTCTTCCGCTTGCCAAATGTGCCTGAGAGTTATTACTAATTTGTCATGAAAAAGCAACCACTAGTGTGATCTAAGCAAGGAAAACTGGATCATTTCTCATGTTGTTCTTTTGGACCTTAATGAGATACCGCAAGCATGCGATTGTCACGAGCATGGTCCATAGAATGGGGTCTTGCCCTGACTCAGTGGAGGTTCAGATGATGCTGAGAACACTGGTGTGGGTGTCAGAAGACCTGGATTCCACGTCCAGCTCTTCCAGGACCTGGATGTGCCACCCCGAGCCTCGGGGGTAAACTGAGAGGAGTGCAGTGTAGACTTGGAAGTCCCTTCCGGAAATGGTGTTTATGGTTCTCAGGTGTGTTCAGGAACCTGTGTGCACACCGTATGATGGGTCATTGTCTCACCTCTGGGCACGCGGCCCGATCATCTCCTAGGGGAGCACGCTCACTCTCCGTAGGAGCTGACTGATGGCAACTCCTTTCTGCCTGCCTCCGAGCAGCTCCGATGAGGAAGGTGCTCTGCAGAGAATGCTGGCTCGTGAGGGGCAAAAGAGTAGCTCAAGGACAACTCCAGGCTGGGGAATCTTGAGCCACAGGGGTTGTATTAGCTTTCTATTGCCGCATGACAAATTAACACACACTCAGTAATTGGCCTTTGTTATTTCCGTGTGTCAGGAATCCAGGGATAGATAGCTTAGCTGGGTCTTGTGCTCCCGATCTTACAACGCTGTACCCCAAATGCCGGCCAGGCTGCTTTCTCATCAGGTGCTTGCTTGGGAAAAGATCTGCTTCCAAGATCCCTCAGAGCTTATTTCCTGGTGGCTGCAGGGCTCATGGTTGCTTACTTCTTTGAGGCCAGCCAGAGACTATCTCTCTCTTTAGTCGGGGGCCAGCCCTTCTTTCAAGGGCTTTCCCTGATTAGGTCATGCCCACCCAGGATAATCTCAAATTTGATTAAGGTCCTTTAAAAAGAAAAAGATTTTATTTATTGATTTGACAGAGGGAGAGAGGGACTGAGAGAGTACGAGCAGGGGGAGTGGCAGGCAGAGGGAGAGGGAGAAGCGGGCTCCCTGCTGAGTGGGGATCCCGACGTGGGGCTCGATCCCAGAACCCTGGGATTATGACCTGAGCTAAAGACAGACGCTTAACTGACTGAGCCACCCAGGCACCCCTTGATTAAGGTCCTAACTGATGGGGGCCTTAATTACATTCGGATCCCTTCATCTTTGTCATATAACAGAACCCAATCACAGGAGGGACGCCCCTTCGTAATCCCAAAGGTCCCTCTGCACTTGAGGTCAGGAGATTAGACAGGGATGTAGAAAATACAGGGGCCTAGAATCTTGGGACCTTCCTAGAATCCCATATTCCAAAATAAAGACTTTCTGTATTCCAGTTATTTTTCAAGACCAGGAGTTCTGGTCTACTTCTTTGAAGTGGCATTGGGAATCGATGCTCCCGCCCCCCGAGTTGCTCTGGGCTCGCCACTGCAGACTGTGCTGCTGATCGTTTATCATTTCTCCCCGTAGTCTCTTCAAAACCAACTGCAAATTACTTAACAGCAGAGACTGGGATTTTTAAATCTTTGCATTTATATCTAGCACGTAAAACTTCTACATAGTAGACCCTCAGTGATAAGTGATTGATTGCTAGTATTAAAAAAGTACTTAATATGTGTATGGTTCTTCAAAGTTTATAAATCACTTCCATATGCTTTATTTCGTCTAACTCTGTGGGGTGAATGGAGCAGAAATTAACATATTATTTTCAAGGTAAGTCATCGGAAGATGGTATAGTAGCCAAAGATAAAAAAATAAAGTGATGGGGCGCCTGGGTGGCTCAGTCGGTTAAGCGACTGCCTTCGGCTCAGGTCATGATCCCGGGGTCCCGGGATCGAGCCCCGCGTCGGGCTCCCTGCTCAGCGGGGGGTCTGCTTCTCCCTCTGACCCTCCTCCCTCTCATGCTCTCTCTCTCATTCTCTCTCTCAAATAAATAAATAAAATCTTTATAAAGAAAATAAATAAATAAAGTTTCATTGGGCGCCTGGGTGGCTCAGTCGGTTAAGCGGCTGCCTTCGGCTCAGGTCATGATCCTGGAGTCCCAGGATCGAGCCCCACATCAGGCTCCCTGCTCAGCGGGGAGTCTGCTCCTCCCTCTCCCGCTCCCCCCTCTTGTGCTCTCTCACTCTCTCTCTCTCTCTCTCTCAAATAAATAAATAAATAAAATCTTTAAAAAAAAATAGTAAAGTGAAAAAATGTACTTTGGATTAGCTGTGTTGTCACACATGCAATGTAAAGGCAAAAAAATACAGAAAATAACTTTTGTTTAACTCATAGCTACCCTGCCTTGTATTTTTTACTAT
The DNA here is from genome assembly GCF_011800145.1 of Mirounga leonina. Classification (NCBI taxonomy): domain Eukaryota; kingdom Metazoa; phylum Chordata; class Mammalia; order Carnivora; family Phocidae; genus Mirounga; species Mirounga leonina. The sequence goes on from NW_023270277.1 coordinate 4,914,398, forward strand.
TACTAGAATGTGTCTTGGACAGGAGAATCATAGATTTATTTATTTATTTATTTATTTTATTTTTATTTTTTTATTCTTATGTTAATCCCCATACATTACATCATTGGTTTTAGATGAAGTGTTCCATGATTCATTGTTTGTGCATAACACCCAGTGCTCCATGCAGAATGTGCCCTCCTCTAGATTTGTTTATTTAAAAAGCCCCCACTGTTTTATTAATGTTGCACAAAACATAAGCACTTCCGTATTCCAGAAAACAGCACTGGGGGAGGGCTGCTCAGATGGACCCAGTGAGGGATCTGCATAGACTAGACTGTTCTCATCTGCAAGTGTTTCTTCAGCTTTATTACCCCGGGACACATTTTAAAGTGAAAATATTCAAATAGTATAGAATTGTTTAATGTGGCAGAACTAATGTCATGAGGGAAAATAAATGTAAATCTACAGATTTCATGAAAAAAAATAAAATGAAACACTGCCACGGTAAATGATTCTCTGAAGATCACGAGCCACAAGATGTTATGTCCATTGGCGCACGTACACCTTCCACTTCTCACTCTCTTTTCAGTTCACAGAAATGTTGCCCGGGGTGCAGGGAAGCTGTGGGGGACCCAAGAGGAAGGTGCCCAGTCCCTCCCAGGAGGTGCTCATACCTGTGTTGGGGCCCAATGTGAGGGAAAGGCAAGTTGCAGGAAGAGAAAGGAACCCCCAGGAGGGAGCAGAGGACATCTTATTTGAAGGCTTAAAGGTAAAAAGGGAAAGTTTTGGATTGTTTGTATCCCCCCAAAACTCACAGGTTGAAACCTTACCCCACTGTGTAATAGTATTAGGAGGTGGGGACTTTGGGAGGTGATTAGGACTGGATGAGGTCATGAGGTGGGACCCTCATGATGGGATTAGTGTCCTTAGAAAAATCATGCTGGGGTCATCCGTGTGCCATGTGAAGATGTTAGCATAAGTCAGCAGTCTGCAACCCCAGAAGGTGGTGATGAGTGGAACGCTACCATGCTGGCGCCCTGATCTCAGAATTTCAGCCTCTGGAATGGTGAGAAATAAATTTTCTTTGTTTATAAGCTACCCAGTCTATGGTATTTTTGCTACAGCAGCCTGAGCTGACTGAGACAGGAAGAATAACATTCTAAGCAAAGGGCCTCCACCTACAAATGAATAGAGGTATGAGAAAGCTCCAGATACGCTGAGAAAGTCAAATAGAGTTTCAAATGCGGCCAGAGTGAGGGGAAGGAGAGGGTGGGCAAGGGAGAGAGGGGCCGGAGGAATTGGACAGGGCAAGAACGTCAATATGGCGTGCCAGGCCATTCAGCCTCTGTGTGACCATCGGGATCTGCTATGTCATGGGAAGGATGAACTTGAAGGATGTAAGCAGTAGAGACAGAACTACCATCAGGAACATCTCCAGCGATATGAGTCAGAGAGTATCAATTCTTAGGTCAAGCAATGATATTGAAGAAGTCAGATTCAATGTTTTTAATGAATAAAAGCCATAAGATCTGGTGGTTAATTCAATGGTTGTGGGTCACATTCAGGAAATTGGAAGGGAAAAAAAAAATGAGACCAAGACTTCTGACTTAAATCACTTAGTGTTTGTCAGGACTCCTGTTGTGATAAGGAAACAGAGGAAGAAGCAGATGCTGTGAGGCAAAAGTGAAATTATGTTTTGTAATGGGGGCCTCTGGAGGTGGAGCAGGCAGTGATGGGCAAAGGTCTGAAGCTCTGATGGGCGTTTTAGGCTAAAGCCAAATTTGGGGGCCATTTTCATATCCATGGAAAATTAAGTACAGGTAGGGATCAGATTGGCCAGGAAGAGAAGACAACTGAGTCCTAAGGAAGATGAACTTTTAAAGGGTATGTACAGGGAACCAGAGCCAGTGGCCATGAATGTAGCCCACAGAATCTGCAACTGGCTTTTGAGACTCTTCAGTATTTGGAGGTGACAGTTGGATGAGGTGACAGTTGGATCACACTTCTGCTCTGCTAAAAGGTTTTCAATGGCTCCCCAGTTGTCCCAGCATCAGGACAGTCTCCTCCATCAGGTTACTCAGAGTGGCACTCCGGTAGGGATCTACTTCAGTTCCATTTCCTCTTCTTCTCACTGGTTCTTAGGACATGCTCCTGCTCTCTCTGTCCACACCACTTCTCCAATTCTGTTCCACCCTCCAGCTCTTACTCATTTTTCAGGCCCTTCCAGAAGCACCCAGACTGGCCTCCTTCCCCTCCTGTGTGCCCTCAGGCATTTCAGCAGGGAGTCACATGTTGCAGGTGATCCCTACCAAAGGGAGGGAACGGAAGCAAGTAAGGCACTGAGAGACAAGTGACCAGCTTGGAAGCCGCAGTCACAGGGCCAGTGGGTGGTTCAGGCCAAACTAGAGCGTGTGTCAGTTAGGGCTGTTTGGTTGTAAGCAACAGATACCCAAACTAGAAGGCTTAAGCCAAATGGGAACTGGAAGAAAGATACTGACTAGCTCACTGAATCAACTAAAGGGCTGGAGAAGGAGGCGTGGAAATGTCCAGGTGCCAGAGTCCAAGGAGCCCCAGGAAGCCGTTTACCAGAGCACTCTGCTGGACCCAGGGACCTTCCATAGGAGTGATCTGTCAACTGGCTCAAAGGCCATATGGTGGCCCTGTCTTGGGGCACACGTCTGAGCATTTTGGGAGAAGAGTGAAGGACACTTTTAAATAGTCCCACCCATTGACTGCTACAGCCAATGAAGACAAGTAATTCCCTGAAGAAAATAAAGAAATGAAGTAATTTCCTTAAGGATGACAGAGCATCCTATGGAGGAAGTGATTCCCTGAAGGGAAAGATCAAGAAATGGAAGAGCCACAGTCATTAGGAAAGGCGTGGGACACGCTGTATGAGGTTTTTATTTTAAGCAGGAAGATACATTCGCTCTGCAGTGTGGACAGAGGTTGGAGAAAGGATCGTTATTTCAGCTCTTAAGAAGGGGACGCTTTCAGGGCCTCTTGATGATCTTACAAAAGGACGTGTTAGGTTTGGAAGGCAGGCTACATCCAGGAGACAAGCACTGTCTTACTTTCCCTTCAAGAGATCCCCCTCAAGGCCACTGGTGCACATTTTCAAATGACACAAGACTTTTCCTCCTGGTTTTGTCTACCGCTGGGATCAGACATGAAGAGCGGTGAGCAGTGATCTGCCCAGAGACAGGATACTGGTTCAACGAGACTGTAACGTATGGAGCAGCTGCCCCCCTTGGCATGGAGACACATCACCAGCGTTAATAACTAAGCTTAATTATAAAGCCATGTCCAGAGAAAGGGAGGCTTAACCCCACGTAGAATCCATGAGCTGCTCTCAGGACGAGTGTTCTGAGCCACTGAAATGCAGGGGAGGATTTCTGACCCAGAGGCCATCAACCAGTTGTGTGACTTAGAGCACCGGCCCTTTGTTTCTTTGACTCTAAAGTGCATTGATTGGGTAAAATCCAAGGACTCTTCGTCTCTGAATTACACTGTCCAATAATATACATATTTAGATATTGACCATTTTACTGCAAATTTTTCACTTCACGTATTTTAGACCCAAAATGTCCCCTTTTATCTTCTCGACTCATCATGTATAGATAATAGAATTGCCTGTCTCCAGAAAACTGGAAGTAATCAAGCAAAACGTTCAAGGTGATTGAGTTCAAATTCATTTTTTAAACAAACATTTGATGTACAGATAAAGTGTGCCAGACGTTGAATTGTGCACTGGTAAAAGAACTTATCTTTGTTTCAGTAAAGGAATAGGGATAAATACAAAATAAGGATATATACAAAAGTCATTGGGGAAAAAAATCATTTTGAATATCTAATGTTAGGTGGGAAAAATATTAGTGATGAATGGCCAAAGAGAAAGTTATAGAAGAGTTTATTGGTATTGTAACCCCAATCTATCATTTCCTGCAAAGATCTCTGCTTTGGATTGGAACATCCTCTCCAGCAAACACTACCAACTCAAGGAGACCCTTATGATGACCAGTGAATAGTGTAACTAATAGCCAGTCCATACCTTGTATAGAAATAAATATTTGCTCCCAAATTGCTTGGCTCCATATCTCAGTGACAGGTTTTTTTTTTTTTTTTAATTCTATCATAAATTGTGCCACATCATTATTTAAGAAATTAAACTGGCCTCCAATGAAACATAAATGAGTTTACTTGATTCAGTTTACCGGGATGACTTGAGAAACTCAAAGAACCTGCTCCTGGTCTCTCCTGGGCAAACATCCCCTCCTACGTGGCTGAGCCAGGCCTGCAGCTGGAATCTAGAAATGCCACAAGGTGGGAGGGACCATGTGTTATTGACTGTTACAGATGCAAGCCTTGGGAAAACCCAAGGCAAAGTTCTACCAGAGGCTGGGAGGACCAAACTGAAAATTCAGAGACAATGCTCACGGACGGGACAGATCGAATCACACCATGTGTTCTGCGCCAAGCACGGGGGCTTCTGTGTGACCACTGTCCATGGGACTGAGGTGCCCATGGCTTGTCATATTGGCGGTCAGCCCTATGGTGTGTGTCTGCTTCCGATGAAACTACTGGAGTCAATGATAAACTCTCTTTCCCTTTTTTCTGTAAGTTTCCCTAAATTTACTGCACGTGGGCTGCAAAATTGACTTTTTGCTTCTTAGAAATTAACACAGAGAGGAAAAAAAGAACAGTTACAAAATTCACAGATTGATAAAAATAAATAAAGCAAAGTGTTCTCTTGTCTATCCCGAAGAGGCAAACTACATATAGCGTACTAACATTATAAAGAGGGCATCACGTCATAGAATGTTTAGTGTTTTCCACCACGTTCTTAAGGTGAGTGCAATGCTGAGTTCAAAGGGCCTGTCCTGTATATTATTCCTCTGCTCTTTGTTTGCTTCCTGAAGAATTTCTGATGCTGTGTGGGAGTCGGTCAGCACTTTTGTGTAAAACAAAAACACTGTACGACCCGGGTTATAAGTATGACTTCCTCAAGATTACGAGTTGTGAGGTCAAGAAGAATATCCGATTGTTTCATCACGAAACAGCCATTGTAACTGGAACCAAGTTGCTAACTGGAACGACTCCCATGTAACGCCCAGGTAAAACTGTGGGATTACTTACTGTATGTGTATGCAGGTCCACACGCGTATTTGCCAACACACACACACACACACATAGTTTTTTTTGTAAATTATAAAACATTATTTTATGAGTACTAATATTTATCTATTCAGATAATGGCTTCTGGTGATGTGAAATCGTCTTCCCTGTGTCATGTCTCCTTCAGCGAGGAGAGAGCCCTGTTGTCGTTGACTTTCCCCACGACGCGTTTCCTCACACCGGCCCACTCTGGAGCTCATCTGCCACTTGCCGGATCTTTTTGCTGCCGTCTATCCCTGTCAGCTTGACGTCTTTCTGTTCAACAGCATTTTTAGCATTGTCTGCAAACTTGGAAACGACACGATGCACCCCCTCTTCCGGATTAATAAGTAAAAGAAGAAATAAGATTCATGCTGTCAAGTATTTTGTGGAGCATTCGTTTATTCTTAAACATTTTTCAAAGGAACTAGTGTTTAATGTCCGTGCTGAATTTTTTTTTTAGCACTCTCACGATAATTGAGATTTGAGTAATTTTAGATTCGAATGTTTGTTAAAACACTTGCAAAGGAAAAATAAAATCACAGAGTAACAAATACTGTATCTGAAAATGTCATAGGAGCCTTTTAGATGAACTCAGGCCTCGGGAGTGATCCTTACCTCCATGTCCCAAGATGGATTGAGAAGGCAGTGTTACAGAGAGAGGGAGACGAGACAGAAAGAGAGACAAAGGGGGAGACAGAGAGAGTGAGAGACAGAGAGAGAGAGACGGGGGGGCATTGAAACGAAAGAGGGGCAGCCTTCACCTGAGTGCAGAGACTGAGAGGGACCAGTTCTACCATCTGTCCTAGAGTACAACAGGGCGGAGGATGGTGGATAACAAGGATCTGGTGGAAATTCTCCCCGACCTGTGATAACCGCTATTTCCCAAAGGGATACGTGTGTTCCTAAAGGAACAGCCAGGCTTAACCTGGCCTCTCTTCCTCGCTGCTGTGTTCAACCTTCCTGGAAACCCACAGAAAGTACATTTCGCCACGTATTAACCTTTATCACCTTCTGTTCAACCAAAGTTCACCTGTCCAATTCAAGGAAATGGAATATTTGGAACTAAACCAACACTTTAAGTGCGTTTAGGGCTTCCTGGGGAGTAACTGCCTCACCCCATCTCCCCCACCGTGACGACCCCCAGCAGGCCTAGGGGAATGGGAGCACAGCGGGTGTATCCCCTACGGTGCTCAGCAACCCCATCAGGATGACAGACAGCACCCGCCCCGCCACACCGGTTTCTTAGGAGACTCTCAGAGCAAACTGCACGTGGAGACATCTAGTACGGGCTAGACAGACATGAAAGACAGAAATGATTGCCATTGCAGTAAATGTTCTATACATTCAGCTATTTACAGGATACCAGACTTTTGCCACTCCAAAAGCTATTGGAATTACACAGAACGCTGCTTTAGTTAATCCTTCCAAGGTCTAAGGAGCAGCTACAATGCCGCTTAGCTCACCAATCCTGAAATTTGTGGTCTGTTTCTGTTTCCTCTGAATTTTCTACTCTCGGGAACTTCTTGGACAGAGCTCCCTGAACTTATTCAGGTCCTTCAGGAGTGAACTTAATATGGGCTGCTTTTATAGTCACCCGTTATCTCTTGAGCCAGGAAATCGCCTGTGAAATTTTACCGTCCTAAAATACAACTTGGTGCAACACTCAGGTATCCAACTCTTTAGTAAGTCTAATTCTTAGAACTCAGTTTGTTCATCTGTAAAATGGGCTTAATAATGTCTGCCTGACTGGTTCCACCATGGCGTCTCTGTACTATTTCTTGCTAATGCCTAAATTATGGGTTGGCATGAAGTGTCCTTTCCTTGAACTGCCGTCCTACGGAGCTCCTATGGAAACATGCGTACATATCACCAATTATAGCTTTAAAATGATATCTTTGCCATCAGCATTTTAGCCACAAGAGTGTGTTGAATTGGCAAGAGATGGGTAAAGCATAAATTAAGGATATGGGGCGATCCTCCCGCCCTGGGGATGCTCGGAGAGCAGCAGTGGAGAGTATGAGCTCTGGCGCCTCACCGTCTGGGTGCAGCTGCTGGTTTGCCACCGGCGTGCTGGTGGCTCAGGGACAAGGTGCCTCAGTCACCGCATCCATCGACTGGCCACAGCAGCCACGACTAAATCGCAGGGCTGTTGAGGGATGAAAAGAGCTCATTCATGGAAGCCCCTCCGACGGTGGCTGGCATATGATAAATGCTACCTAACAGCTCCCCCAATAAATAACAAATGGATGATCTAGTGAGGAAGGCAAATGTGTTTCATGCGATCGCAGGGCACAGTGACAACAGCCAGGAGGGGTGTGTGTGAGGCGCTATGGAGACTCGAGCAGGGGACAGCTGACTGGACCGACGGGCGGCAAGGAGCGGACTTGGGACGCGTCAGGGTGTCTTGCGTGGCAGGTCATCTCACGGTGGTGATGGGGGCTGGAGGGGGTGGCAGGGATAAGGGAGGGCAGGCTCTTCCGCCATCATGGGGGAGTCAGACCCCTTCTTCCCCTTTTCATGGCTGACTCTCTTTTGCAATTTCTGCTGGAAAACTTGAAGTCCACAGGGAAGCATTTGCTTGGTCCGTGTTTCCTCTAAAAGGGAATCTGACTGAAGATAATGCTGGCATGCCCAAAGGCTGTGTGTCCGCAAATATCTGCCAGTTCTATTCTTGAATATTGACATATGCCCACATTCCACAGAGGGAGGCTGCAGGGATCTGATTAGAAATGACAGAATCTACACGTGACCCGGGGGGTGCGACTCCCCGGGGGCTCGCGGGGCTGAGGACCTCAGCACCGTGGCCGGCGGGACTCAGAGACCAAGTGCCTCTCCAGATGCGCACTTGAAGCAGGGGCCTCGGAAGCCTGCAGGCTCTGAGGCTCCGGCTCGGAGGGCGCCCCTCTCCGAGAAAGGGATGACTCTTACCCTTGCTTTGATGAACCTGCAGGTACACTTGGGACAATGGCTCCCGTCTCGTGTAACTGCTCCTTAAACAAGTGCTCTCCTGATTGGAAAAGTGATGATTTTATTTCATTTTATTTTTAGAAAAAAAATCACCGAGCGCTGGATGCCGAGGACAGCTGGAGTGTGTGGGACGTGGGACGCTATTTTTTCCTCGCTGCTTTGGGAACCAAGCAGATGGGTGGCCACTTGATTATATCAGGGGCCATGCATGGTGCCTTCCAGCTGTTGGCCACGTGACCACGTTTACTGTGGGTAGAGGGGAGAATTTCCCTTCTGCTTTCCATTTTCCCTTTGGTCCTCAGCTTCCTTAAACTGTGTTCTGGACTGCGGAAAGCACATCTGCCGACTTCTCTCTGAAATAGGCAGCCGCGGATTCTCTATGGGAAAAGAATTTCCAGCCACCTTTTGTAAAATGTGCAAAGGGACTTTTCTGCACTCAGGTAACCTGAGCAGCATCCGGGCTTTTTAAAGGCAGAAGCGCACTGTCCTCTCCCACGCGGGGGGCAGATGACACAAAGCCGGGGTTCAGGAGAGCGTGGCCCACAGCAGGGGCTAGCAGTCATGCTCCTGCATGAGTCTGAGAAGACTTCTCGCCCGCAGTTGCCAGGTCTCTGCTGTCTCATTAGAAGCAGGATGAAAAGACAGCACTTGATATGCATGCTGGCGCTTTACAGTTCGCAAAGAGCTCAGGACTTTCCACATGACAAATGTGGTCCCGTATTCTCTCAGCTAAATGCTAGGTTCTGGGATCCTGATTGTTCTCAAGTCTGTCCGTCCTCAGACACAGGCCCAACAGCTCACGGCTGGCTAGATGCAAAGTCTCCGGCAATGAGTGTCTGCAAATGTGTGGGTGAGGGTGGAGCGGTTCTGGTCCTAGCTGTCCCAAGTACCCTGTCTGAGTCATATCTATTCATCTGTGAAATGGGGATTATGCCCTTGCTTGTGGATCTCGCAGGGTTTGGCTGGATCTGGTGCAACTATGCGAGAAAGTGCCTTGGAAATGAGGAAGCTTTATGAGCACGCTGTTCCGGTTATGGGCAGAGTGGTCTAGCCCTGACACGCTCTCGGGCAAGCCACGATTCTACACTGAATCTTTATCACACAATAAGCCGGGGGTTGTCGAGCATCTTACCTCCTTGCGAAAATGAGGTCACTGTACGTCCCACGTCCTTCGGGGGTGTCCTTGAGTCAAGGTCCTGTACAAACCGCTGTGGACACAGCTCTGCCCCACCCGTGCTTTGTACTTGGCATCTTTCCCCCTTGCTGTTATTTTGTCAGTTACACCTGGCGACGTCGGTAACACCACTTGCACGTTACCTTTGAGGAACCCATGCCTCAGGACTTCGGGGATTTCGCACGCACACTTCTGACCCCGACGCGTGAGGCATCGTCAGGTGGCTCTGCCATGGGAGCCAGCATGTTCTCCGGTCCAGCCCCCACCGTGGGAACGCATGCTGCTTTAGGAAACCTCTTCCCATCTCTGCTTCGGTCACGTACAATTTCATCTCTGGCTTTCCAAGAGTCCCCGTGGGAAGGTGACTTGACGCCAGTTTTGAGTTTTTGTAGAAACTTCTCCAGTGCAACGCAGGTACTCAGGGGTGGGTGCAGACTTGATTTTACAAGTACATCTGTTCTGTTTATTTTTGCTTCTTTGCAGTATTATCAACTTCTGCTCCATATGGATGATCCATATTGTGCCTTAGTGAAATGATGCCACATTATGCTTTTATGCCTTTATCATCAAACACTACTCATGAAAAAATCACCAGGTTTGCCTAGGTTCATCTGTTCAATTTATTTTTCCCAAACTTTATTTTGAATAAAACACCTACGGTAAATGTGATTTATGTAAATGAATAAAACAAAACTGTTATATAAGCTTTTTTGACATCATTCAGTCCCGTTCTGTCGGGGTGCCACTATACAAAAATCTTCTGGCAGCATGTTTCCTATAGGATTATATTATTTCTGAAATCGCAGAGCCAAAGAGATAAAACTATAATATACTTTCAAATGCTTTAATTTAATTTTTTTCTCTTCTCTCCCCAAGCTTCCCATATGGAGGAACTCCAATATTTTAAAAGAAGCTTTTACTTATGAGAATCTTTCCGCACTATTCCAAGTGCCTGTAGCTATTCCTCTCTCTCATACTCTCTGCATTTCTCTATTTTTCTCACACCTCGCTCGCCGATTTTATTTAAAGAATGGCAATCCATCTTTCCTCCCCCCCCCCACTTCTTTATTGTTATATTTTCTTGCTTTCTCCCCCCTGAGACCCTCAATGGAAGAATTTTCGTGCGTCGAGTTTGTGCTAGGGGCCAACGCCGGTGCCCTGGATTTACACACATTATCTCACTTACTGCACACAACACACAGCCTCTTATCTCCACGGGGCAGATGGGAGATGGAGGCTCAGGGAGCTGGGGGCCTGAGCGGCTCAAGGGCACACCGCGGCACTAACCACCACGCCACTGAACACGTGCATGCCCACATTGCTGCGCGTGCCCCAGGGTTATCCATACCTTTGCACTCGCTGGCTCCGGGACACGTGCTACCCTGTGCAGCTCTCGACATGGCAGGAAGGTGTGTCTCTTACTAAGGGATCCACGGGCATGGCAAAGGCTCCCCACATGGCAGAACTCTGGGGGCATCGTTAGCCTCTTCATTCTGTACAGTGAGGAAACTGAGGCCCAGAGAGGCTCCTGGTCTACCCAAAGCCCGTCTAGCGATGGGACGTTCATGAGGAGCTTGTTGGACCTGCGCCCAGCATGCACTTCCCATAATCTAAACTCAAAGACACACTGCGCCCCTCCCACAATGTAAACCATTGATTTGTTCATTAAACATTAATTTAGAAGACTTTCTTGAAGCAGACACATTATATAAAAGAGGTAACCAACATTTACATTTGAGATAATGCATGTGAAAGCTTTTGCAAATCACATACTACTAAAATATACATTATTATGATGATCATAAACGTGAGTGTTTAAGAACAACAATGAATCAAACTTAGTCTTTGCCTTATAAACAAGTGCCAACTGGGTTGGATACCTTTGGGGCTTTCTCTCATGTCTGTTGGGAAATCCGTCTGGTACCAAAAGTTGAATTTGCAGTACTATTGAGGTATTGTCTACTGGATTTCTCAAAGAGTTCTTCAGATATTTTTGTAAACCTCAGACACAATATTCAAATACTGAGCTTCTGAGCCCAGAGGATCTCCTGTGGATTACTCATCAGGAGCTACATTCTCACTCACAGTCAGTCCAGTGGCTGTGTATCCTGGAGAGTCCACTAGAATCACAACTCTCTATATCTTCCCTAGTAGCAGGATAGAAAGTCGTGAATAATATTGAGTCTCTCCCACGGCAGAATGGCAGGCAGCTATAACAAAAGGATGCTTGAATAGAATGGAGCTGGGAGATGGGTTGATATTTTCTATGCCGTAATGCAATGCGAAATTAGCTTAGCCCACGAAGTAGTCGTGAGTACACTAGGCTCAATCTTACAGTATTTGTCAAACAAAGAGTGGTTGTACATTTGGTTACTGCCAAGCAGATATCTAAGCATTATTGTTTCAATACTTTCTTCGTGTGCTCACAACTCATGCTTAGCATCAGTATTTGGGGACCGATCTGTTTTTAATTATGGAAGCAGAGGTTCCATATTCCTTTTGTTTTCCCCCTTTTGCCACATTTCTACTGTAGGGAAAGGAATATTCTGTCTACTGCCTGAAAACGTGGCTGAGAACATCTCACCAGCTCAGACTCTGCGGCTCCTTAGGAAAGCATCAGTGTAAAGCTGCTCCTTTTAAAGTGAGATTTACTTGTTGTCGTCATCATCGCCGTGCTAAGTGAGGTGATGGTTTTCCTCCCACACAACTGGTATTTGGCAATTAACAATGCAGCGTCCCACCCAGTAGCTCCTCACTGCCTGGGCAGCAAGGGCTTTGAAGTGTTGGGAGTCAAGGAAGCCTTTCTGAAACACTTTCCCTTAATCGAGAGTGAGGATTGAAGCAGAGGCTACCAGGAACAGGCAGAGGACGAAGTCTAGATGCGGAACCGCAGTATGGCAGCAGTGATCCCTGTATGCATTATTGTTACGATGCATCACTGCTTGAAACCTGCAAGGTTCTCTTCATGGATCCCACATTAACGCTTCTCCCATTTTACAGGTGAGACAGCTGAGACTCACGGATGTCTGCAGCTTGCCTCGGTTTGTGTTTCCAGCACCTTTGGGTGCTCTCACTTCTGGATCAGGACTCTCCTTTCCCTTTGCTCTTCTTTCTCAATCCTTTTCCAGTCTGCGTTCTATTTGCTTCCAACCTGGCATTGCACTCATGTAGGGAGATGGTTGGACTGATTATTGGACTCAGTATTCCCAGAGGGGAGTTCACCGGAGGTATTGGTGGGGGGGTTGCTGGCAGACCATCGATTCAGGCAGACCATGGAGTCAATGAGCAGGGTCTCCTTACACCCTGTCCCTGGAAGACAAGGAATGAACTATGCATTTGATTCTAGGATGCTGATTGACCTTTCAGTCCCTCTGTGGGCAGACTTAATTCTCCCTGATTTTGGAACAGGAGAGAAAGACTAGCTCTTGCCCAATAAAACATAAATCAACAAATGAACATAAGTAAAACATAAATCAAAACATGAACTTTCAAACGGTAACATCCAGCCTATTACTGGCTGGTAGCTGGAGTGCAGTGGAAAAGCACAGGGTGGATTTTGGAACATTATTTACCCCACTAACCATATTTCTTTTACTAAAAAATGAATATGAGCATGCTTAATGTGCCAAGTTCTTTTGAGAGTTATATAAGTTAATGTACTCAGAAATGCCAGGATGCTCGCCAGCACCATGGAGAGCTTTGTAGAACGAAGAGGTTATGCATGTTGTTTTCCTCCACTGACCCAATCTTACTCCTTGTTCATATTGCCCCTCTAAGTCAATGCGGGTCAAAGCTTTGCAGCCTTCCCAACAAGGGCCCTGGAGTCCCAGGAATCATTTCTGTTTCCATATTCCATGCCTATGCTCCATGCCTAAATCCTGTGGGTTCTAGTTCAGATAGATCTCCTAACTTGATCCATGGACTCTGTTCCCACTATCAGCTTCCCAGTTGAGTTTTAGGCCCTCGGTTATCTCATGCCCAAGCATTATCTCCTGTCCACCCAGTTACAGCTGCCATCAGTCTCCTACTCTGGTTCATTCTTTTTATTTTTGTTTTTCTTAGTAGGCTTTATTTTTTTGAGCAGTTTCAGGTTCATAGCAAAATGGAACAGAAGGTACAGAGATTTCCCGTCTACCTCCTGCCGCTGAACATACACAGCCTCCGGGTCATTTCTACTTTTTCCACCTGGGGTACATTTGTTCCAATTGATAAAACCACACTGACACATTATCACCACCCAAAGTTTACACTGGAGTTCCCTCTAGGTGTTGTACATTTTGCGGGTTTGGACAAATGTATAGTGACATGTATCTACCATTACTGTATCATACGGAGTAGTTTCATTGTCCTAAAAAGTCCTCTGTGCTCTGCTTATTCCTCTCTCCTTTACCCTCTCCCACAAACCCTGGAAACCACGGACCTTTTTATTATGGCTATAGTTTTGCCTTTTCTAGAATGTCATATAGTTGGAACCATACCATACGTAGCCTTTTCAGATTGGCTTCTTTTACTTAGTATATACATTTAAAGTTTCTCCATGTCTTTTCATGGCTTGATGGCTCATTTATTTTTAGGGCTGAATAATATTCCATTGTCTGAATAGACCACAATTCCTTTATCCATCTGCTTACTGCAAGACATCTTGGTTGCTTCCAGGTATGTCAGTTATGAATAAAGTGGCCTATAAACATTCACGTGTAGCTTTCTGTGTGGGCCTAAGTTTTCAGTTTCGTTGGGTAAATACCAAGGAGCCCAATTACTGGATCATATGGTAAGAATGTGTTTACTTTTATAAGAAACCACCAAAGTGTTTTTCCAAGTGGCTGCACCATTTTGCATTCCCACCAGCAATGACTGAGAGTTTCTCTTACTCCACATCTTTGTCAGCATTTGATGTCTGTGTTCCAGATTATGGCCACTCTAATCCTATGTAGTGCTATCTTGTTGTTTTAATTTGCATTTCCCTCATGACATATGACGTGGAGCATTGTTTCAGATGCCATCTGTGTATCTTCTTCGCTGAGGTGTCTTTATAGGTCTTTGGCCCATTTTTCAAATTTTCAAATTTATTTTTTATTTTCTTAACAGGAGAAAAGGTATACAAATTTATTAATTTTTACCGTTACATGGATGAGCCGTCACAGGGAAAACAAGTGAAAATCCCCTTCGGCCCATTTTTTAATCTCACTGTTTGCTTTCTCATTGTTGAGTGTTCAGAGTTCTTTGTATATTTTGGATAATTGTCCTTTATCAGGTAAATCTCTTGCAAATATTTTCTCCCAGTCTGTGCTTTATATTTTCTTCCTCTTGACAATGTCTTTCACAGAGCAGATGCTCTTAGTTTCTATGAAGTCCCTGTTACAGATTCTCTCTTTCGTGGATCATACTTTTAATGCTGTATCTCAAGGGTCATTGCCATTCTCAAGGCCATCTACATTTTCTCCTGTGTTGTCTTCTAGGAGTTTTAGGCTCTTGTGTTTTATGTGTAGGTGTGTGATCCACTTTGAGTAAATTTTTGTGAAGGGTGCAAGGTCTGTGTCTAGATTTGTTTTCTTGCATGTGCATGTCCAGCTCTTCTAGAACCATTTGTTAAAAAAGACTATTTTTCTCCATTATATTGTCTTCTGCTTATTTTGGATTTAATTTGCTCTTCTTTCCCCTAGTTTCTCTAAAGTGGAAGCTTAGATTATATATATATATATATAATATTTGTTTGTTTTCTAATATATGCATTCAGTACTATAAATTTCTTTTAAAAAATGCTTTTTCTGCACCCAACAAATTGTGAGATTTCATTTTTGACCCTTGTGTTATTTAGAAGTGTTTTGTTCCTGGGTGATGGACACTGGGGAGGGTATGTGCTATGGTGAGCACTATGAATTGTGTAATAAGACTGATGAATCACAGACCTGTACCCCTGAAACAAATAATGCACTATATGTTAATAAAAATAAATTATAAAAAATAAAAAAATAGGAGTGTTTTGTTTAATCTCTAAGTATTAGGGGATTTTCCAGCTATCTTTCTATTACCACAATTCCATTGTGGTCTGAAAGCAGGCATCATATTATTTCTATTCTTTTAAATCTGTTAAGGTGTGTTTTATGGCCCAGATGTGGCTTATCTTGGTGAATGTTCCTTGTGAGCTTGATTTTATGTAGTTTGAAACCAATTGTAGGGTTGGTTTTTTGGTTTTTGTTTTTGTTTTTAGCACTTACCCTGCTTAGTGCTCTCTGATCCTCCTGGATCTCTAGTTTGATGACATTAATTTGGTGGAAATTCCCAGTCATTATTATTCCAAATATTTCTTCTGTTTCTTTCTCTTTCTTCTGCTTCCCGTTATGCTTATATCTGCCTTTTGTAGTTTTCTCACCAGAGTTAGATCTTCTGTTTGCTTTTTTTCAGTCTTTTTTCTCTTTGCCTTTTAGTTTTGGAAGTTTCTGTTGAGATATCAGAAAGCTCAGAGATTCTTTCCTGAGCCATGTCCAATCTACTAATAAGCTTATCAAGAGGTTTTTCGTACCTGTTATAGTATTTTGATTTGGGGCATTTCTTTCTGATTCTTTCTTAGAATATCCACCTCTCTGTGTACATACTGTTTTCTTTATCTATTTAGATTAATCAAAGTTATTTTAAGTGCCCCGTCTGGCAGTTCCAACTTCCCTGCTATATTGAGTGTATTTATGATGCTTGCTCTGTCTCTTCAAACTGTTTTTCGCCTATTAGTATGCCTTGTAACTTTTTCTTGGTAGCCAACCTTGACGTCTTGAATACGCAGAACTGCTATAAATAGGCCTCCAGTAATGGTGGTGAGATGTGGGGATGGGCCAGTATTCTCTGGTCCTATGTAAGGTCTCAGTCTTGGTAAGCCTGTGCCTCTGGATTATGAACTTCACATTAGCTTCTCAGTTTTTCTGTTTTCTTCCCCCACCCCTTTAGGTGGGACAGGGTGGTTAGAGGGGGCCAGAATTGGGTATTTCTTAGGCTCTGACAAAAGCCCAGCAGGTTACATATTGTCTCCCGAGAGCAGACCTGGTGAAAAAGAACAGAATGCTCTGGCATATTGTAGCTCAAAATGATTATGTTTCTTCTCTCCCAGCCAAAAGTCCAATATTCACTCTGAGAACCTGATTGAGAGCTTCTGGAGTAAAACTCCAAACATGCGGAGACCCCTGTGTGCCTGGGTCCCCCTGGAGTTCTTATATCTCAGACACATCCACATTCATCAAGTACAGTTTGGGTTTTCCTGCTCTGACACGGTCCCGTGGAGGTTTCAGTACATTAGTCTCTGCTCCATTGGGTTGTGATTCTCTGCATTCACCTGTTTCTCCAACTTTGGAGGGGAGGGCACAGTTTACTCCGTGACCTCCTTCCCTTATGGATCTAAGAAGAGTTATTGATTTTTCAGTTTGTTCAGCTTCTTACCTATTGCTAGGGTGGAGTGGTGACTTCTAAGCTCCTCACTTGAGAACACGAAACCAGGCTGCTCCAGTCTTCATACATGTCGAGTCATTCCTTGGTTCTCGGTTGTCTTCAGGATGAGCGTCACCTGCCAGAGCAGGACACACATAACGGCTTCACTCTTAGTGTCTCCCTACTTCTCTAGCTTCCTGTTCCTGTGCTATATTCCCACCTCAGCCACAGCAGGCTTCTAGACCCTCCAAAAACAGGGGTCCTGTCTCTTATTCTCTCCCTTAGCAGGTGCCATTCCCTAAGTCCAAATGACCATTCCCCGCCCCTCTCTCCCTTTTGAGAATATACTCAAACTTTAAAATTTGTTAAAAAGACACCTCTTTTTTTTTTTTTTTCCTACAAACCATGCTATAATTAGGAGGCTTCTCCCTTGTTACCTTGTATCATTTGATCAGAGCACTTACACCATTTTATTTTAGGTATCTGCATCTTCCCTCTCCCAGTAGACTATGCTTTCCAAAATGGAGTGTCTCTAACTAATTCACTTGAATGAAGAAGTGGAAGAATCAACAGTTGGACATAAGAAGTTTGATTTTTTTGTCTCCAAAATCCTTTCCCTGATTTTTAAATTGGGTCCCTTAATGAGCCTTTAGAAATTACTCAGACAATATTCTATTTTCTGTATTTTCTCTTATTTAATGGGTATTACAATCGCTGGTATCATTTCTCTTCTAACCGTTTTATAATCATGATATTGCACAATTACACTGGCAACGTAATTGAGGCACCAGTCGACTCATGTAAAAATACTTAATATTGCCCCAAAGTGACAGCTGCTATCGTCACGGCCAACCTGCCACACTCCTTCCATTCCTGGCGTTCCTTGTGGCCATTTGTATCTCATTATTTGAGACACGGAACGTGACGCTGTTCATATCTCATGTAACAAGCTCATGAGGTAGATATTATGACCACAGTTCTACAAACAAGATGGGTGAAGATCGGAAGATTCAAAAGGTCTTTGCAGCTGCCGAGCCCGTGAGTGACACAGTCAAGTACAGAACTTGTCGCTCCAAACCCATGTGCTGCAGACATTTGCTTCACACTGTGGGGCCTTTCTGCTTGGCCCTCCTTCATCTTTATTAATGTTCTATTCTTCCACAAACACGTTCTAACCTCTATTCCTTAGACTTCCGGCTTTCTGTGGACAGTGATACTTTCCCTGTTTCGTCCACTCCTTTTACCCATTTTTGTTTTCCTATTTTTCAAACTCCTCTGATAATTTTCTCTAATTTTTTTTTCCTCACTTCCTTCTATGTCCCCTGTTCAGGTCTGTTTAGGTAACAAATTACGGAACCTAGGTATAAAAAGTAGCAGTTTTTTTCACTTGTTCATTATTAATTGTGGCGTCAACCTCCAGAGATGACTAAGGTAAGGCTCTTACGTCATTTAATTAAAAACTATAGGAGAATACTCTGAAATACCATGTTGCAAAACACCACACTCCATAAAATCATCCTCATTTTGGTTTCTTGCACAATTTCATTTTATTCTTGTCATGGAGGGATGGTGCCCAATGGGGTGTGGAGTTTACCTCGACAAGAGAGCCAGGCTGCATACAAACAGGGTGACCTGCACCCCGAGTCGCAAAGGAGGCCTTCGCCTCTATTTAAAGGAGAATTTCAAACGGTCGCTCGTAAAGTACATGGGAGCTTTTATCCCTCAGAAACGTGAACTTCCCTTCTATTTTGGGAGATCACGAAATCTTCTCCTGTTCCCTTCCTGAGGTGTGTGTAAAATGAGTTCTCTTATCAGTTCTGCCTGCCCAAGAGAGATAATTTAGTGACAGAACAGAGAGCGTCCTTGTGTGATTTCTACCCGGTTTCCTTTGCAAATGCAGCATGTGATTTCACGGACTTTTTATTTTTTATTTTTTTACTAGAAGTTGCTGAATTTGAATGAGCTACAGCCCCTCTTTTTAATAGACTGTATCAAGAATGTTTAAATTCCATGGCATTGGTGGAAGCGCACATTATGTCTGAGGACAAGGCCTAGGAGCATTTGGAGTGTTATCAGCATCTTTAAATAGGTATTGGGTTTGAAGATAGAGCGTGTGATGAAAGAAAGCCAGACCCTAGCAGGTTATTTAGCTTTCAGTTCTGAGGGATCTGTCATTGCTTGCCTCTGTAAACCCACCTAATGTGATTTATCTGATCCATTTCAATGCAAGGGAATGAAATGGCTCCTGTTAGCAACCAGTACAGAGACAGCAGTTATAGACCCACAAGGCAGTGCTGCTCAAACATCCAGGCTAAGCACTTTTTAAATTAGCACTTTAATCTTGTTAGTGGCCTGTAAATGAGAACTCTCTCGGCAATCAGATGCTCACAAACAGGGCCATTTCCCCCAGACCAATGATGTTGAGAAGACTGGCTGTCTTGCTAAGGAGGATTGACTCTGTGGCAGGGTTTTAACAGATAGCCAAATGTACCACAGCGACTCTTCCTTTGGGAGCGTGTGGTTTGACAGTCTGGGGGCGACTTGTGTCGCCACCCGTCACCCCTACCACCCTCTCGTACTGCTATTTCCTTCCACGGCTCTGTCCCCGACGTCTGTGATCTCCCCTAGGGCAGGGAGGTGGGACACTCGAGAGGACCCAGGAGCGTGTTGGGGGCGGATAGAAACCAGGTAACCTCACTGCAGGTGGCGGAAGCCCCCACACCTTCTTTGGGAGTGGAGCCTATTATGTTCCATGCTCTCCAGTGTCTTTGAGTTGAGTGATTAAACCATGCTTCTGCCCTAAAGTCTTCATTTTCTCCAGTCCCCAGCCTGTGCTTTTGGGCTTCTGATGCCCTGCTTGCTTTTGCGGGGCCGTTCCCTTGGGGGTCCTGTGTATGCTCACATCACAGTTGTGATGACTTCTGGCTGACTGACCTCGTGGGCCATGAACTTACCCCTCATATGTCTTTGAAAAACACCTGCTTCCGTGTACTTCTGCCTTATCACTCACATGTGGCCCACAGCATCATCTGGTTCCTAAATTTGGCTGATCAGAAGCGTCACCTGGGGAACTTTCCAAAAATAGATTCCATGACCCTATCTCAGTTCTGCTGAATTTGAATGAAAGATGGAATGTGGGGATGTGCACATTTTTTTTTTTTTTGAGTAACTTTCAAAGTGAACCCTATAATCAGCCAGGTCGGGGAGCTACTCACTGGGGTCAACGCCTTTAGAATCTCCCTGTCTAAGCCCAGCTGTGGGTACAGCTGAAGGGAGATGCTGGGAAGGGCCTCACGGTCTGACCAACTATTGGAAGGAAGACCTCAGTACCTTGTCTGCTCAGTGAGCAGATGGCAGAGTCGGCAGGCTATCCTGAAGGACTCAAACAATGACCTGGTTTCTAGTCCAGGTTTAGGGAGGGGGCGAACAATCTCCCACCTTTGAAAGAAACCTCAGACCTGCCTGAAGGGCCTGGAACACTCTTCAGCTGAAACCTTGTATCCCACACTCATTTTAACATATATCTTTGATCATTATCCAAGAATTATGTGAAAATATACTTGTTAAAAATAGCAACGCCCAAGTATATAAAGGAGTCAGTAAATAACCTCTTCTACATGGCAATTCTGGTCACTCCCTAAGTAAACCAGGTAATTTGCTGGATGTTTCTACCCTTGTAGACCCCACTACATACATATGTGGGGAGAGAGACAAAGACAGTGACAGAGAGAGACAGAGACATGTGTAACCATGGCAAGTTTCTCATTGCTTCCATGACTTAGTTTCCTTATCCAGAGGATTAATAGTAGCACCTTCCTGACACAGTGTGAGGAGAATTAAATGAGTTAATATTTGTAAAGCTCTTGGACCAGTGCCTGGAAGACAGTAAGCACTGTCTGTAACTGTGGTTAATCAGCAAACATGGACATGGCCGTATACTTTCAATATGCAATAGACCCAGGCTGATGGCTTACAGTTTTTCGCTTAATATTATATCTTGGAGGGGCGTCTGGGTGGCTCAGTCGGTTAAGCATCTGCCTTCGGCTCAGGTCATGATCCCAGGGTCCTGGGATTGAGCCCCGCATCGGGCTCCCTGCTCAGAGGGGAGTCTGCTTCTCCCTCTCCCTTTGTGCTTTCCCTCTCTCATTCTCCTCCCCCAATAAATAAATAAAATCTTCAAAAAGAAAAAATATGTCTTGGAGCTCTTTCTGTGCTAGTACACACAAATATATCATAATTTTATAACAGCCTCATAGTATTGTATGGATGGACTTCAATAATATCCTTTGGTGGCCAATTGTCCTGTCTTCAAGGATCAGCGTTTTTGAAATACTGCAATCCATAATGAAAAAAATACATATATTTGCATAAACAGGGAAAAATCTGGAGAATAAAAAGCTTGAATTGTTGAGGGGGTCTGCAGATTTTCAGACTTGAGAGATAATGACAAATGTCCAGGCCAAGGCTGTCCTCATCCAGCCCCTCGACAGTGGTGCATGAGGAGACCCATTCCCTCCACAGTAACATGCTGGATCTGGCAAACTTTGAAATCAAATCTGCGCGGATGGGCGGTATGGGAGGAGGCCTCAGATAGAACTCTGTCGCAGACCAGTCGGAGTGCAGGTGCAGCCCTCCGTGCGGCGGGGGGAAGGACCGCCACCTGATCCCAAGGTTGCCGGGCCACGAAGCATGACGTGGCCAAGTCCCAGTAACAACAGCATTGGATACTTACTAGGAATCAGTTCACTTTGTTTCTCTTCATTCCATTTGAACCTTATTCCCAGCATGTAGTTTTGAGTCTGGGAACCTCCCTGCATGCTGCGAAGATGAATACGCCACACAATTGTATCCAAATGCATGAGCAAAACAACCCTGTCTAATAAAGTTCTCAGAATTAGCATTTCTGTTTTGGAGACTGCCAAACCCAATGATTTTAGTGTTGGCATCTCTATCAGTGATATCTTTTCCTGACAGTGATTATAATATTGAGCCAATTGCTTCTTGAGGACAGAGAGATAGAATTAGATATAGAAAATAGCATTGACTTCCCATCCTATGCAAAAGCTCTTAGGGTCTGTTACGGACGATTTAGTGCAGTGGGCACTTCACTGGTTTCAGTGTGATGGACGGCTGGGGTGCGTGTGAAGGACCGACCAACTCGGAGCCCCGCATTGCTGGCTCACACCCCCACACCTGCACGGACAAGCTGACCACTGGAACATTCCCTTAATCTCTCCAAGTTGTACTTTCCTCATTTATAAAATAAGGGAAAGAATACACATGTCCAAGTGGAGTTGGGCAGACTGACAAAATAGAAGAAACAAGCACCTTGCTGAGTCTCAGGATAAACACGGGAGGAATGTTACCCAGTCTTACACCTTAGTTACAGATGCAGCTCAGGATCTTGGGTGTCTTGTTCTAGGTCAGGTCACCAATCAATGACGACACAGGGACAAGAACACAGGACATCTAACTTCTGGCGAGGTGCTCCTACCATCGAGCTACATGCACTCAGAAACGCCGTTCTTCAGTGGAAACCCAGCAAGACTGGCAGGCACCTTTCTTGTCTCTGTCGTGAAGCTAGCAGTTCCAGAATATATCTGCAAACCACTCTTGCAGTTTCAGGACCAAATAATATTTTAGCATAATTATATTCATATAAGAATGTTAATGACTATCATTAAAGCAAACCGATAATCCAAGTTCTAATAATTATATTACAATTAACTAAATATCCTAATCAAAACCAAATGTGCAGGGGAAGACCTCCATCAGGTGAGGAAGATGCACGGTTCTAGTTTAAAAGCACAACCTTGGACCCGGAGGCTCCCGTGTGATTACGTGTCTGTGCCCCATGGAGCTTTAGACCTACTAGAAGCAAGACCAGATAATGAGACTTTGCTCTTCCTCTACAACTTTTCCTTTAAAACCCAGGTTGGAATTTTAAGTTGAAACCCTCTTCAGTGCTTCCCTGGGGGACCTGCCTCTTGGTGTTATAGCCAAACTGAACACTAGATGTCACTGTGTTGCAACAAAATTTGGATTTTGAATGCATTTTTATGTGGCTGTAAATAAGGTGTTCTTTAGGACCAAAAAAAAAAAAAAAAAAAAAAAGTGACCTGCCTTTTGAAAGGACCAGTCTTTCTCAGTGGTCTCCTAAACGGTCATTTGGGCAAAGTATAAGATTTACTTATCAGCTATGGAGATTTCAAATAAACGCATGCATAAAATGTGTGTATATTTGACATATCAGTGACTTCAATATATTCTAATATCCATTTTTTCCATGGCTTTGTGCCATAGGGTTGAGAGCATTGTAGACTGAAATCTGTAAGGCAGTGATTCCCAGGCTCCGCTCTCAGCCCCAAGTTGTCTCCTGACTCCCCACTTCTCATCGCAAACTCATTACCACTCATGTCTTCTCATCACTTGCTTCTCCATCTCCCCAGCCTCTCGTCAACGGCAGGGCCATAAAACCAGGGTCATGATGTAAAATATCTGGATGATTTTTGCCTTTTCTGCCCCTGAGTTGTCAAATCCAGCAAGTCGCCACGACCCGACTTTGATCTCTAAAATCCTAACAAGACACTCTCCCTGCCTTAGTTCAGAAATGCATATTTTTCATTCTTGCAACATCAATCTCCTAACGGGTTTCTCAAATTCAAGTTCTTCTGTCTTCATTTAAGGAAACAAAACAAAATATAACAACAACATCCTCTATCTAAGCAGTAGATCCAGGCTCCCAGCCTGGGGGCAACCTGGTCACTAGCTGGTTTCCTGCTTGTTTTTGAGGACTTCTTCCATTTTATGCAGGCACTGCCATCCCTGTCCAGAAAGTCTTTAGTTCTTTCTCCAGCTGACTATTCTGTTCCTGCATCTGTGCATTCTTCATCAAAGCACCCCCCCTTTAATTTTTGCGTCCCACATTCTAATTATTTCTTTATAAGTTTATCTTCCCTTTAGCTCATGTATATGTCATAGGAAAGAATGTCTCTTCCTCTTTGTTATCTTGATAATGCCCCATTTATGGTAGGGGAGTGAAGGTATAAATGGCATTTTTATAGAACATATAATACTTTCCTCTAGTTTTGAATTTGTTAATTAAAATTTAACCGAATGTGGAAGTGGAGATTTCAGTTGAGGCACTAACAGATGGACAGATGTCATATTCCAGAACGAGGTGCAAGATCTTGAGGCTGGATCTCAGAAAGCAGAAGAGAAAACCAATCTGCATGACTCAACAGCCCTCACCCATCTGATGATCTGAGGAGTTTAGAAGAAGCTGGAGTGGGGGCAAGATTTGTCTAGTGGGAGTTTTGATGTCCCACGAAGAATGAGGGACATTCCCTTGTATTGCAAGTCAAAGAAAAGGTACTTAAGGGAAATCGCTTGGAAGCCTGGGTATCTGTGGCTTGTATTTTCGCCGACACACTACGCTAGCCCCTGGCTCCCTCCTGAAGGACTCTGGGGCAGGAGTGCTACTGTGAAAGCTGAGTGAAGGGGAGGCTGGCCCTCCAGGCAAAGGACGTGTGATTATTCTTCACAAGCCAGGCATGGGCAGTGAGCAAGACGGCAGATGTGTTAGACTCACCACTGTCTTAGCCTGTTTGAGGGGGAAAGAAGACTTGCCCCAAGGGTACCCTGATGCCAGGGTGCTGAGGAAGGAAACAAAGTGGCCATCAGGCATGGCACACCCCTTGTTCAGCTGCTCTCAGCTCCCCACCCACCCCGCGCTATGCTCTGTGATGCCAGGGCTGGGCTACAAGCACCTTTCTCCTTTGCCAGGCCGGCCTCCTGAGCCATCCTGCACAGGTGTTGGCACGGGGGGACAGCAAGGCTGGAGGAGCGTGGGGCCCCATTCTCTTTCTCTTGCACAACTGTTCATGGCAGTGGCTTACACTGCAGCCTGCTTCTCTCTGCAGTGTCTGGTGGTCACCGCTTTATTTCCGTTTCTGGTTCTGTCCACATTTCCAGAACCAGCCCCAGCACTCTCTCCCTAAGCAGCACTCCTTCTTCCAAGGTCTGAGTCCCAGCTGCCTGGGGTCCTGCCTTCAGCTTCTGAACCATCAGCACCAGTGGGCAGCACCCTCCTCCCAGGCTGGGATCCAGCTCTGGGAGGGTCCTCCTCCAAGCCTCCACGTTCTCATAACCCTACCCCTTCCCGGCAGGGACCCGGGGGATGGCAGTGGCGGCCCGTTGCCTGGACCCAGGGCAGATCACCCTCACACCAATGACAGCTCTGGGACTCCAATGTCCTTATTTGTCTTTAAGTTGTCTGATGCTTTTCTAGCCCATTCCCTAGATAAATTCTCTCTGTTAAAATAACCAGTGAGTTTCCGCTTTCCTGTCTGGAGCCTGATTTATAAAAAGGGAGCTACATTTTCCACATCCAGAGCACTGCAGGTAAGGAGCTCCAAGACAAGGAGAGATTGTGAAGACCCGAAAAAAGCACCTCCGGGGAGAGAGGGTCAGTTTTACACACCTGCTGTGCCAGAGTGAATTTGAGGAGTAGGAACCTTCATCCACCACCCCCTTCCCAAACTCCCTAACCCTGAAGGGGCAGGTATTAGTGTCTGCAGCATAAGAGCCTGCAAGCTGAGCCCGAATAGAGAAGGGCTAAGGAGCCCACCCCTGGGCTGCAGGTCTCCCTGGGGATGATACCTTAACTTTGCTCACTTTCAGGGTTGGTTACGACATGGGACTGGACCCAGCCGTGATTTAACCCCTATATTTTTTGTGATATCAAGTAAGCTGATTCTTTGGCTTTCACTTAAAAGTGACCCAAAAAAAGTAAAAAAAAAAAAAAAAAAGACTGCCTTAAATTTCATGTAGGAACCAATGAAAGAACCAGCTCAGGAGCAGTTTTGAGGGAACATGGGACACAAACATGGCAGGCTCCATGACTGCAGTGGGAACTGCAGACAGGCGGTAAGCGAACGTGCAACAATAGGGTAAGCTGCCCAGTGCAGGCAAGCCTGTGGTTTGGCAGGAGCCCTTAAGAGCACCCGGCTCAGGACGCCAGCAGGAAGGAAAGCAGATGAATTTCTTTTTCTCCTCCAGCCGAATTACACCGCCTTGCTTGGGCCCAGCGCCTGAGTCACGTGCTCTCAGAGATTTAGAGGACCTCTGTTGGAGAATTTACACATAACTGCATTTGTCACTCACCTTCCTGTCTACAACTCAGGACTGGAAACTCCCCAGGTCAAAGACGGTGTATGCTCACCGCTTATTCCTAGCAGGTGGCCTAAGGGCTGACAAATGCCAGGGCCTTGATACACAGTTGCTAAGCGATAAGTTTGTGGGACGAAAGACCTTGGAGAAGGACTACCTGATTCTGTAGTGGGGGGCCTGGAGGTGGGATTCAGGGGAATTATGAAAGTGACAGGGAAAGACCGTGAGCTTGCTTTGGGGCCCTCCGGGAGGCAGGGGGCCTAGGGGCACAGAAAGTGCCCTCCCGGACCGACCCGGGAGGGCGGTGGGGGCTGGGCCTGGGGCAGGGACCCCGGGGGTGGCGGTGGCGGCCCGAGAGGGCGCGTGTGCAGTGGGGGGAGGCCGGGGGCCGCCGGGGGGGGGGCTGCGGTGCAAGCTGCGCCCGGGGCTGGGCGTCCGCGTGCACGGTCGCGGCTGCAGCCCCCCGGGGGCGGCCCCTCTGCCGCCCTCCCTCCGGAACTGTCTCCCTGCCCCGCTCTCTGAAAGCCTTATTGATGGCTCCAAGTGGGCGCCTCGGCCCACGGTTTCCTCAGCCCCCCGAGCAGCCTGCACTTCCTCTGACGTGGCCTCTGTCTTCTGCCCTCCCCGGGAGCCCCGGGGCTTTTACATTTCAAATGCTCGACAGCTGGGTGAACGGCTGCTTCCGCCCAAGAAGGGCTCTTTGCATTTCACAAGGGCCGGCCAGGGGCGCCGGGCTATTTTCTCTCCAGCTGTGAGAGAGGCCTTTCAAGTGACTCGGAGAAGCTGCTGTCCACCTGCGGCCTCGCCCTCTCTCAGGCTCTGCATTTTAATCGGCGGCCGCTCACTGCCTCGTTTGTGGGCTCACGCAGATGCACCCCCGCCCCCGGCCTGCCCAGCATCCCCAGAGCCCTTCCGCCCGCTCGCTCGCTCGCTCGCTCGGGCAGGTGAGCCCGGGACTGATGTCACCGCGGGGGGCCCTCGCCTGTCCCAGGCCGCCGGCCGCCTCGGTGCCCTCTGCCGCCCCAGCCCGCAGCAGCCCTGCTCCGGGGGCACCCCAAGCAACAGGGCCTCTGTCAGGCCGCTGACAGCCAGGATTCGGCGCACCCCAGAGAAACGCGCCGGACCTCCCTGCCCCGGGGACACATGAGCCCGCACCAAGCCCGCGGGGGTCCTGAGTCCATCCGCAGCTGGACGGCTCTTGGGGGAACCCCGCTTCCACCCCCACCTCTGCTGTGCATTCCCCACTGGGTGCTTTTGTTCTCCCCGGTTCCTGTTTTGGAAAACCTTGTGTGTCATATACCATGACTGTCCCTGCCTGTCCAACCGACCCGTCTCCCCTGGGTCCTGGTTTACACGGCCTTGCCTTCCAAAGGCTTCTCTTTGACTAGCCAAGGTGTCTCTCCACGCCGTGCTGCTTCTCTCTAGAAAGAACAGCAAAGATTCACAATCACCGACTTTTCACTTTGTGCCAAGGGCTCGTGCCTTCCACATGTGTTCATCTCATTTAGTCCGTCAGCATCGGGATTGGCACCAATAGTCATTTTCCACACAGAACTAAGGCAGAAACTTGCCAGTGTTGGCCGGGCACGGGCAGGTCCATGACTGGTACCTGGCAGCCATGCCCCCTCCCCACGCTTCGTAGGGCCCTTGTCCTCCGTTTGGCTGATCTTCCCCTTCAGGCTAGAACCTCCCTGAGGACTGGACTCTGGTATCCTATATGTTTGTGGGCCCTGCCTATCCTTGCAGACATGAAGGGCTAAAAGGGACAGAAAGGGAATGGCTGGAAATATACTGAGCACCCCCACCATGTTGCGAACTATAGTCCAAGCTTCCGTGGGGAATATCTGATGTAACCCACCCAGACATCTAGCAAGGAGAGGTTCAATGTCTCCATTTCATTATGGTAAATAATATCTGGGTCGTGCTGGACGGTAGGGAGGGAAAATGTATTAAAGCTCCTATTCCTCACTTCTTGCGCCTTATATTGATCTAGTTCACGGGCTGCTCTCAAGGTTGGTTTCTTCAAGGGATGATGGACATGAACTACATCATCTCCTCCCCCTTTTCATCTAGAATGAGGCACCCCCAGCCTAGAAGCCCTAGTGGACTTTCTCTTATTTCAACATTGCTTTCATGCTCCTGAAACTTAGTTACTCACCGCAACTCAGTGAGACAATTATTGTTATCCTCAATTTACAAATAAGGAATCAAGAGAAAAGAATTAAAATGTTTAGTAAAACCAAAGAAGGACACAAACTCATTCTAGTACACTGGAGGTCTCAAACTCACAGTCCTAAAGTGGCCTAGTGATATATTATACTCGGACCGCATGGTATCTTCTTTCATAAATTTAAATTAATTAAAAGCATGTAAAAATTAGTTTACACTTTAAAAGTCCAGATGCCTGTCTCTCTGACCAAATAACAGGTGATCTAGCAACACTGGGGCTCCATTTGCTCATGGCAACCATCTGTTGATACTGATTAATTCCTGACCACTGTATTTCAGGGTGAGCTCTGCTCTTTTTTTTTTTTTTTTTTAAGATTTTATTTATTTATCTGAGAGAGAGAGAATGAGAGAGAGCACATGAGAGGGGGGAGGGTCAGAGGGAGAAGCAGACTCCCCGCTGAGCAGGGAGCCCAATGCGGGACTCGATCCAGGGACTCCGGGATCATGACCTGAGCCGGAGGCAGTCGCTTAACCAACTGAGCCACCCAGGCGCCCGAGAGCTCTGCTCTTTATCAAACTTCATCTCCAGCCTGGTTTACTGACTCACAATATCTGTCAGGCTCCTGAAGGTATTGCCTTTGCCTCAAAAAGCTTCAAGAAACACCATCCCTGTCAGCGGAACAGTCTGTGATATGGAAACAGTTGTCTTTAAGGGATGGTAACAAGGCCTCATTCAGTCAGAATCTGTGGCCCATGTCTCTCGAGCTCTGCATTCTGACATAGATTTCAAAGATCCAGCAGGTAATTATGGGGATCTAAAGATGGTTAAACATCAAAAATCAATTAATTATTAGAAAACCACATAATCATTTCCATAGATTCAGAAAAAATAACTCGATAAAATTCAGCTCTCTTTCATGGAAAAAAAAATCCTCAGGAGTTGAACTGACAGTCTTAGCCATTGCAATATGAAAAGAAAAAAAGAAGAGAAAGGAAAGTTATTAGGATTTAAGTAATAGTGCTCACTTTGACAGCACATAGACTAAAGCTGGAACAAGACAGAGAAGATGAGTATGGCCCCTGAACAAGGATGACACGCAAATTCACAAAGTGTTACGTATTTTTTTAAAAAGATTTAAGTAAGAGATAAAATTGCTCTCAAATGCAAATATAATATGTTTTTCATAGAAAATCCAATGTAATCTATAAACTATTAGTACTAATGAGCAACCGCATATACTCAATTCATTTATTTGACAAATATATATTCAGCGTGAGCGTGGCTATTCTTGGCATAGCAGATACAGCAGTGAGTAATAGAGAAAGTCCTGCCCTTGAGGAGCTCATCTTTTAATTTAAAAATATTTACAATATGTCTCACCTTCTAGAGAACAATAAAGCACAAGAGATTGATTGATGTATTCTTTTAAAAGCATGTGGTGGTGAAGGAAGTCCTCAGTATTAAGATGACATCTGAGTAGAGCCCTGAAGGAAGTAAGAGATCTAGTGGCTAGCTGGGGGAGATCACTGCAGCCTGGGGGGACAATGAGCACAAATGTTCTAAGTGAGAGCATGCTGGGCGTGCTGGTAAGTGCAAGGAAGTCAGTGACGCTGCATGAGCTATTGGGAGTACGAGGCCACGTAAGGCCAGGGAAGTAACATAGGGCCAGATGACAGAAGGCCCGTAGCTCCTGGAAAGATTGGGCTTTTACCCTGAGTGACATGGGGCTCCTGGAGGGTTTGAGGTAGAGTGTTGTCTTACGGGATCACCCTGTCTTCTCTGCTGAAATAGAGGGCAGTGAGTGCAGAAGCAAGGACATCAGTTAGGGGGTGACTTCAATGATTTGGGAGAGAAATGTCTGTGGCTTGGACTAGGAGTAATGCTGGAGGTGTGAGATATGGATAACTCCTGACTATTCTAAAGGAAGAGCTAACTGGCTTTGTAAGAGACTCAGTGTGGTACCTGAGTTTTTAACGTATAACCTGAAAGAATGGAATTTCTATTAACTAAGCTCCTGAAGACTGCAGCAAGGAGTAGGTTTGGAGGAGGTGGGGAATCAGGAACTTGATTTTGCACATATTCATTTTGAGATATTTAAGTGGTCAGTTTGCGCCAGGCGTATGCTGTGGTAACAAACACAAATCTTAATGGTATAAATCACAAGTTTGTTTCTCACTGAGGCTATGTCCATCGTGCATTGGACAATTCTCCAGGACAACTGCTTTTTATGCAATGACTTAGTGACATGGCTCTGCCTTTTCTACTCACAGTCTTCACACTCAATCCTGAAGGGAATGGCGGGATCGGAAAAGTGGGCAGGGTCCTTATACCACCTCAGCTTGTGGATGTGCAGTGGATGCAGGGGTCTGCTGCCCAGAATTCCCTGTGAGGTCTGACGCATTCATTATCCCTACTGCTGGAGAGTTGGGTACCAATGGATCACCCTACATGCCTCCCCGTGGATTATCTCCTATAAAGAGAGCCATCCAGCCCAGGGAAATGTCCTCTCCCTAAAGTGGCCCACTTCCAGTGACAGCTGACATGGGGAAACACAGGCAGCTCTTGACTCAGTTTGGAACAACTCCGATCGTCCGTCCCAGCTCCGGAAGCCCTCATAGGATCACCTAAGGTTCTGTTTTAATTGCACTGCAGTGAACTTTTCTCAGTTCTCCTCCCCTCTTTCCCCTTACCGGTGACCTGAAGGTCTGGTCCCAATAACCTCCTGCACCAAATCTCTGTGACGCAGCTTCCCAGGAAAACCTAGTACATGTAACATATTTCTTATTTTCTCAATGAGTAGTCACATTTTCCCACCTCAATGAAAGTGTTACGAGGTAGCTACACTTGTGGTGAGCATAGCATAATGTACAAACCTGTCAAAATACTATAGTGTATACCTGAAACTGATGTAACATTGTGTGTCAACTATACTCAAAGATTCTTTTAAAAAAAAGCCTTATGAGAAATACAGCGTGTGTGCCTGGAAGAGAGATATCATTGGTGAGCACTCACAATATCCATCATATATTCCTTTATTTTTAAAAGATTTTATTTATTTCATTTGACAGAGAGAGACACAGCGAGAGAGGGAACACAAGCAGGGGGAGTGGGAGAGGGAGAAGCAGGCTTCCCGTGGAGCAGGGAGCCCATGCGGGGCTCGATCCCAGGACCGTGGGATCATGACCTGAGCCAAAGGGAGACGCTTAATGACTGAGCCACCCAGGCGCCCCTATCATAAATTTCTTGTAGACATCTAAGAAGATGTAGTAAGTGAACAAGTGGATATACAGAAGGTAGGCTTTGGGGCTTATGACCAGATTGGAGATAGTAATCTTGGGTGATATTTAAAGACTAATATCAGATAAGATCCCCTAATAATTAGGGCAGATAGAGAAGAGCAGAGGTGTGAGGACTGAGCTCTGGGCACATGAACATTTAGAAATCTAGGAGATGAGGAAGAACCAGGAGAGGAGATGGAGAAGTTGGAGAGACACCCATGCTCTGCCTTAGTTACTCCTTAAAAATCCTCACACTGTACACGAAGGAAGTATGTTCACAAATGGACACTGAACCATTTCTTTTTTTTCTATGGAATAATCGAAACAACCCAAATATCCATCAACACAAGAAAGGACAAATAATTTTAGCAAAATCATAAAATAGTATAGAATATAGCAGTTAGAATGGATGGAATCGAGTTGCATGCATTGATATGAATAAATCTCAAAAACATAATGTCGAGCAAAAACAGCAGATTTCATTATCATACATATAATATGATACCATTTATATGAAGTTTATTTTTTTTAAAGATTTATTTATTTGACAGACAGAGAGAGAGCACAAGCAGGGGAAGTGGGAGAGGGAGCAGGGAGCCCAATGCAGGGCACGATCCCAGGACCCTGGGATCATGACCTGAGCTGAAGGCAGACGCTTCACTGACTGAGCCACCCAGGCGCCCCTGAAGTTTTAAACCATTGCAAAAAATACCACATATTGCTAATGGATACCCACCTGTCTAGTAACAGTATGTCGTGCATGTGGGCAGCTGTGCCTTCTGCAGTGGGGGACAGAATGGGAGGAAGTTTGCACACTGACATGTATGTCATCCTCTGCGCTTACTGTGAGTGACTTGGCATTGGTGGCTGCTTCATCTCCCCAGGTATTTCTGATGTGAAGCCATGGCTGGGAAGCCCTGCGTTTATGCTTCCTTACCCTGGCCTGCTCTCAGAGGTTCATCTTTGATCTCGCTGGCCGGGAAGCTGTGACGGGGGTCATGCTTCTCATTTTGCCAATAGGAAAGGGACAGGTCTGGAAAAAATGGAGTAGCGTTTGCTTTTCAAAACCTTTCTGAGGTCCCCAGGAGATTCTGTCCTATACTTTTCGTCCACATACAGGTCTTCCGTTATGACAGTTTGTTCTTTAGTGCATTTTGTTAAGAAGAGAAAGTGATAAAGCACTATTTTTAGCAGCTACAAATGGAAGGTATTTGAAAATTATGGCGGTTCAGAATTTTAAGGTTTGTATTTAGTTCTATTTCAGAAATATACACAAGCCTAACTCCAGTTACTATAATGTCTGTTTTATTTAAAGTGGGGTCATCAAACTTTTTCTGTAAAGGTAGAGTAAATATTTTATCGATGCTTGTGTTGCAACCACTCAACTCTCCCTTTGTAGCACGAATAACTTCCACAGATGAGACATAAAGTGGAGGGCGTGGTTATGTTCCAATAAAAGTTTATTTAGAAAAACAAGGGTGGGCTGAGTTGGCTCACCACCAGCCTCTAAAGTATCAGATTGAAAGAGATAATGTCTGGGGATGGTCCAACTCTTACGAAAGCCAAAATATAATTAAAAAGCATTTCTTAGATCATGGAGGGTTCTGAAATTAAGAAAAAATCCTCCAGTGTTGTTTTAATATTGTACTCACATATCCAAAGTTTTGTAAGACCCCAATAAGAAGAAACACAGTGTTTTTTCCAGTACCTTTTAAGTACCTTTGCATCTTTTGAGCACATCCTACCTTTAGTACAATTTATAAATGTTTCTCTTTTTCATCTTCATGAAAGTTTAAAAAAAAATAGCAGAAGTAGGCTGCTAAACACCAGAGCAGTCAAATAATTACTTGGAAAATGGAAAGGCACTGAACACCAGTCATTTCATGATTTCAATTTTATGATTGCTTCATTACAGAACATACATGCATAAAACTTTCAATAGACCTACATCATCTGAACCATAGCTTTCGGTTTCAGCCCCAACCACTGCCACTTACAAAAGTCTGGCCTTGCTTGAATTAGGTCTTCGAACAAAGCTAGGAAAGTAGTTGCTAGAACAAAGAGAACTCGTGGTGTGTTCTGAGCGTTGCTCTGAGACGTTGGAAGGAAGGGAAATGCCTTCCACTTGCCATTCCTTCAGCTTCTAGACACCTATCTTAAATTCTGAGAGCAGCTCAGGGCTACACAGGGCTCTTGAGGAGTAGGATAAGGTAGTCTTGGATTCCTGTTATTACTTTCCCCTGCAATCCAGCAATCACTAAAATGACTACTCACATTTATACCAGTAAAGGGCCACCATCAAAAGGCAAAGGAGCAGAGTCAGAACTACCCAGAAGGAATTATCAGGAAGCATCCCACGTGAAATGCAACGTGCAAGGCATGAAGAGGATTGCTCCAAAATATACTACCTACACTTGAGCATCTGGGGGGAGCCAGCCACGGACTCACTCAACCTTCATAGGCTAGAAACAGATCAAAAATTGAAGCTGCTAAGTCATCTGGTGGGATCTGTGAACAGACCAGACCAGACTTCTGGATACTCTCCTGAGCAAGCGAGCAAACCTTTGCACTCTCGGCTGCATGTCTTGCCCTTGGCTCCTTATCACTTCCGTTGACATCAGGGAGATTTTCATATGTGTTTTCTCTTCTGGTTGTTTTTAACAAACAGAAGTTGAGGGATATTTATTTTCAGAGAAAAGTTGTTTTTATAATTTAATCCTTTCTTTCAGGCGCCTGGGTGGCTCAGTTGGTTAAGCGACTGCCTTTGGCTCAGGTCATGATCCTAGAGTCCCAGGATCGAGTCCCGCATCAGGCTCCCTGCTCGACAGGGAGTCTGCTTCTCCCTCTGACCCTCCCCCCTCTTGTTTCTCTCTCTCATTCTCTCTCAAATACATATATAATTTAATCCTTTCTTTCATCCTCTCAGTTAAGTGGTGGAAGTGCAAAATTAAATGAAGTGAAGCTATGGTTTGATCCACAGAGTAATGGGTAAGCCAGAGGATCTAGAGTTGTGCCAACTGGGGTTTTAATCTAGTTTTGTCACTTACTGAATATATGACTTTTGAAAATTAACTTAGTTCTTTAAGCCTTGGCTTCCTCTTCTAAATATGGGAGTATTAGCACATAGCTCAAGATTGTTGTATAGCAGTCAAGCAATATGGGTATGTGCTTCGGCCCCCGCACACAGTAGTTGCTCAATGAATGAAGAGATAAGGATGACGATGATGATGGTGGTGACCATGGCAGGGACCTAGCTTTCGAAGAGGTGAAGTCATTCCGTGTAGCATAAACGTGCAATGATAAGGAGAGACTGGTAAAGACACAATCATTTCTGAGTCTCTTTTGCATCAAATGGTTTCAGAACGTGGTTTAGGGTGACTTTCTCTAATGACAGACACAAGCATATTCAAAGTAAAGAATGTCGAAAAGCCCACCCTAAAGCTACATATAGGTAATTGTGCTTCGCATAGCCTCGTTGTTTTCTCACTTCCTCCCCATTCCAAAGTCACGGATTGTCAAGAATCAAATGTTAAATCAATTTATTGAACTCTCCGGCAGCAGGAGGAAGAAGTTTGATAATTTGGGTGTTGCTTTAGTCCCAGGAGGCCAACCAGATGGCCACGAATCCTTGGTTAGAGCATTTATATCACTTTTAACATCCCTGAGTGGTTCAGTCAACAACTCCAGAGAAATGAACCATACTCTGAAATAGCCACTTCCTGTGAACTGCACATTGTCCCATTTCTACGTCAGTGTTGCTGAGCACTAAGGTAACTATGTTGGTTTTAGAGGAAATCCTCTCTACTTCATGACAGCAGAAAGGGTTTCATAATTAGTGGTATTTTCCAACAACAACCTTTATTCACTTATTCTTTTATTACACATTATTTGTGAGGTTCTGCTATGTGCCAGATGCCCTGATAGGCATGAGGGAGGAGCTGGGAAATAGGCAGAGGTACCCATTTCATACACTAGTACTAGGACTTGAGGAGCAGGGATAATGTAAGGAACATACATGGCTCATTGTTTCAATAGTTGGCTTTTAATACGTGGTAGGTCTAGCCCTAGAGCAAGGAATCTTTGACTCTCTAAGCTCTATCATCTACCCACCTTGACACAAAACAATAGGTGAGGGAAAGAGGAGGAAAGATCTGAAAGTAAAGGGAATAATGTTCAGGTAGGATCAGGATTAAGAAAACACGCTGTTGGAATCTAGATATTAGAAAGAGAACCAGCATGGGGATACACATGTTACAGCATTCCTCTTGTGTCTTCTCCCTGGAATGAAAGTTCTTCTGGACGAGGGATTAATTGCACAATCACTGTTGAGGAGAGGGGCTGAAAGCAGACTGGAGAGTGGGTAGCATGACATTTCCTCTCACCAGACTTTCAGCTCAGCTCCATGGGCACACCTAAGTGCAAGGGATCCTAGTAAATGTAGTCTGAGTGTGTGTGTGTGTATAAATGGAATCATACTGTATACATATTTCCCTGCCAATTCTTCTTACCACATTAGCCCATACAGATCATTATTTGTACTAGCTGCACAGTGTTCCAATGGAAGAATGCTCTGTTTTATTGAACTAGTCTGTATGGTCTTATCCAACTTTCAAAACAGTGAAATCTAGCTTATTCATCCTATATAATGACATGTTTTCAATATTTGAGTTTTGTGGGTAATTGAGCCTTTTATCACACGAAGCACCATTTTTTTGGTCAAGATTCTATGCAACTTTTGCATGAAGCTCTTTCTAAATGTATTACACAGTTAGAGGTCTTCTTAGAAATTGTCCACGGTGGGGCGCCTGGGTGGCTCAGTCATTAAGCGTTTGCCTTCGGCTCAGGTCATGATCCCACGGTCCTGGGATCGAGCCCTGCATCGGGCTCCCTGCTCGGCGGGAAGCCTGCTTCTCCCTCTCCCACTCCCCCTGCTTGTGTTCCCTCTCTCACTGTGCCTCTCTCTGTCAAATAAATAAGAAAATCTTAAAAAAAAAAAAAAAAAAAGAAGAAGAAATTGTCCATGGAACAGAACTGACCGATTTTACTTTGGACTGTGGCAGAGAGTGAGGAGCTTCCCAAGCACCATGTTTGTTTCCCATATTCCTGTCTCTTTGATGAGTTAGTTCTTACCTCTGGGCTGTGGATATTAGAATGAACACTAATTCTGGGCCAAAATACAAACCACCGGATGCAGACTCAAGCACTCTTCCCCAACATGGTGAGCAAGGAGGCATCAGGTTGAGGTGGCAGAAGCACTAGATAAAAGCAACAAGAATTGTTGAATTACTGGGGTGCAAGGGTGGCTCATTCGTTAAGCGTCTGCCTTCGGCTCAGGTCATGATTCCGGGGTCCTGGGATCGAGTCCCACATCGGGCTCCCTGCTCAGCGGGGAGTCTGCCTCTCCCTCTCCCTCTGCTCCTGCTTGTGTTCCTGCTCTCGTTCTGTCAAATAAATAAATAAAATCTTAAAAAAAAATTTTTTTTGAATTACTTTGTGGAGGAAAACTGCCCTGGGGAACTGCCAACTTCCAGCAAATATTCATGACTGAGAAGTGCAAACCTTTAGTTAACCTCTTAAGACAGAGGGGCTGTTACTATAGCATATTCTATTCTAACTAATCAAATGCCCATGCAATATTATTTAAAATGTTAATTATATTACTTTACATTATTAATTAATATGAGTTTACATTTCTACAGGGCCTTAGAGCTTGCATAAGGCTTTCCTAATCATTAGCTTATGTAACTTGTACAACAATATCATTGTGGGTACAGATACTTTTGAGATGCGTTCTACAATTTTAGTCAACATTTATGAATTAATAGCATTTTACTTTCTGAGTTAGCATATCTTCTCTTTGTGGGATATTCATGCTTGCACCTATATGTTTTGCCCCATTGCTGCTTTTCATGCCCTCTTATGTGATTTTAGTAGGCAAGATCTAAATTTAGTTTTATTTGTCAGAGTAAATTGTCTCAGAATGAGAACCCCAGAATCTCCCTTCTGAGCAAGCTATTTAATATTTAACTCTTAACACACAGAATGTGCAGTCTTTATTTTCCATCAGAAATATCCCTTCCAGGGTAATTGAGATTACTTCCCATCCTCTTGGTTTTAAGAGTGGTTCTGTGGCAATCCTTGGCTTCTCTAGGTTTTCCTTGACTTAATCTTTCTTTTCCTTGCTTTCTACCTACACAGCACTTAGCTCTGACTTGATGACCATAGGGAAATTATAAATTGCAATGGGCAGGTAACTGAGTTGATATTGAGGACCCTGTGTCCTAGTCCTGCCTGCTGATAGCCCCTGTCCAATTCAGCAGGTCGGTCATGGTCATGGTTCCACTCATTTCTTTGGTAAAATTGTAGAACTAAGTTGATTACCAACTAAGATGTCTCTGTATACCAAATTATCTGGTTATAATCAATATTCATTGCCTTGGAGGACTGAAAATCTGTTCAAGTCTTATAATCAAGTACCAAAAAGAATTAATAGTTAACATACATTCAGTATATATTTTGAGCTGCTCTACATGCCACGCACCTTAATACATCACCTCACTAAACAAATTTTCTTATTACTCTCGTTTCGTACATGAAGAACTGAGGCTTGCAGAGGAGAGAAGCATGTTCGAGGTTATTCAGGGAGTAAGCAGTGAAACAGACAGTTGAATCTCAGTAGGTTTGATTCCAGAGCCTCAGCACTTAACCCTTATACTCTGCTGTAAGCAAATATGAATGGCTGCTACATAGGCCCTCGGGAAATGGGTAAAATTAACAATTCTCATCAGAAGCCAGGTCATGTTTCCTGCCCTCTCCTGGAGCCTCTTTTGTACGGGCGTTGGCGGTCTCTCCTTGTATGACTTGTCACTGGTCCAGCAGTCCCTAGGCATCAGGGACCTCGGCAGCTGACAGCCTGACTCACCACCCTTCTGGAGATTCAGCTGGTGAGGAAAGTGTGATCCCATGTGCATTTAGCTTATTATCCACACACAACAGGCAGCACGAGCCTCACGTCTGCATCTATTCCACTTGTCCCCCAAGGCTGTGGGGTCATGCGGAGGTGGGCCCAGGTGCACGCGGTGCACACCTGGGTCTGTATCACAGCTAAGAAACACTGAGTGCAGGAAATCTCAGTCGTGGAAAGTGGCTTCTTGCCCCTGAGGGACATATTAGCTTTATTATCTTGCTCAGAAAACAAGTCTGCCCTTTGCCCTGGAGAGAGACACTCACTTCCATGGCTGCTACGTAAATGTTTTTGGAGACTTGGTCTGAGAGGCGTGGAGAACTGATTCCTGATAACTGAAAGGACAAAATGTGCCCAGAAGCACACTATTCTCACGTATGTGTCCCTCTGCTGGGTTGCCACAAACATTGGCATGGATCAAGCTTCTCTCCTCAGCCGGGAATGATGATACAATGTGGAGCCTGAGTGGGGATGTTAAGTCCCCACAAGTCCTCCAGAAGGTTTGTCTTCTGGAGCATCTGGTCTGAGTGTAAATTGGTGTAATCCATTTGGAAAATATTTTGTAATATGAACAAAGAGACAGAAGTGTCTTGATACACACTGAGCAGAAATTCCAGGTCTAGGAATCAATCCCAAATGAATAATCCAAAAGACAGGGAAATTTTGCATAAATAGATTATTTATAATAACAGAATGGTGATCATAATCTAAGGAATAGGAGAATAGATAAATTATGGTGCATCTTTGGATGAAATATTATCTTTTTATTTAAAATGATGGTTATAGAATTCTACTAATAAGAAAAATATCTATGATGTAATGTTATGGGAAAATTAAGGTTAAAACTAGGTACACAATATGTGGTGAAATGCCCACTCACAAGGGAAAAAAGAAGAAAATCCACTGAAGACTTGCTAAGCGCTCGTGGAATTAGACTAGTGGAAGCAAGAATGATTTTTTTTTTTTCTCTTCACTATTCCCCAAAATTTTAAACACATGTTTAGGTTTTTTAAATGGAAAATATGTATAAGGTTAAAAAGATAGTATAATGATGTATTAATGTTATCAATTAAATATTACTCTCTAGATTTAAATCAGAAAAAATCAAGTATCAAGCATTTTTATTCTTTTTAATGTTAAGTCCTTTCATTGGTTAAGTTTATTGATTAGAATCTCTTCCTTAAGACCATTTGTCTCCCAAGCACGAATGGCATCCGGGCAGACCACCTGACCACTGTTGGGTGGAGACACCCTTCATGGGACAGGGCTCGACTTTCCTTTCCCTGGATTCCTCCCTTAATCTAGAAGAACCCCCCCAAGGATAAAATGCTAATGCTTACAAGTACATCAGTGTCCTTACACATTAAGATTGGCTCCTACTCAACTCTCTGGACCCACCCACAATTAAGCACTTCCTACTTCCTCCCATCCCCATTACTACATCATACCCTGAAATGGACCTACAGGGATTCTTTAAACTCCTAGAATGTTCCAGGCTCTTTGCCTCCAGACCTTCCCACCTGCTATATGGTCTGCCTGGAGCTCTGCCCTCCCAACTCACTTTCACCAAACTAAGTCCCACTAATGATTAAAATCATTTTCTCTAAGAAGCCTACAACAGCCCCTAAGTCTAGATCTGATGCCCTGCTCAGTTCCCTTAGCACTCCTCACCCTTTGTGTGCTGACAAATGCTTTCAAGAGGCCAGGAGATTTGCACTGGGGACTCCAAAATTTGATTCAAGAGGTAACAATTAGCACCCATACATCACTTCAAATTGTTGAGACTAGGGAAGGCAGTTTGAGAATCTGGCTCCTATTGTTTTGTGATTTCATAAAAGTCCTGTTTATTTCCTATGTAAAATTTATTCTAAGAAAAGTCTTGATCTTGGATGCTGCAGTGTCAGTACTTCACATTGAGTGGGTTGTGTGCAGAGCCCCCAAAACATGAGGACAGTGCTCACACATGGAGTTTTCAGGGGTAAAGGAATAGTATAAATCAAAGACGCATCTGGTGGTTCCCATGTGAAAGGAATTAGATCTGCTACTTTTTTTTTTTAAGATTTTATTTATTTATTTGACAGAGAGAGAGACAGAGAGAAAGGGAACACAAGCAGGGGGAGTGGAGAGGGAGAAGCAGGCTTCCCGCCGAGCAGGGAGCCTGATGTGGGGCTCGATCCCAGGACCCCGGGATCATGACCCGAGCTGAAGGCAGACGCTTAATGACTGAGCCACCCGGGCGCCCCAGTGATTTTTTTTTTTTTAAAGATTTTATTTATTTATTTGAGAGAGAGAATGAGAGAGAGCACATGAGAGGGGGGAGGGTCAGAGGGAGAAGCAGACTCCCTGCCAAGCAGGGAGCCCGATGTGGGACTCAATCCCAGGACCCCGGGATCATGACCTGAGCCGAAGGCAGACGCTTAACGACTGAGCCACCCAGGAGCCCCAGATCTGCTACTTTCTTAATATGAGACATACAGTTACCAGCTATGCACTTGCTTTCCTTTCTATTTAAATCACTTTACCGTAATGGGTTTTGATTTCTGATCTAAGTTATTGTCTCATACTGCTTAGGTAAACTTTCTTATTTTACATTTTCTTTTTCTTAGAAATAAACTTCTCACAATATCAAGTGTTAAATTAACTCAACTTCTAGCTGAGGTGATCAGGATTTTGGCAAATCCCTGAAGTATTTATTTCAAACTATTAAAAAAATCCACCCTGGGATGCCTGGGTGGCGCAGTCGGTTAAGCGGTGAACTGTCTGCCTTTGGCTCAGGTCATGATCTCAGGGTCCTGAGATCCAGCCCTGCATCAGGCTCCCTGCTCAGTGAGGAGTCTGCTCCCCCCGCCCTCCTTCGGTCCCTCCTCCCTGCCCCCCCACCCCCGCCCCGCTCCTGTGCCCTCTCTCTCAAATAAATAAAATCTTAAAAAAAAAATCCACCCTGAAGTTACAACTCTGAGTGAACAGAATGAATGAATTCCCTGAGTGGATTGTTAGTCACAGGACTCTAGGACTTCTCCTGAGTCGGTGATTCACTGCCTGAGGGGTAGGAAGGAAGGAAACACTTGCTTTCTTATCTAAGTGTCATGACCCTTCCTATATCCTGACTTCCTCCTTCACTTGGCTGAGGATTTCTGACCCTTCCCAGCGGGAATACCTCATATCTTACAGATAAACTGGATTGAACAAGGGATAATATAAATCTATTTCCAAATGGAGAATTAGGTGAAATCATTGATAGTTTAAAACATATTTTAGATGCATTCTATTATATCAACAAAGATTTCCTAAAGTTTTTCTCCAGACTAAAATATCTGCAGAGACATCTTAGATTATAAAAAAGATAGACACTTAAAAAAAAAACCTTTGTGTTGGAGATTTTTTTTAAAGATTTATCTATTTATTTGAGGGGCCGAGGGGCCGAGGGGCCGAGGGGGAGGGAGAGAGAGCCCCAAGCAGACTCCCTGCTGAGTGCAAAGCCCAATGGGGAGCTACATCCCATGACCCTGAGATCATGAGCCGAAACCAAGAGTTGGATGCTCAACCCACTGAGCCACTCAGGCACCTCTGTGATGTAGATTTTTAAAAGATCTTTTTGTTTTTTATTTCATATCACCATTTATTATTTTTTTTCAAAGATCAATATTACCCATTACCATGGGCTCCTACTCTTTGGAATTTTCAAGGAACTCAGCTGGGAGGTTTTCAGGCCTTATCATCTTACCCAACTGGCAAGTTCGCCTGCTACACCGCGTCCTCAGACCCGGCAAGCCCAGGGATACACAGTTCTCACTTTGAACCCATTTTCTTAATGAAGAAATAAGTTGTGGGGCTGTCCTTATTGTCAAAGTCGAGAACTACAATCCTAGTGGTGGAAATGGAAGATTTTTTTGCCTGCTTTTGTAGAGTCCTGTCTGGTATGCACAAAAGAAACATTTCCAAGGTCTTAGGTGTTTAATGCTACAAACCAGGTGGGGATTATAAAGGAAAAGAGCCACAAAGCTGCTAATATTTTTGACCAATATAGTGACTATACTGCAATCCCCAAGGGACTATCTGCAAATGTATCTGAGCTAGAGAGGCTCTAAGGCTAGTCACACAGGGTACATCAATGGCTATTTCATCAGAGAGAGCCTGGCCACTGGATATCAGAGGGAACCGTGTTCTGCCCTCCATCTTCCCTGCCCATGGCTGAGAAAGGGCAGGAAGGGCTTTTGCTCACATGAGTGATCTGAGCTGAAGAAGCTAAGCTGCCTTCTAGAATAGAATCCATATTGGCATGTCAATCATTTTTGTGTGTGTGTTTTCTTTTTGGTGCATTTTCTCCCTTCTGAAGAAACTTGCCATGCGGTATTTAAGGTGACCTAACTCTCAACAAGAACATTCAGTGTGGTTTATCTTTCCACCCACGTGCAACTCGCCTTGCAGACTTGACAGGGATAGATCAGCCCGGTGGAGGAGCAAACAAAAAACCAAAAATACCCTCCTCCAAAAAATACCCCACGGTGTGAAACTCTTTCTGAGAAAGAGTGGCCTGTTTCCTTAAAGTAGAAAAAAAAATAACAAAAATAGATTTTTCTTGAGACTCTTATTTACTCAGATGATACCAATTCTGTTTCGAGCACAACACGACCGTACCGCTACCCAGAGATTTTTAGAAAGTCAGATGGATGCGAATGCAGTGGAGTTTTGCCGTGAGTGAGCTGTGCTTCTCACATCTCTTATTAGAAGGTAAATGCATAATTATATGGCACACTCATATACAAGCAATAAACTTTATGGGAGTATTTATAAAACAGTATGTTTACGTCAATGGTACTATACAAGTAACAAGTAATAATAACATTGTGAAGAAAATTAGCTCCTTAGATGCATAACATTTAATATGTAGCCCTGTATAATTAATATCCTGGCAATTTAATGTGTTACTCATTTTCTTTTTTCCCTCCCCTTTACTAGGAAGAAAGAAACAGAATTTGTTTAATTTAATACAGCATTTTCACGGTAGCATGGAGCCAAAATGTTACCATGCTAAATTAATCTGATTTCCTGTCCCATAACTTTGAAATCGGGCAGGTTGCTTAACCTACAGTATGCCCACTTAGATGATTTGTGTTTTTTTTAAAGATTTTATTTATTTATTTGAGAGAGAGAATGAGACAGA
This sequence comes from Mirounga leonina, assembly GCF_011800145.1. Taxonomy (NCBI): domain Eukaryota; kingdom Metazoa; phylum Chordata; class Mammalia; order Carnivora; family Phocidae; genus Mirounga; species Mirounga leonina. Next base: position 4,957,835 of record NW_023270277.1, read on the forward strand.
GAGAGAGAGCATGAGATGGAGGATCAGAGGGAGAAGCAGACCCCCTGCCGAGCAGGGAGCCCGATGCGGGACTTGATCCCGGGACTCCAGGATCATGACCTGAGCCGAAGGCAGTCGCTTAACCAACTGAGCCACCCAGGCGCCCCCCACTTAGATGATTTGTAAATATTGTTACTTCTTCATTGTTGTCGTTTTATCTCCCATCCTGCTAGACACCCTCCAATGCACAGGCCAGCCTCCACAACAAAGACCTACTTAGCTCAAAATGTCAATTGTGCTGAGGTGGAGAAATCCTGAATGAACTCATTGATCTTTAAAACCACCCTCCAAGGTAGGGATTCTTAGTCTCATTCTGAACATAAAAAAACTCTGGGCATGGAGGAACCAAGAGATCATCCAAGATAAAACTGCACAGCATGAAGTAGAGGGTTTGGGGCTTTTGAATCCAGGTGTTCGAGTCTAAGCCCCTGTGCACCTGCCTCGGGTCTCTTGTTTCATGAGTCCTGCTTGCACTAGGAACTTAGCACTGGTTGCAGCAGGCAATATGTGTGCTATTACAAAAGTGTGTGTGTGTGTGTGTGTGCACACACATGTATTTTCCTGACATTCAGAAATCGGATCCTGGGAGGGCAGACAGGTCTTACTAAAGGCAAAACTGAAGAAAGCCACATCCATCTCTGGCCCTGCCCTCCCAATGCCCCGGATGAGGTCACCCCCTAGAGAGTCCATCCCATACTGGCTCCTCTCCGGGCCAGCTTACTTTGTCCTACCCACCAGCGGATGGAAAATACAGGCCGGTCTCCGCCTCAGCTAATCAGGGAGCCTCAGACAAGGCCACGCGCTCTTGAGCTCGTGGGAATGACTTCCTGGGCCTCTTCAAGTGGTAACAAAAATGTTACAGTAACAATGAGGAGGTTTTCATTTTGCCAAGAGCCTCCAGAGGTCCTCCAAATGCTTGTCGAAGCTGCCCAAAGCCAGGGCTATGGAGGACAGGGCTACATACTGGAATGGCTTGCGACGAACCATCTCCCCAGGAGACTAAAGAAGATAGAGCTGGTTGCGTGCTCGTCCTGTGGTCTACAATAATGCGGCCCCCTCCTCTGTCAGCACCACCCATGGTAATAATGCTTTTGCCTTTTCAGGGAGCATTACGTTACCAGAACACACAGAGAAAGGGCCCTTCCTCTTCACGATTTAGCTGTCACTGTCACCACTTAATAAACAGTTAAAAGGCAGTGACTCAGACTGCAGGTGCCATTTGGCCTGCTGATTGTCAAATGGACCCATCCCAGCTAATTTAGGTCCTCAACGGCCCCACTCAGGATGCCTAAAGGCAGGCCCAGTGCCAACGCGTCCTGGCAAGTTCCAGGAGTGAGGAGGGCAGGAAAAGCCCGTGAGAAGTGGGGCTGGGCTTAGTGGCATCCACGTGTAAGTGACGTGGGAGGGGGTCTCAGGCAGGGGGAGCCTCACGGGTCCGGACTCAGTAGGTGATTTATGCTTGATACTCTGAACACATAGCAGTGTCCTTTCTCCTACAAGCTCTGGGGGCAGAACACCAGGCTCTACCACGTGAGCTGTCTAACTTGTCAGGCAAGTCTCTTGACACGTGCTGTGAAGACAAGAGAGCCTCTCAGCACCCCCACCGGTTCTCCCTGGATCGCATCATACTGTGTATCCGCTGGCTGGGTGGTCCAATCATCACTCAGTATGAGGGGCTGTTTCGCTCATGCAGTTACTTAGGTTACTCAAGGAACCTTCATATGTGGCTCTGGGCCACACTCTGCCATCCCTAGTGGTTCATTAAGGGTACCAGGGTGTGGTGATGGACATCTTCTGGTAATTTTATGAATGTTAATGAACCTAACAAGAACCATTCTACAGCCCAGCGACAAAACCCACCAAGTGCCCACGACATACCAGGGACTGTGTGTGGCTCTGGGGACACTCTGGGGACAGGTATCATCCTTGAGCTTAGGATGTTCAGAGGAAATAACCAGTTGCACATAATAGTAAGATGCTGTATGTGATGCTTTAAGAGAGGAAGAATGTCCATCACTGAAAACTTGGAACAGATTTGGAGCTGGTAGCAGAGAACATGAACCACAAATTGTACATGACTTAAAAACTTTAAGACTCTGATTAGCAGGGGCTCCTGGGTGGCTCAGTTGGTTAAGCGTCTGCCTTCGGCTCAGGTCATGATCCCAGGGTCCTGGGATCGAGCCCCCCATCGGGCTCCCTACTCAGTGGGGAGTCTGCTTCTCCCTCTCCCACTCCCCTTGCTTGTGTTCCCTCTCTCGCTGTGTCTCTCTCTGTCAAATAAATAAATAAAATCCTAAGGGAAAAAAAAAAGTCTCTGATTAGCCAACAGATGTCCTTGGTGAGGAAGATTTTGTAAGCACTGTGCTTATCACCTCCATTCCCAGGCTTTGCATCCATGCCTTTATCTTAATGTTGTGTTTATAATTCTGGTTATTCATTTTTCCAGCTTATTTTAGGTCACAACATTACCCTGGCACTTGAGTTTCCCACATGCCCTAATACGATATTCTTAGACCCAGCTCAAGGGCGGTCTCCTCCTGGAAGCGTCCTCCTGCATCCTCCAGGATCATGCAGTCTACACAGAAAGACCACACATTCCTACTTGTACATTTTTTTAAAGGATTGATTGATTGATTGACTGATTGATTTGAGAGAGAGAGAGCATAACAGAGGGAGAGGGACAAGCAGACTCCCTGCTGAGTGCAGAGCCTGACACTGAGCTGGATCTCAAGACTCTGAGATCATGACCTGAGCCAATATCAAGAGTTGATGCTTAACTGACTGAGCCACCCAGACACCACTTACTTGCACCTTTTTAAGGCACACATTGCTTTGTATCTTTTATTGTGTTATAAGAATAGGCTTATTGTTGAACAGACTGTTTCATCCAGTTCATAGTATAATCAATCATCAAAGAATATTTACATCCAGAAAAATGACCAACAAGTAGAAGTGAGTATTTGGATCCATCTTCAGTGAGATCTAAAGCTTTCCATTATCTCCATACCCCACCTGCCCTTCCTCCACCCCGACCCCATGTTAACACCCCCTTGCCCTATGCTGCCCTAGCATCCTGAAGATGCACCTGTGAGAGCCCTTTCCACACTACAGCTTATGTTCTTGTGCTTCCCCCTCTCTGATGAGACTTGAGTCCTAAAGAACAGGGACTGCATCTTGTTTACTCAACACCTTACATGGGACTGGATAAATAGGAGAAACTTGGTTTTTGTGTGGAACTTAACTGCACGTGGTATCTGTTAATCATTTGGGCAAGAGCTCAGAGGAGTCAGCACACAATTCTTTGCTTGTAAGCTTGGGTCATTCCACAGTTTATGTTATATAGGAAAGCAGTGAGCGATTCCAAAACAATCTAATCCAAATGAAACCTTAATAAAGGTTCAAATTATACATCAACACTGGAACCTTCTTACCATGAGTGGATTTGGCCTGTACGGGACTTTGTTTTTAACTCAAACCTTTGCCATCAAGGCTTTAACTTTGAACTGTCTCTCATTTTGGTACAGAAAACCCAGCTCTTGGGCTGGGTAAATGGGTAAGCAGCATTTGAGGAGTTAGTGTTAAAAGTAATCCATACGTGATGCCTCCAGGTTCCAAAGTCCTGTCCTGCTTGGTTAGATCCTGGGACAGCTGTGTTCAGGGTCTGTATTCTTGAGCCCTACCGAAACCATCTTCCCTGAGTTACCTCTGAAATTCATGACCTCTACTTATTTAGGGCGTTCTTTGTAAATAATCACCACAGAGAAGACATTTTTGTCTGTTGTATAAAATTTTCAGGATAGATGTTACCCTGGTAGCCAAGGTGGGCAGAATAACATAATGACTAGGAACAACGGATCAGAGTTGTGATGACCGTTCGTGGTCATGTACACATTGACCAGCACTGAATGAACTTGAGACAAGGCACAGAACCTCTCTAAGCTTCAGTGTCTTTTTCATTACACGACGGTAATCAGAATTACCTCTGTTATTGTGAAGACCAAGTGAAAATAAGGTACGATACTATGTATGGCCAGAGTGAGTTAAAAATAAATTTTTATTATGCTTTTGTTCAGTGCCAATGTACATTATCTTTCTAGTCACTATTTAGTAGCAGATAATAAAGTAAAATTTAAAAAATGCCAATTTTCTTTCTTTTACCTGTAATGAAGCACAGAGTTAATATTTCATTCTTAGTCATAGTAGCTATGAGAATCCGAATGTTAGTGGCATGGATTTTTCTCTTGCTCTCACATTATTTTTGTTTTTATTTTACAGTTAGATCTTGAAGTTAATATTTTATCTAGACAACACATTTTGGAAGTAGGTGTAAGACATATTCTAGAAATAAGTAAGCACATAATTTTTTTATTTATATAAGAAATATAGGCTTCTTATCATTTAGGTCTTAAAATACTGTTAGGGTAAGAAAATGTACACAAAGTAAAAGTAATATATATATATATATACACACACACACACACACATATGCACATGCACTCACACACACATGCAAAGTGGTGTGCTGGTAAATGTAACAGCTGGCTTTCCAAAAACAAAAAAAAACCTCTTTTGCAGGGTTTGTCAATGTCCATGGTATAAACACTCCTACAATAGCTAATTCAAGCTACCAATCATTTAAGAACAATTTCTGTGGCCTGAATCAGCTCCAGCAGATAGACGCTAAATTGGAATCAAAATGGGAACTAAATTCAGAAAAGAGAAGCCCCATGTCTGTGCACCTAAATAGTTGGGGAGGTCTCAGGGAACACAGATAACCTGACCTAGGTCTAAAAAGATTCAAAACCTTTGGAAAAAAAACAAGAACAGGTGAGCCGAAGGCAGACGCTTAACTGACTGAGCCACCCAGGCACCCCAAAACAAGAACAGGTGAAAAAACTCTGGCATCTATGTGTAGTCAGCTCATTCATTCATCATGCATTCATTCATCTATTTATTTACTCAAATATTTTTGAGTTATATAACTGGATGCCAGACATTCATTATAAGGTTTAAATACAAGTAATTACAATTGCTGAAGGGACAGGGAGTCAGAGATATATACTAAAGGTGTGGACACAGTGCTAGAACAGGGAGTCAGAGATATATACTAAAATAAGGTGTGGACACATGGGATTACTGCAGGGAGCACTTAACCCAGATGGGAAGGCAAAGTCAGGGAAGGCTTCCTGGAGGCTGTGACTGGGTTTCAAGATTGAAGAGATCTCACCAGGCCAAGGCAGGTGAGAGAAGGGAATTCCAGCCGGAGAGTGTTTGAGTGAAATAAAGAGGGGAAGGAGCATGGAGTGTCGAAAGCTACAAACAGATCCATGCTTGGGGGTAGGGGTGGGGGACCTGCAAGGGGACAGGCAGGAAGAAGAAACTGGCTAGGCACTGGGCTGATGTGGATTCTGAAAGACCTGGTGGTTCTCCTAAGAAGCAGTAAGTTTCTGCTAAAGCCTTGGTGCACCCACCCCTGTTGGATCTGAGCAGATGATCAGAACTACAGTTGAGATAAGTCATGTGCACAAATGTGCTGTTTTTGTCAGTTCTGAACAGCTAAGAGCAGGGCAGTGAGAACCCCTTAAAGGCCATTGTCACCATCCAGGCAATATCTGATGATTGCCTAAACAAAGGCAATAGAATGTCAGATGGAGAAGAATCTACTACAGATTTTGTGCAGTTCGTAACTTGTCCTTCAGTTTGACCTTTCTACTCAGCTTCGATTTATAAGCCAAGCAACATTGTTATCTGTAAGCTTAGGTTTAAATTTTTCTTTTTCACTAGTTAGCTAATTCGGAACTGTTTATTTTATTAACTGCCTGTTTGCTCACGCAGCAGGCTGTCTCACAGACGCGCGAACCTGGAAGGCACTGTGTGTGTGTGTTAATTCATTGCTGATAGAACACGATGCTTATTTTCCAATTTTCCTCTTTTACATTAAATAAACACATTTATCACTAGATTAGTTTTTGTGTCAGTCGAATAAAAGAATAATTAAAAATTCCCTCAAATGATTATTAATCTTCATTGGGGAGTGACTCCTACAGCTTGATGAGTAGAAGAAAAGGCGAGGTTAATTATAAAATTACTTCAGCTCTAGAAAACTTAAGATGTCTGGAGCTTAGAAGGTTGAAAAGTAGCTCTTCTGAAGCCCCGTGGATTTTTCTGTCTCTGCAAATACAACAGAGGGACTGAGATCCAAAATACCTGACAAACAAAATTAAAAAAAATCACCGTTACTAGGGTCTCAACAGGAAAATAATATAATTTAAAAAAATGTCTTAGCAAAGCCATATCTCTGGGTTAATTTTACTCCTAGAAGTTCCTGAAAATAATGTATTGCCTTTGCATAAAAATTGTGTTTAAGTTTTAAATTAAAATATATTTAAAGAATATTGAAAACACTTGAGTGTCATTAGGGTTTGCATTTAATATATGATAATTAGAATTTCCTGTCCAAAGTACATTTTTTTCCTCTAATGCTTTATAAAATGCATGATTGATTTCCCAATAACATGATTGTTAATATAATCAAATCATTTTGTTTTCAAATGTGTTTTTCATTATAAAATTAATATAATCACATTATAGGACATTTGTGAACTGCACAGACTTAGACTTTAATGTCCATTGCAGAATTTTGAAATAGCAAAACAGTGGAAGCAACTAAATGTCCATGGATGGAAAGATGGTTAAAAAGTCTAGTATGGGATACAAATCTGGCAATTAAAATAGTAGATATCAGCATAAAGACACATATTGGCATAGAATGACCTCTAAGTCAGTGTTGAATACAAACATCAAGTAACAAAACAATCCATATAACATGATGCTGCAACGTAACAATATATGTCGTAAATGTATAGGGAAGGGACTTCAAGAAAAAGCACACCAAACTGATGAGAGAAATTATCACTAGGGTGTGTGCTTATGTGTTTGTGCATTTGGCAAGAGGTAGGAATAGATTTAGGGACAGTAATCAAAAGACATTTAATTTTATCTGTTATGTTTAAAAATTGTAGGGGCGCCTGGGTAGCTCAGTTGGTTAAGCATCTGGCTCTTGATTTTGGCTCAGGTCATGATCTTGGGGTAAGACTGAGCCCTGCCTCAGGCTCCAAGCTCAGCAGGGAGTCTGCTTGAGATTCTCTCTCTCTTTCTCCCTCTGCCCTCCCTCCCCACTTGCACACTCATTCCCTCTCTCTCATAAATAAGTAAATCTTTTAAAAATTGTATTGTTAAATTGTATATTAGTTGCATGACTAATAACAGATAAGAGAATAGAAAAGAGGAGAGGGTTGCAAGGCTTATGACTCCACCCACTGCAACACAAACCCAATTAAGATTTAGTATATTCCTCCCAATCTTGTTCCCTTATTCTTTTTAATCTATGTTTAAAAAATATAGATACCAATCTAGTGTATATAAAAATTCCCTCCTTTTTTCATTCGATGTTTTAATATATTATTACGTAGTTTCCATAACCGGGAATGTGCCATAATTCACGTAGCATATACTCTTTTGTGTGTTGTTCGTGTCTTATATTTTAATATTGATGATGAACATCTTGCATATTGTTTGATCCCATATTTTGAAGAACTCCCTTAGGATGGATTTTCTGAACTATTATTAGGTCAAAATCTCCATACATTTTTGTGTTTTTTAAATTTTATCTTTTCATGAGGAATGCTCCTTGAGGTAAAAGTCAAGAATCTACATAAACATGTTATGAGTCATGGCTTATTTCAGATCCTTTTTTTTTTTAAAGATTTTATTTATTTATTTGACAGAGAGAGAGAGAGCACAAGTAGGCAGAACAGCAGGGAGAGGGAGAGGAGGAAGCATGCTCTCTGCTGAGCAGGGAGCCTGACATGGGGCTCGATCCCAGGACCCTGGGATCATGACCTGAGCAGAAGGCGGCTGCTTAACCGACTGAGCCACCCAGGAGCCCCTTATTTCAGATCCTTAAGCAGATTTAGTTAACTGTTTTGTTTTGTTTGGTGAGGAATGGATCGGTGCCTGGCCAAACTCTGAATAGGAGGCCATCGATTTTGAGATGGTGGGACCACAGTCAGCATTTCCCGTTAATCAGTGCATTCCTTCTGCAAGTGGCCATATATAGTGCTTGTCCCAGGGTAGTCAGTGCTCAATGACTAAGTACTGAATCAAATGGAAGAGAAACGAGAAATCTGGGTCAAACCTCAGCTAAAACAAAAAGGTGATGGAAGCCACAGCAGCTCTGGGGGTTTCAGACCTGGCAGTCTGGGGTTATTTTTTTGCAGCATCCCTGCTGCCAACAGATACCTTTTGGGTAGTCAGAAAGACTCAGCAATCAGAGCTGTGCATCTGGCCATGGTTCCAATGCAGCCCAGCATGAAGGTCCAAGCTCCATTCAGGTCAAGTCACAATGAGCTCACAAATCTGTGCATCTATGGCAGACTGTCTGTAAGAGCATACAGGGGAAGTCTATTTCCTGCGTTAGAACACATCAATGTACCTACCTTGTTCACGAGTTGGTAGAACCCCCTCCTTTTACAAGCTTTTTATTTTGAAATAATTACAGATTTACAGTAAGTTGTAAACTTAGAGAGATCCTGTGTACCCTTCACCCAGTAATTTCTCCCAATGGTTACATCTTGCATAAACATGGCGCACAGGATTTGACACTGGGACAATGTGTATGTATAGTTCTACACCATTTTATCCGCAGAGGTAGATTTGTATAAATACCACCATAATCAAGATACAGAGATATAGAGCTATTCCATCACCAGAGATTTCCCTTGTGCTACCCCTTTTATAGTCCTGTCGTGTTAGCTCCCTCTACCATGTGCACAATCCTTAAACCCTGGCAACCACTAATTTGTTTCCCATCTTTATAATTTTGGCACGTTCATGAGACTATAGATGGAATCATACTGTGTGTGAATTTCTGAGATTGACTTTTTTCACTAAACATAATGCCCTTGAGATCCATGCAGCTTGATGTGTGTATAATCACTTCCTTTTTATTGCTAAGTAGTATTCCATTGGACAGACATACTACAATTGTTTAACCATTCACCTATTATTGAAGGACTTTGGCTTGTTTCCTGGTTTGGGCTCTCACAGATAAAGCTGCTATGAATAATCATGTTCAGACTTTTGTGCTGACATACGTGTTTACTTCTCTGGAATAAATATCCATGATTGAAATTACTGGTTCAAAAAGTAATTACACTTTTAGTTTTGTAAATTAAAAAATAAAAAGGCAAATTGTTTTCTAGAGTGGCTATCGTTTTGTATTCCCATCAGTGATATGAGAGATTCAGTTTCTCTATACCTTTGCCAGAATTTGGTATTGTCACTATTTTTTATTTTATGTGTTCTAATAGGTGTGTAGTGATATCTCCTCATGGTATTAGCTTTCAGTTCCCTAACACTAGTGTTCAAAAGATGTTGAACATCTTTTAATGTGATTATTTGCCATCGGTGACAGGTGGATTCATGACTCTTGCCCATTTTCTAATTGAATTGCTCTTTTTTTCTTCTGTTGAGTTTTGAGAGTTCTTAATATAATCTAGATATGATGCCTGTATCACATATGTGGTTTGCACATATTTTATCCCAGTCTATGTCTTTCCTCTTTACCCTCTTTATAGGATCTTTCACAGGACAAATACTTTTAATTTATACAAAGTCAAGTTATCTTTTTTTTTTTTTTCCCATGTATGGTTGGTGTCATGTCCAAGAGTACTTCGCGAGGCCCTAGGTCTTGAAGATTTTTGTCTTGTGTCATCTGCTAAAAGATTTATATTTTTACATTTAACATTTCAATCTTTCATCCATTTTGTACAACAGGGTTTAAATCAAATTTCTTTTTCTTTTCTCTCTCTCTCTTTTTTTCCCCCTCAATTAGATATCCAATTGCTCCTATACTACTTATTAGAAGAATATCCTTCCTTCATCAAATTGCTTTCATGCCTTTGTCAAAAATAAGTTGTCTGTACCTGTATGGAGCTATTTTTAGCATCTCTGTTCTGTTCCATTGATCTTTATGTCTACCCTCCAGCAAAACCTTGATTAGTGTAACTATATAATGAGCCTTGAAATTGGGGAGTGCTTTCTCCCAATTTATTCCTCTTTCTCAGAATTGTTTTAAGTATTCTAGTTCCTTTGTTTTTCATTATAAATTTTAGAATAGTCATATCTGTATCTACAAGAAATCTTGCTGGGATTATAATAGGTATTTAACTAAGACTATTTGTCAATTTGGAGAAAATTGACAACTTTATTGGTAAGTCTTCTCTTTCATGAACATAGTATGTCTCTCCCTTTATTCTACTGACACCCAGGTATTTCACTCTCTTTGAACTATTGTAAATGATATTATATTTTACTTTTCACCTATTTGTTGCTAGTATATAGAAATATAATTGGTTTTTGTATGCTGCTCTCTTATTGTGTGACATTGCCAAAATTACTTATTAGTTTTAGAGGTTTTTGTAGATTACTTGGCATTTTCTATATAGATTATCATGTCATCTGTAAATAGGGGCAGTTTTATTACAATCTTTCTGATCTGCAAAACTTTTATTTCCTTTTCTTGTCTTATTTCACTAGCTAGAGTTTCCAGTTACATTTTGCATAGCACTGATGATAGTGAACATCCTACCTTGTTTGAAGTCTTCAGGGCAGAATATTCAGTCTTTCAGCCTTACATGTTTGTTGTAGATTTCTTTCTTTCTTTCTTTTAAGATTTATTTATTTATTTGACAGAGAGAGAGCACAAGCAGGGGGAAAGGGAGAGGGAGAAGCAGGCTCCCCACTGAGCAGAGAGCCTGATGCAGGGCTCAATCCCAGGACCCTGAGATCATGACCTGAGCTGAAGGCAAATGCTTAACCTGAGAAACAAAGGTGCCCCTGTTGTAAAATTCTTATTGAAGCTCTTCAATAAGTTGAGGAAGTTTCCTCTATTCTAGTTTTCTGAATTTTTTTGTTTTTGTTTGTTGTTTTAGTCATGAATGGGTATATTAGTTTCTCAAATTCTTTTTCTGACTATTTTATATAATTGTCTGATTTTTCAGTTTTAGCTGTTTAATATGATGGATGATACTGATTGATTTTCAAATAATGAATAGCTTTCCTTTCCTGAATTGAGTCCCACTTGGTAATGTATTTAATTCTTTTTATATATTTTGGAATATATTTGCTAGTATTTTGTTTAGAAATTTTGCATGTGTATTAATGCAAGATATAATTCTGTAGTTTTCTGTACTGCCTGAGTCTGGTTTTGATATTGGGAAAATACTTGTAGAACAACTAAAAAGTATTTCTTCCTCTTCTATTTTGTGTAGAATTAGTGTTAATTTTTTAAACTTCCACAAGTCTCCAGTGACATTATCTGAGCTGAGAAAAATTTTTCTCAGAAGGTTTTAACTTATGCATTCAATTTCCTTAATAGTTATAAAGCCATTTAAATTTTTGGTTTCACATTACAAAAGTAGTGGAGAGGCTCCTGGGTAGCTCACTTTAGTTAAGCATCTGACTCTTGATTTCAGCTTAGGTCATGATCTCAGAGTTGTGAGATTGAGCCCTACATCAGGCTCTGCACTCAGCGGGGAGTCTGCTTAAGATTCTCTCCTCCCTCTCCTCTGCCCTGCACCCTTCCCCCTGCCCCGCTCCTATGCACACATGCATTCTCTTTCTCTAAAAAATAAATAAAATAAAAGTTGGTGTAGTTTTTACTTTTCATAATTGGTATATTTCATTTAATTTAGAGTGTGTAGAGTTGTCGGTAATATTCTCTTATTATCTTTTTGATGTTTATAGGGTCTCTAGTGATATCTATTTTTTTTATTTCTGATAATAGTAATTTGTATCTTCTCTCTTGTTTTTCTTTGTTAGCCTAGCTGGAGGTATGTCAATTTTATTGATCTTTTTAAAGAACTAGAGTTTTCTTTCATACATTTTCTCTGTTTCAGGTTTGTGTATCTGTTTTTTTGTACTGTGTTTTCACTGCATTGATTCTAATCTTATTTTAATTACTTTCTTCCTCTGCTGGCTATGAATTTATTTTACCCTTTATGTTTTGTTGTTTCGAGATGTGGGAGCTTAGATTATTGATTTAAGACATTCTTGATTCTAACACAAGTTTTTAGTGCTATAAATTTCCCTCTCAGCCCTGCTTTACCTGCATCCCACAAATTTATATATGCTGTATTTTCATTTCCATTCAGCTGATTGCATTATTTTAATTCCTTTGAAATTTCCTCTTTGACATATGGATTATTTGGAAAAGTGTTGTTTAAATTATGAGTATATGGAGATTCTCTTGTTGTCTTTCTGTTACTGATTTTTAGTTTGGTTCCACTATAGTCACAGAACACACTCTGTGATTTCAATTCGTTTAAACTTCTTGAGGATTATTTTATGGCTGAGGATATTTTCTATCTTTGTATATGCTCCTTGGAAACTTGGGGAAAATATGTATTCTGTTATAGTTGGGTGAAGTGTTCATAAATTTCAATTTCATTCTGGTGGTGGATCATGTTGAGTTGTCTATATCTTTGCCAAATTTTCTATTTAGTTATTCATTCAGTTATTGAGTGAAGAATGTTGAATTCTCCTACTAAAATTGTTGATTTGTCTATTTCATTTTTCAGTTATATCACATTACTTTTTTTTATAGTTCAATATCTATCTCTTTATTTTCTTTCTTTTTTTAAATTTTATTGTTATGTTAATCACCATACATTACATCATTAGTTTTTGATGTAGTGTTCCATGATTCATTGTTTGCATATAACACCCAGTGCTCCATTCAGTACATGCCCTCTTTAATACCCATCACCAGCCTAACCCATCCCTCCACTCCCTTCTCCTCTAGAACCCTCAGTTTGTTTCTCAGAGTCCATAATCTCTCATGGTTCGTCTCCCCCTCCGATTTCCCCCCCTTCATTTTTCCCTTCCTACTATCTTCTTTTTTTTTTTAAACATATAATGTATTATTTGTTTCAGAGGTACAGGTCTGTGATTCAACAGTCTTACACAATTCACAGCGCTCATCATAGCACATACCCTCCCCAATGTCTATCACCCAGCCACCCCATCCCTCCCACACCCCACCACTCTAGCAACCCTCAGTTTGTTTCCTGAGATTAAGAATTCCTCATATCAGTGAGAGCATATGATACATGTCTTTCTCTAATTGACTTATTTTGCTCAGCATAATACCCTCCAGTTCCAACCACATCATTGCAAATGGGAAGATTTCATTCCTTTTGATGGCTGCATAATATTCCATTGTGTGTATATACCACATCTTCTTTATCCATTCATCTGTCAATGGACATCTTGGCTCTTTCCACAGTTTGGCTATTGTGGACATTGCTGCCATAAACATCGGGGTGCACGTACCTCTTCGGATCCCTACATTTGTATCTTGGGGTAAATACCCAGTAGTGCAATTGTTGGGTCATATGGGAGCTCTATTCTCAACTTTTTGAGGAACCTCCATACTGTTTTCCAGAGTGGCTACACCAGCTTGCATTCCCACCAACAGTGTAGGAGGGTTCCCCTGTCTCCGCATCCCCACCAAAATCTGTTGTTTCCTGACTTGTTAATTTTAGCCACTCTGACTGGTGTGAGGTGGTATCTCAGTGAGGTTTTGATTTGGATTTCCCTGATGCCAAGCGATGTTCAGCACTTTTTCATGTGTCTGTTGGCCATTTGGATGTCTTCTGTGGAAAAATGTCTGTTCATGTCTTCTGCCCATTTCTTGATTGGATCATTTGTTCTTTGGGTGTTGAGTTTAAGAAGTTCTTTAGAGATTTTGGATACCAGCCCTTTATCTGATACGTCATTTGCAAATATCTTCTCCCATTCTGTTGGTTGTCTTTTGGTTTTATTTACTGTTTCTTTTGCTGTGCAAAAGTTTTTATCTTGATGAAGTCCCAATAGTTCATTTTTGCCCTAGCTTCCCTTGCCTTTGGTGACGTTTCTAGGAAGAAGTTGCTGCGGCTGAGGTCAAAGAGGTTGCTGCCTGTGTTCTCCTTTAGGATTTTGATGGACTCCTGTCTCACATTGAGGTCTTTCAACCATTTGGAGTCTATTTTTGTGTGTGGTGTAAGGAAATGGTCCAGTTTCATTCTTCTGCATGTGGCTGTCCAATTTTCCCAACACCATTTGTTGAAGAGACTTTTTTCCATTGGACATTCTTTCCTGCTTTGTCGAAGATGTGTTGACCATAGAGTTGAGGGTCCATTTCTGGGCTCTCTATTCTGTTCCATTGATCTATGCCAGGACCATAGTATCTTGATGATGACAGCTTTGTAATAGAGCTTGAAGTCCGGAATTGTGATGCCACCAGCTTTACTTTTCTTTTTCAACATTCCTCTGGCTATTCGGGGTCTTTTCTGGTTCCATACAAATTTGAGGATTATTTGTTCCATTTCTTTGAAAAAAGTGGATGGTATTTTGCTAGGGATTGCATTAAATGTGTAGATTGCTCTAGGTAGGATTGACATCTTCACAATATTTGTTTTTCCAATCAATGAGCATGGAACGTTTTTGCATTTCTTTGTGTCTTCCTCAATTTCTCTCATGAGTGTTTTATAGTTTTCTGAATACAGATTCTTTGTCTCTTTGGGGAGATTTATTCCTAGGTATCTTATGGTTTTGGGTGCAATTGTAAATGGGACCGACTCCTTAATTTCTTTCTTCTGTCTTGTTGGTGTATAGGAATGCCACTGATTTCTGTGCATTGATTTTATATCCTGCCACTTTACTGAATTCCTGTATGAGTTCTAGCAGTTTTGTGGTGGAGTCTTTTGGGTTTTCCACATAAAATATCATATCATCCTCAATGAGTGAGAGTTTGTCTTCTTCATTGCTGATTCAGATGCCTTTTATTTCTTTTTGTTGTCTGAATCCTGTGGCTAGGACTTCTAGTACTATGTTGAATAGCAGTGGTGATGATAGTGGACATCCCTGCAGTGTTCCTGACCTTAGGGGGAAAGCTCTCAGTTTTTCCCCAATGAGAATGATATTCACTGTGGGTTTTTCATAGATGGCTTTTATGATATTGAGGTATGTACCCTCTATCCCTATACTCTGAAGAGTTTTGATCAAGAAAGGATGCTGTACTTTGTCAAATGCTTTTTCTGCATCTATTGAGATCATATGGTTCTTATTCTTTCTTTTATTAATATATTGTATCACATTGATTGATTTGCGGATGTTGAACCAACCTTGCAGCCCAGGGATAAATCCCACTTGGTCGTGGTGAATAATCCTTTTAATGTACTGTTGGATCCTATTGGCTAGTATTTTGGTGAGAATTTTTGCACCCATGTTCATCAAGGATATTGGTCTGTAATTCTCCTTTTGGATGGGGTCTTTGTCTGGTTTTGGGATCAAGGTAATGGTGGCCTCATAAAAGAAGTTTGGAAGTTTTCCTTCCATTTCTATTTTTTGGAACATTTTCAGAAGAATAGGTATTAATACTTCTTGAAATGTTTGGTAGAATTCCCCTGGGAAGGCATCGGGCCCTGGGCTCTTGTTTGTTGGGAGATTTTTGATGACTGCTTCAATTTCCTTAGTGGTTATAGGTCTGTTCAGGTTTTCTGTTTCTTCCTGGTTCAGTTTTGGTAGTTGATTCATCTCTAGGAATGCATCCATTTCTTCCAGGTTATTTAATTTGCTGGCATAGAGTTGCTCATAATATGTTCTTATAATTGTTTGTATTTCTTTGGTGTTGGTTGTGATCTCTTCTTTTCCATTCATGATTTTATTTATTTGGGTCCTTTCTCTTTTCTTTTTCATAAGTCTGGCCAGGGGTTTATCAATCTTGTTAATTCTTTCAAAGAACCAGCTCCTAGTTTCGTTGATCTGTTCTACTGTTCTTTTGGTTTCTATTTCATTGATTTCTGCTCCAATCTTTATTATTTCTCTTCTCCTGCTGGGTTTGGGCTTTATTTGCTGTTCTTTCTCCAGCTCCTTTAGGTGTAGGGTTAGGTTGTGTATTTGAGACATTTCTTGTTTCTTGAGAAAGGCTTGTATTGCTATATACTTTCCTCTTAGGACTGCCTTTGCTGCATCCCAAAGATTTTGAACAGTTGTGTTTTCATTTTCATTGGTTTCCATGAATTTTTTAAATTCTTCTTCAATTCCTGGTTGACCCATTCATTCTTTAGTAGGATGCGCTTTAGCCTTCATGTATTTGAGTTCTTTCCGACTTTCCTCTTGTGATTGAGTTCTAGTTTCAAATCATTGTGGTCCGAAAATATGCAGGGAATGATCTCAATCTTTTGGTACTGGTTGAGACCTGATTTGTGACCTAGGATGTGATCTATTCTGGAGAATGTTCCGTGGGCACTAGAGAAGAATGTGTATTCCTTTGCTTTGGTTCTGAATATGTCTATGAAGTCCATTTGGTCAAGTGTGTCATTTAAAGTCTTTATTTCCTTGTTGATCTTTTGCTTGGATAATCTGTTCATTTCAGTGAGGGGGGTGTTAAAGTCCACTATTATTGTATTGTTGTCGATGTGTTTCTTTGCTTTTGTTATTATTTGGCTGCTCCCATGTTAGGGGCATAGATATTTATAATTGTTAGTTCTTCTTGTTGGATAGACCCTTTAAGTATGATATAGTGTCCTTCCTCATCTCTTATTACAGTCTTTGGTTTAAAATCTAATTTGTCTGATATAAGGATTGCCACCCCAGCTTTCTTTTGATGTCCATTAGCATGATAAATGGCTTTCCACCCCCTCGCTTTAAGTCTGGAGGTGTCTTTGGGTCTAAAATGAGTCTCTTGCAGATAGCATATCAATGGGTCTTGGTTTTTTATCCAATCTGATACCCTGTGTCCTTTGATTGGGGCATTTAGCCCATTTACATTCAGGGTAACTATTGAAAGATATTAATTTAGTGCTATTGTATTGCCTGTAAGGTGACTGTTACTGTATATTGTCTGTGTCCCTTTCTGATCTATGTTACTTTTATGCTCTCTTTGCTTAGAGGACCCCTTTCAATATTTTTTATTTTATTTTATTGAGAGAGACAGAGAGAGAGCATGAGAGGGAGGAAGATCAGAGGGAGAAGCAGACTCCCTGCCGAGCAGGGAGCCCAATGCGGGACTCGATCCCGGGACTCCAGGATCATGACCTGAGCTGAAGGCAGTCGCTTAACCAACTGAGCCACCCAGGCGCCCCCCTTTCAATATTTTTTGTAGGGCTGGTTTCTTGTTTGCAAATTTCTTTAGTTTTTGTTTGTCTTGGAAGCTTTTTATCTCTCCTTCTATTTTCAATGACAGTCTAGCTAGATATAGTATTCTTGGCTGCATATTTTTCTCGTTTAGGGCTCTGAAAAGATCATGCCAGTCCTTTCTGGCCTCCCAGGTCTCTGTAGATAAGTCTGTTGCCAATCTAATGTTTCTACCATTGTAGGCTACAGATCTCTTCTCCCCAGCTGCTTTCAGGATTTTCTCTTTGTCTCTGAGACTTGTAAGTTTTACTATTAGATGTCGGGGTGTTGACCTATTTTTACTGATTTTGAGGGGGGTTCTCTTGCCTCCTGGATTTTGATGCCTGCTTCCTTCCCCAAATTAGGGAAGTTCTCTGCTATAATTTGCTCCATTATACCTTCTGCCCCTCTCTCTCTTTCTTCTTCTTCTGGGATCCCAATTATTCTAATGTTGTTTCATCTTATGGTATCACTTATCTTGAATTCTGCCCTCGTGATCCAGTAGTTGTTTATCTCTCTTTTTCCCCACTCCTCTGTGAGCCCCCAGAGAAAAGCAGTCAGTCACTCTCGTCTCCCTGGTCTCCGGCCATGCTCCATGCTCACCCGGCCTGTGACCAAGCATTTCTATCTCTGGCACCCGACTCAGTGTGAAGTCTCCAAACCCAGCAGATCCCTGTGGTATACCCCCGTGCCACTCTTCCCTGGGGAGGAAGGGAGTCTCCCTGGATCTGCCGTTTGTTGGGTCCCCGCTGGAAGAGCAGTGGCCCGACTGTGCCACGGATCACGGATTATGGCAACCCCGAGCTGAGAGCCCACTCCTCGGCTCCGTCTCTGTAGCCGGCTTCCCCGCTCTGATATCTGGGGGCTCTGCCACACTCAGGTACCCCAGTCTTTCTGTGCCCCGGAGGGTCCTGAGACCATACTGCCCCAGTGAGGGTTCCACCCCCTGCTTAGCAACTGGAGTGACGTCCCTCAGCGGAGCCGACTTCTACAAGTTCCGATTTTGTGCTCCGTGGCTCTGTCACTTGCCAGAAGCGGCCGACGGAGGCCCCCTCCCCTGCCATCTACCCTCCTGAATATCGCCTCTGATTCACTTCTCCGCATGTCCTACCTTCCAGAAAGTGGTTGCTTTTCTGTTCAGAGAGTTGCTGCTATTCTTTTCTTCGACCTCCTGTTGAGTTCGTAAGTGTTCAGAATGGTTTGATCCCTATCTAGCTGAATTCCTGGGACCAGACGAAATTAAGGTCTCCTACTCCTCCACCATCTTGCTCCTCCACTTTTATATCACATTATTTTTTAGTGTGTGTGTGTTGCATATATATTTAGGTTCTGTGTCTTCTTGGTTGTTTGACCTTTTGTCTTAGCCAGCTCAGGCTGCTATGATAAATTACCACAGACTGGATGGCTTAAACAACAGAAATTTATTTTTCATGGTTCT
>NW_023270277.1:4976541-5082412 GCF_011800145.1 Mirounga leonina
CACAGACTGGATGGCTTAAACAACAGAAATTTATTTTTCATGGTTCTGGAGGCTGGAAGTCCAAGATCAAGGTGCTGGCCATTTCTGGTGAAAACCCTCATAATTATTTGTAGACATCTTTCTGTGTCCTTGTATGGTGAACAGCAGAGAAAAGCAAACTCTCTTATCTCTTTGCACAAGGGCACTAATCTCATCATGAGGACTCAACCCTCAAGACCTAATACCTCTCAAAACCCCACTTTCTAATACCATTACATTGGAGATTAAGATTTAAACATATGAATTTGGGGGGGAGGCATGAACATGCATTCCATACCACTCTGTATTCATTACAGAACATCCCCCTCAATATTTGATAATTTGTTCTAATGTTTATTTTATCTGATATTAATACAACCACTCCTCATTTCTTAAAATTAATGTTTGCCTCGTATATGTTTTCTCATCCTTTTACATTCAACATCTGCACATCATTACATTTGAAGTGAGTTTTATAGACAGGATATAGTTGAGCTGTGTTTTTTGTTGTGCTGTTTGATTTTTTTTAACCCAGTTTGCCATTCTCTGTCTTTTAATTAGTGTATTGAAACCATTTACATTTAATATAGTGATTGCTTTTTTATTCTTTTTGTTTTGTTGTTTGTTCTCTCTGTTTTCACATCTTTTTTTAAATGTTTTCTGCCTTCCACTGAGTTACTTGGACATTTTTTAGAATGGCATTTTGTTTTGCCTGTAGTGTTTTTGAGTATATATAAATTTGTATAGTGCTTTTAATGGTGACTCTAAGTATAACCATATATCTGACTTACCACAGTCTACTAATGCTAACATTTTACCAGTTGAGCAAAGTGTACAACTCTTACCTTCCTTAAGCACCATTTAATATCTCCCTTTTATAATAATTATCTTAAATATTTACATACATTGCTTCAGTTTTCTTACATAACTTGGGAAATTCCAGAGGAGAAGAGATTTCTATTACATATGCTCGTTTTTTTTTTTTTTTTTTTTTCTGTTCTTCCCTCCTGACACTCCAAGATAATTTCTTTTATCACATACTTTCCATTTGTTAGAGAATTTCCTGGAGCCATTCTTTTTGGAGTAGGTCTGCTGGTAGTAAGTCCTCTGAATTTCCTTTATCTGAGAATGCCTTCATTTTCTCTTCATTTTTTGAAGGATATTTTCACTGGATATGGACTTCTGAGCTGACAATTATTTTCTTTTAGCACTTGAAAAATGCTGTGCCATTTCCTCCTAGCCTCCATAGTTTATGCTGAGGGATCTGCCCTCACTGGAATTGTTTATTCTGCAGGTCCTGTGTGATTTCTCTCTTGTGGCTTTTAAAGAATTTTTTTCCTTTGTCTTTAGTTTCCAGAAATTTAATGACTTTGTGTTTTGTTGTAGATTTCTTTAGGTTTATCCTATTTGTGGTCTGTTGAGCTTCTTGCCACTGTAGTTTTATGTTTATTTCTGTATTTGGGGATTTACCAGCCACCATTTCTTTGAATACTCTTTCAGTTCTATAAATAATTGATCTTGTATAGATTTGGAGAATTTGTGTTGTCCATCTTCAGGTTCACTGATTCTTCTGCCCCTCTTGGTGTGCTGTTGCACCCATCTACTGGGTTTTTAATTTTGGCTATTGATATTTTTTTGTTATATACTTTCTATTTAACTCTTCTTTATATCTTTTTCTTTGTTGAGATTTTCTATATTTGAATTTGTTTCAAGTGGGTTCATAATTGCTCAGTGAATCATTTTTATCATAGTTGCTTTAAAGTGTTTTTCAGATAATTCTAATATCTGTGTCATCTTGGTTTTTGTGTCTTATGATTATCTTTTCTCATTCAATTTGAGATTATTCTGGGTCTTAGTATGACAAATGATTTTCTACTGAAGCCTGGCCATTTGGGGGCATTATAGTTTAAGTCTCCGGATCTTACTTAAATCTTAGGCTTTAACAGGTCTCCTTTTACAGAATTCTGGTTGGTGAAGGGGGCTCTGCCTCATCACTATCAGGTGAACATGGAAGTCCAGGTTGTCCACTCAGCCTTGGTTGACATCCAGTGGGGAGCCCTCCTTGTTACCACTAGGTGAGAATGAGATTTCATTTTTCAAATTAGGTCTCTGATACCACCTTGGCTATTAGGAGGAGGAGCACACCATTGCTCTTCCCTACATGGTCTCCCCTAACATCCTCCCTAGGTGTCTATAGTGTCTATAAGATGGTGATATCATTAGGACTGTGTTTATTTTAGGTAAACATAAATTACTGCCTTTGAGGATAAAAAACCAGTTAAGTATTTGTCAAATCTGGGGCAGCCTTCTACAGGCTTAGGCTCCTCACCATTTACAGGACACAGTCCCTTCTCCTAGATATACTGAGGCAATTCATAATCTGTATCCAAAGAACCTCTTCTATTCCCTCCACTTGTCCCCTTCACTCATTTTGTACTCCAGCCAAAAAGGTGATTTGTGAACATCCATCTTTATCTGACATGTGCCCTCTAGTCCTCTCTTTGTTTACACCATTTCCTTCTGCCTAGGAAACTGTCTCTTCAATTCAGTTACTCCCTTTACCCCCACAAGCCTTGTTTAAATACTGCTTTAACAAAAAGCCTTGCTCAACTACAGAAATTTTTCATTGCTTTAAAATCCTGTTATTAATAACATACTTTTAGCATGGTCTAGGGTGAATTATGAGCTTATTTTTGTATTTGTAAGTGTCCTGGTACCCCAACCATCTTGTGAAACCTTCACAGAAATGTTGGGAGAATGCCTTGCTCAGGAAAAGCATTTTTAATGACTCTCCTTGTGTTCTTTAAAGCCAGTCATTTATTTGGGTGATGGGTAGGAACTGAAGAAAACCCAATGAGGAGGTGATAGGTTGGGACATAATAAAATTGAGTGATCAAGATAATTATTGACAATGATTTCTAAAACCACAGGCATCGGTGAAAAGAATGCAAAGGGAAAATTGTATGAGTGCTTTAAAAATATGAAAATATCTCAAAGTTCATTTTCTTAAACAACTGCAAGGAAGCATTCACTGCAGGACAGTGTTTAAATTCATTTCATCATTTCCATTGTTATTTACCAAACAGCAATGTGTGGTCAAAATTTAATACATCAGAATAAAGAAAATCATGGAGCAGTATTCCTTTGTAATTATAGTATAAACATGATATCTCTTATCAAAGATGATTACTTACCCTTTGACATATTGAACAGTTTTGGTTAGGGTTGTGTTTGGCTTTCATTTTACTTATTTGCTTGTTTACTTGCATTATGTACTGGAAATGCTTCATAGAAACTGCATATTCTTATAATTCCCAAAAATGCATTTGCATCTGAGACCTAACTGAAGCTCTCAACAGTGCAATTAGTGGTGATGGTTTACATTTTATTTCATAATAGAAAGTCTACAACATCATTAATGTCCTAGGTTCCTTCTTGCTTTCTGCTCTATCATCGTGTGTGTGTGTGTGTGTGTGTGTGTTTTATCTTGCTGATTGCCTCTCAATCACAAAAGAAATGCTCTATCTCAAGCTCATGCTCTCATTCCAGGAAGGAAGATGATGGAAATGAATGACAGAAAAAAGGGGTGGCATCTATTCCAGGAAAGCAAAACTTTCCCAGAAATCCCCAGCTCACTTACACTTACATCTCCTTTGCATTAAGCGTGTCACCCAAACTGTAAGAGAGTTAAATGTAATTTTTTTTTTACACTTTTATCCTGGCATATTTTTAATGTTTTTAATCCTGGCTATTCTGAAGAAAATCAGTGTTGGGTCTGGGAGGAGAAAAGGGAGATGGATTTTGGGGAGGCAACTAGCAATTTCTGCCCCTACAACATCAGAATCCTCCTGGTATTAGTAGATAAAATTTTCTCTAGCCCTTAAGAAACGAATTTCCAGTGCCCCTGTGCATAATGTAGGAATGAGCTCCTGAGCTTCTCTGGAAACCTTTTAAAATTAGGTGGTTATGACAGCAGCACTCACAAAGCCCCACTGCTCTTCAGCGTGCACCTCCGGAGGGCGTATGTCGATACCCACCTGTTCTTAGCTATCACCTGGATGTCTACATCATCTTTTCTTTTCTTTTCTTTCTTTAAAAACATTTTATTTATTTACTTGAGAGAGAGACACACAGAGAGAGCGAGTGAGAGAGCAGTCGCAGCAGGGAGGGGCAGAGGAAGAGGGAGAAGCAGACTTCCCGCTGAGCAGGGAGCCTGACTCGGGGCTCCATCCCAGGACCCTGGGATCATGACCTGAGCCGAATGCAGATGCTTAACCCACTAAACCACCTAGGCATCCTTCATCAGCTTTTCGTGTCAAGCACCCGAACATGTCATATTTTCATCAGCTATCAGTGCCATACTTTGAGTTTGGGAATCTCCCCTTATTTGAGGAATGGATAACTATCCCCATTATTGATAAAGTGTCTAAGGGATTGCTTATAAATGGCTGGCATAGAAAGACTTCCATAAGAAATTCATTTCTGCCTCTTATTCAGCACATCACAGTCCTCCCTTCAGCACATACATTACATGTAAACACATTTTCACGATGGTGCGTGCATTTGAAGATAACCACAGATCAGACAAAGACAAAAACAGAAAACACAATCAACCTTTGCCCCTTTTGAGCCAGTTAAAGTTACGTGGTTGTGACTGATAACCTATCTGCATTAGAAATGTTTCCTTTTGTCAGCACTCAAGCTTTTGTTAAAAAAAAAAAAAAAAAAAGGAGAAAAAGGAGAAAAAAAGTTTCTCAAGTTAGCAGAGCAAAGCCCTTTTCTAAAGGGCCTATAAATAATTTTAAATTCCTGGAGCTGCCTCAAATGTAGCTCTTCCGAGCTGCAATGTCGGCTATTTCTCTGAAACTAGAGTAGTCATTCAAAAATAGTTTCACTCAATTTAACTGCCTATTGAACCCTCTAAATTACAGATATTAAGCCTTTGGTTTCACAACAAACTTAATGAACAGTTCTGACAATCTATAAGCAAGGCCACTGGAAATTCATGGGCCAGATGGAATCACAGATTACACCATTTTCCTACTGGCCTGCAATTTTCTGGCACCTGGATCGACATTCCAGGGATACATATTATGTCTGGTGCAATAGTCCCTGCCCCTAATAACTGAATTTGTGTTTTAGAAAACTCATAGCAAGCAGAGAAATGCCTGCTAACATTTCCTCATGATTCTTTGAAATATCAGCGTAAAATTCATTTAGAGTATGTAGGTGATATTTAGAATGCAAGGTGATCTAAGAAGAGCCTTTAAGAGAAAAGTCATCTGAGGAAGAAGAGGGACTATAAGAATATGCGGGGAAAGCAAGAGTAATAGAAAGAAAGAAAGAAATCTGTGGGTCAGGAGTGGTGCTGACATCAGGAAGAAACACGTAAGTTAGCACAGGGAGAAAAGAAGACAATTTGAAAGTCAAGATACTCTCCCCCAAGAATCTCTGAGTTACTCTTGGGAAAATTAGCATTAGTGACCCATATTTTACTCTACATATCCCACATATCTGCTTTCTAGCGATTTTAAGAGGAATGGGTTAATCACGAGAGATTCCTTTTCATGTCTTGAAATGTGGTCAGATGTCAATGACATGATTGGTTATAGTGGAATGGGATGATGGTGAATTAATTGTCATCACATATTCCCTCACTGTGAAAGCTGATAAACCACAGCTTCTATGCTCCAGGGTATCATAAAATTTCCTGTTTTCAAAGAACACATACCACTCCTTTCTTCCCTCTATCTTTATATTTATCAAGCTATATGGTAATTATTTTTTACCAATTTTTCTTCCTCAGAGTGCTCCTCGAGGAAAAGATTTACATTCTTTACCTCCGTATCCTGGTGTTAACAGGAGGCCTAAGACAGTAAAGTCTTAAGAGATGTTGGTTGAATAAATGCCATGCTCCAAATTCCTTGGGCAAATTGAATGATGTCCTCCTATGATAATCAGACAACATTTAAAACATGAACTTTTATTTAAAGGAGAGAAGAGTGCCCTAAAGAGAAGTCAAAACATGACTTGAACCATTCAAGTACAAGTACGTTAAAGGCAAGGAATAGCAGTGTTTACTGTTAGTAGTATTGAATACTGTTTGTGAAGGAATTTGTAACATCATTTCATCAATATGTTCTCTGCTTGACCCATTGTGGATACCAAGAGAGGTGGTTAATCTGGCAGGAAGTAGGCAATAAATCTCTTGGGTCCCTATGAAATTGAACCCATTTGGTGGAATGCAGAGGAAATTCCACCAGCATTATACATCCCAGGCAGAAATCCTTATTGAAAATTACTGTAGAATGGTTTGATATTAGAGGCTGAAGAGTCCCTGGAGAATATATCCTAATACTTTATTTTACAGATGTGGAGGTAAAGACCACTTTCTAGGAGTGAGTCCGCCACGTCAGGCAGCTGGGGTCACCCACATGATTCATGTCATGCTTCCCAACCTACAGTCCCTTCCACCCTTGAAATACCAAAAATTGGCAAAGGAGGCATGAAGGTGATTTTTATATTTTCAGAAAACCTAATGGAAATCAGATTTTTGCTATCCACTGAGCTGCCAAAGTAACTAAAAATTAAGGTATATTGTAGGTGGGATGGGGAGAGCTGGTAATTCCTTACTTTTGGCTGAAATTATGGGAACACAATTTAGTCAAATTCATTATTTGATGAAGAACTGGTAAGTGGAAATGTGCTAGTGATACCTACATTGTGAAAAAATTTATATATTATACTAAACGTACTTTGTTTTTAGTTTTAAGGCAAACTATATTTTTTTGTGTGTGCGTGAAGCATATGCATAGGAGGTCTTAGTGGAAGAAAGTCACTAATAGCTGAGACAATGCTCACCAATATTCCATATTCTTCCTCGACATGTCTGACTGCCTGGCTGTAAGGCAGAGTCTAAGGACATGTTACCCATGAGCAAGGGTGATGTGCATCATTTCTGGCCCGAAATAGTAGAAAGCTCTCATGCATCCCTCTCACGTATCTGCACTGCTGCAAGGACCAAGGAGGGGTCCGAATGGCAGAGTCTCGTTTTCCCCTCCCTAAATCCCACCAACCTTTTAGCACATATGACATGAGGAAGAAGCAAACACCTGTGGCGCTAAACTCCGGAGAATTGGGGTAGTTGCTTACTTCAGCACTGGAGAATATCCCAAGTCCGAGTCTAACATTGATGGAACACCTAACTCTCCTGTCACAGGCTTTGAATCAGTATTTCATTTAATCCTTACAGAAGCCTAGAATGGAGATCGGGTCTCTGCTTTTATACAGAGTTTGTAGATGGGGGAACTGAGACTCAGTGAGTATCCACTCATTTCCAGGGTCCCACAGTCAACAAACAGCTGCTTTCGGACTTGAATCCAATTCTGCCAGAGTCCATGCGCTTGCGTCTGTGTTCTCAGGATGAACAATTAACATCTACTGGGATAGTAGCAGAGTTCTCCCAAGTTCGCATCCACTACTCGTGACTTTTCCCCCCTGAAGCTCTGCATTTCTCCCTTTGGGAGATTCCGGTCTCTTTTTGGATCTCCAACTTGTCTTCTATCTACACATCAAAACCAAGATCTGAACCAACGATTTTTTGTTTAAAGCAGGTTCAAAGGGAAACTCCACTGCCATCACCCCTTACTGCCATTAGAGTCCAAACAATACCTTCCCCTTTCTAAAAAATAACCAACAGTAGACTGATTTCCTTAACCTCGATCTACCTTTTTTTTTTTTTTTTGGTCAAACATACCAACGCTGTATCGACTTTTACAAGGGAAGGCTCCCGTTGTTTACTGTGGCATTTCCTAGGACATGCATCACATCAGAGGCAGAGTCAGATTTGCATACATTTCACTGGTTGTTGAAAGGGATTTTTCTTCTCCTCTCCCCATCTCCTGCTCAATTATGTATCTGTTTTCTTTTCCTTCAAGGAGGTCAAGTATCACCAGAGAGGTGAAATGTACAAGTCAGCAGGATCTGGCAGAGATTCACGTGGAGATGGAGATGCTTTGAGCTGCTCTCGGACTGATTAAATAAAGAATACCCTGGGAGCAGAGTGAGGCTGTATGCATACTTTAGCAAATGAAAGTAATGCATTAGAATGCAGCTTTAGGGTCTAATTTAAAAATATAATTCAGGCACCAGCAGAAGCCTTTAAAATATTGGCAGATGTCTTAATGTCACATTTCATATAGAGGGCAAAGTGGATTAAAAGACAAATGTAATCCATAGACTAGTTTAGCTTCCCTTATATTCACTGGTGCTTTAATTTCTTTCAAATACATTTTAAAGAGGATTTTATGCCTATTCTTTCCGCATGTTGTTGCAAAATTACTAGAAATCAACCTCAGAGATCATCTGAAACTATTAATTCATGTATAAACTTTCCATTCACACATCCCTTCATCCAACACTTATTTAGAACCTACAAAGAGTAGTAAAATGAAGACTGTTACCATCAGGCGGAACATGGAAATAGAGCAAGGATGCTGATTGGACTTACTTTCCCTTTGGGATCCCCCAGCTCTGTCCAGGGGGGATTGCCCCAGGGGATGGTTTCCCCGAGAAACACTTGCATTTCCCTCTCAGGGTTATGACGAGGTGATGCAGGGCACAGTGGCCACTGTTCTTCCCTTCCTGCTTTAATCCACACCCCACCCCGTGCTGTTTTATCAGGTTCTGCACTTCTGAATCTGTTTCCCTTTTCCCTGATCCTCCTATTTTTAAGTCAGTAACGAGGAGTTCAAATGCCAAGCAAAGTGCTGATGCAAGCATGGGGCTATCTGTTCGGTGATGAACTTGGAAGATTTATCAGTTCGGGAGGTTTTTGTGATACTCCAGTGAGGAAACTGTTTCCAAAGCTACCTATTTGGTAATATTGACAGAGAGGAGAATTGCCAGCCTCTTCCCCATGGAGTGTAATTCCAGATGACCAGAGGGAAGGAGTCAGAGACGAGAACACCGCTGACTAAGAATTTAAGGAAATCACAGCACCCTTTGGGCACATTACCTTTGACTTGCGATGAGATTTGCTTTCTGAGATGTTTATAGGATGAAGGCATCTTAAGGGATTTTGCCCCTAGACAGACCTGACTGGGCATGGTGTTCATTAACAATCTAAAATTGCCATTTACATATTTAGGAAAAAAATAAAACTGAAAAGTCACTTTGAAAATGTATTTCCTCATAAGCTCTAATGTCTTAAGTATGAGAAACACCCTTGGTCTGTTTCCCTTGAAATGAATCAGCAAGCTAAACAGAACACTGTTGAATCTAATTCTTAATATTTTGGTTTAATATACGACCAGTATAAGAAAACAGTGTGTTGTGAAAGGAGAAACCTGAACACAAAGTGAAAACTTAGAGCCTGTCTCACTGTGCAACTAACTTAAACCTGGACTGGCCTTAAACATCATCGACTGTGTCTGATTCCTTTTTGGAAAAGCGGCTCAGAGAAGAGAAGTGAGTGGATCAATTGCTCCCAGCTAGAAGCTGCAGAAGTAGAATCACACCTTGTTTCCTCCTCCCTGGATTCCCTTCCTCTGCAGACTTTAGACCTAAAAATTGCTTGAGTGGTTTTTTTGTTCTGTTTTGCTTTTTAAATACAATCAAGGGAATACTTGGAGTATGACAGTGGTCACAGTAAGAGTGACTGCTTAGTTCCATCAAGCCTGTTTAGGAACACCGGGGTTGCTCAGTCGGTTAAGTGTCTGCCTTCAGCTCAGGTCATGATCCCAGGGTCTGTGGATGGAGCCCCGCATCAGGCTCCTTGCTCAGCAGGGAGTCTGCTTCTCCCCCTCCTCCCCGCTCATGCTCTCTCTCTCTCTCTGTCAAATAAATAAATAAAATCTTAAAAAAAAAAAAAGCTCGTTTAGCTAGTTAAGCTCTAGCTTGGACATTACCTATCGAAGTTTGAACACACAGAAAATGTACACTTCTACAGGACAGGGAATATTTATTTATTTTGTATGGAATTTTACCATCTGCAGAGGAGCATGTAATAAATATTATTTGCATCTCCTCAGATGGGGACATAAGAAATGCTTCGATGATAAAACGAGACTTGCCCGCTGAGATTTATTTTTAAAACATGTATTTGAGAATATAGCTGCTACAGAAGTGACCAGACTTAATACTTTTCCCGGAAGCCTTTGGAGGGCATGATATTTTATGAATTGAAAGCGCTCTTGAATTTTTGGTGCTGGCTGTTTCTACTCTGATTTGTGACACATTAAGAAAGGCAATAAGAGGGCGCCTGGGTGGCTCAGTTGGTTAAGCGACTGCCTTCGGCTCAGGTCATGATCCTGGAGTCCCAGGATCGAGTCCCGCATCGGGCTCCCTGCTCAGCGGGGAGTCTGCTTCTCCCTCTGACCCTCCCCCCTCTCATGTGCTCTCTGTCTCTCTCATTCTCTCTGTCTCAAATAAATAAATAAAATCTTAAAAAAAAAAAAAGAAAGGCAATAAGACTTACCTGTGCCTCAAAGAAGGTTTCTAATTTTTTTCATGTAAATTAGGGTCCCTGCTTCCTTTATTGGCCCAGTGCAGAAAAAAAAAAAAAAAAAAGGAAAATACCCCTTTTTAAAAAGATGTATTTCGATGGATTGGTCTGTCAAAGATGCAAAATAAATCTCCTTTTTGAAACTTCTTCTGTAAAGACGAGAAAATACCTCTTCTTTCATGTGTTCTCATATTTGCGTGTGAAAAATGGGCCTCCAGAAATAAAAGCAAGAAAAACATTAGGTTTATAAAATATGAAAGACAGAGATCTTTCACCAGAACTTATTTACAGTTAGTGTGTCCTCAATGCTGAGTGGGGGTCTGCTGATGTGGACCCGAGGCAAGCCTGATTTTAGTGAACCACAGAAAGTGAGGAGAAGAGCAAATGTATCTTCCTTACAGACAATGAGCACCCTTCCATTTTTTTTTTTCTAAATTGCACAGACTTCCCATTGTTTCTTCAAGATGAGGACCAAAAAATGGCTTTTCTTGAATTTTCTTGTAATCTTCTATATTAAAGTCTAAAATAAGCCAAAAGAACTGTTATGAATTGAATCCTGTCCCCTCTCTCCATATTTATGTGTTGAAGTCTTAATCCCCATGGCTTCTGATTGTGACCTTATTAGGAAGTAGGGTTTTTGCCGATGAATTAGTTAAGATGAGGTCAAACTGGATCTCTAATCCAATATGACTGGCGTCCTTAGAAAAAGGAGAGATTTTCAAGATAGTTATACACACAGAAAAACAAACACCGCCACGTGAACATTGGGCAGAGATTGGGGTGATGCTTCTATAAACCCCAGGACACCAGAGATGATTAGCACCTCCAGATGTGGCGGGAGAGGTGAGGAACAGATTCTCCTTCACAGACTCCGAAGGAAGCAGCCCTGTTCAGACTTCTGGCCTCCACAGCTGTGAGACAATAGAGGTCTGTTGTTTACGACACCCAGTTTGTGTGTTTTGTTACAGCAGCCTTAGGAAACTAATACAACTCTTAAATGTTTTTCACTGTTTTGGATTATTTTTGACTCTGTGGCTTAATTACAAAATCAAAACAAACTAAAAACAAGACCAAAAAAAACTTGTGGTAAGACAGGATTGTGGAGATGCCCCACAAACATATTATGGTCATGTCTCACAGGGTAAGGGAAAACAGAATGAAAACCTGTGGCACCTTAGGGCTTTTCACATTTCACGGAGTTGTGCAGACAAGGTAAGAACTGCAGAGCTTCCAGCCAGATCCCTTTCCCCAGCTTCGAGGCAAGGTAGGAGGGTGAAGGGCTCAAAAGCAAAATGGCTGCCAATTGTTGTAAAGAAACGCAGATGGAGAAACAGACCATACCTTTCTTCAGTATGTTCCCACTCATTCTTTTTCCATTTTAGTGTGGGTGACCCAGGTGTCCTTCCCCCACAAAATGAGATTGTTTCTAGTATTCTTTACATTCCAGCCGTGGAACAAATACATTGTGGTCTCACAAACCTTCTTCCTTTGGCTGGGTGATCTCCCCATTCTTATGGAGCGTTACCTATTGCACATCCTATCATCCTTACCTAGTGCATATTCTTTTAACTTCCCCCCTTTGATGGCAAAGATTTTCTTTGCTCATAATTCATAGCTGTCCTTGATGTGTTAAGAAAAGTTTTTGTAATTTAGAACAACTCCCCTCCCCCCTTTTGGGGAACAAAGACTATCTTCCAATGAATCCTTTGTTCTAGCCTGTTTCCTCCCTTTTTCTAAGTTAGTGAGTGCCATTCATTCCATGAGTTGTGAATTTCAGGACAAGAAAGATTTATATCAATTAAAAATACCTCAGAAAAGAGTTAAAAAATATGATCCCATTACATCTTGTTCTGACTTTGCAGAGGCAAATGGAAGGGCGTGGATACAGGATTGCCCTGAAAACCCTAACCCTGGAAATGCTGCCAGACTCAGAGCAGTTAGGGACATGTATGATAAGTCATTCCTGGGGGTTATTTGTTTGAATTAAGCACTGTCTTTTCAAAGGGATGAGCCCAAGGTAAGGTATCTTTCCCCAGTGCCTGGGCCTCCCTAGGGGAGAGCATAGAGTTGCACAACCCAGGAGGGACACTTTAGACAATCTGGAGCTCCATCCAAGCCCAGTCATGGTGGTTCAACCTGTGACCTGCCTCTGGGCCCAGAACGAGGGAGCCCAGAGGACAGCCGATATGTGATGACATTGTGGTGTCGCTCTGACATCACACAGGCTACTTCCTTCTTCCGTCTTTCCTGAGTGAAGCATGGCTTCCGCCCTGGTGGTCAGCATTTCAGAGGAGATCTCCAGATTGGTCTTGAATCTCTCCACATCATAATATCAAAACAGGTGAATAAAAAGCCCTTCTGGTCTTCTTTCTGGTATATCATTCTTGGATTCAGGAGTTATATCAACCCCTGAGCTTCCCATACATAGATAGACAGAGATGGAGTGGAGGTTCAAAAAATGAATTTTTACAGGAAGTCCTTGTAACTGTTTTTCAGATGTATGCCAAGCCTTGGAACCCCACACAATTACTATAGAAAATGAACAACAAATAGACCAGTTCCTTTCTTTGCTTTATAAATCTTGAAATTGCTTTTACTTAACTTTTATTCCTTATTTATACATGACTTGACTTGATTGATTATACCTGATATATTTTCACAAAGGCAGCTTACAATGAAAGAATAGGTAAAGATTAAAACTCTTCAAGGAGACATACTAAGTGAAAGAAGGAGAGGCAGTGGTAACAACAAAGAGGTGAAGAAAGAAACGAAGATTCCTACCAACCATGGCAAATAATCTAATCTCATGAATTATATAATATTCATTATTTAGTTAAAAAATGTATCCCATTTTATGGGAGAAATAATTTCCAGTCCTAAAGGCCTGAGAGAAATATGTCATGTAAAATCTTTATGTATCTGAGATTTAAAATATGATAGAACAAGTCGTCCCTAACCATCCTTTAAGAACACAGAGAAACTCCATGGGTCTGTTTCTGACACTGGCCCCAAAAACAAGCCAGTGGACATGATAAGCTCATGGTAATCCTGTAAAGAACGTTCTGGTGCTGGGGCTCATGGTAGTGTGTACTGGGACAAGGGCTGTGATCTAGCAAAGAGTGTTTGCTTTGGGCATGCAGTTGTTTTTCTAATCTGAGTTATGAGTAAACCCTGGAGAATCCTGAAAAGTGAGTAGTCAACATAATTCTTAGATTATTCCTTTCAGATACCAGTTGTCTCAGATGGGCTTGTGACAAGAACAGCATGCCAGACTACCCAAATGGCTGTCATTAGGGAGGACCAGAAGGGCAGGCATTTTGTGTTATTGACTGAAAGAAGATCAATATGTTCTACCAAGCTGAGAGAAAACAATTCATTCTTTTGTGAAAAATGAACGATTCTGTCATAGAGTCTTGCTTGATGGAAGATTTCCCCAGGTCTGTGGAGAGAAATGAGGGTGTTTGCAGGCAGGGCCAGGCCTTTTTGAGGAGCAGCTTTCAGGAACCACCCCCCTTCAACAAAGCGCCTACATTAAAGGAGGTGCCAGTGAAACCCCTGTCACCCATGAAGTTCAAGAAGAGGAAAAGAAACCTAAAGAAAGTGAATAAGAGTTAATAAAAATGAAAACAGATTATTCAGCTAGAAAACAAAGCCAACCAAAAAGTCAAGGCAATAAAGGTAAAAGCAGACACTGATGTGTTGTTGTTTTTTTTAAATGAAAAGTCTAATTTAAAAAGAGGAAAATATATGCCCATGACAAGAGTATTAATCAGAAACCAAGAACAAATGTGATATTAAATGGAGAACTGCTAAGAGGAGTGTCACTAAAATAAAAATGAAATCTGAGAATACTTATTATTCAAAATTGTGTTAGAGGGGATAGATGAAGAAATAAGAAAAGTGAATTTTGTGATAAAAATACCAGAAATTGAGACAAATTTTCCTTACAGATAATTGTTATATGTTTAGAAAATAAAAGAGATTCATTTAAAATAACTATAACTGATAATATAATTGCCCTAAGCAGCAGGATATAGAAGAAATAGAGTAGGTTTCTTTTAATAATCAGTTAGAAATTAAATGGAAAAATAAACAAATATAATATTAAATGCAATAATAAAGATGTAAGTCCTATATAAAATAACTATATTTTATTGAAAAATATAAAGAAGACTTAAGAGTGACGAAAGGACTCGAAGATGGCAGAGGAGTAGGAGACTGGGATTTTGTCTGGTCTCAGGAATTCAGCTGGATAGGGATCAAACCATTCTGAACACCTACGAACTCAACAGGAGATCGAAGAGAAGAAGAGCAACAACTCTCTGAACAGAAAAGCGACCACTTTCTGGAAGGTAGGACGTGCGGAGAAGTGAACCCGAGGCGATATTCGGGAGGATAGACGGCGGGGGAGGGGCCTCCGTCGGCCGCTTCTGGCAAGTGATGGAGCCGCGGAGCACAAAATCGGGACTTTTAAAAGTCTGCTCCGCCGAGGGACGTCACTCGGGTGGCTAAGCGGGGGGTGGAACCCTCCGGGACAGTGTGGTCTCAGGACCCTCGGGGTCACAGAAAGACCGGGGGTGCCTGAGGGCGGCAGAGCTCCCAGGGATCGGAGCGGGGAAGCCGGCTGCAGAGGCGGAGCCCAGGCGCGGGCTCTCAGCTCGGGGTGGCCATTGACCGGGATCCGCGGCCCAGTCGGGCCCCTGCTCCTCCAGCAGGGACCCCACAAGCGGCAGATCTGGGGAGACTCACCTTCCTCCCCCGGGGGGAGCCGCGCGGGAGGGATCTGCTGGGTTTGGAGACTCCACCCGGGGTCGTGAGCCAGAGATAGAAACGCGCGGTCACAGGCCGGGTGAGCAGGGAGTGCGGCCGGAGACCGGGGAGACGGGAGTGACTATTAATGAGCCTATTAATGAGCTTTTCTCTGGGGGCGCACTGAGGAGCGGGGCCCCGAGTTCTCGGCTCCTCCGGGCGGAGATTGGGAGGCCGCCATTTTCACTCTCCGCCTCCAACGCTGTACGGAAAGCTCACAGGGAACAAAAGCCCCGGAGAGCAAACCCGAGCAGATGACTCAGCCGGGAGGGGGCAAGGGCGGGGCACTTCCGCCTCCGGCAGAGACATTTGGAAACCACGGCAACAGGCCCCTCCCCAGAAGATCAGCGAGAACAGCCAGCCAAGACCAAGTTTACCGATCAATGAGAACGGCAGAACTCCAGCACTAAGGGACTACTGCACATAGAATTCATGGCTTTTTTTACCATGATTCTTTAGTCTTTCAAAGTTAATTTTTTTTTAACTGTCTTTTTTTCTTTTTGAATTTTTCTTTTTCCCTTTTTCAACCAACATCTTATCAATCCCCTTTTTAAAAAAAAACATTTTTATTTTTCATTTTTAGAGTCATATTCTATCCCTTCATAGTAGTTACCCATATTTTTGGCTTATATATATAATTTGTTCTCTCTTTAAAATTTTGAGACAATTTCTTCTAACAGATTAAAATATACCCTACATCTCTAGTATATGGTGTGTATTATTCCCCTGCCTGATCACATTCTCTCCCTTTTTTTTCTCTTTTTTCTTTTTTTAAATCCTCTTCTTTCTTTTTTCAAACAGCTTCTTATCAATTCCTTTTATAAAATTTTTTATAATTTCCATCTTTACAGTCATATTCCATCCCTTCATCATATGAACCCTTATTTTTGTACATATATAAGTTTTTCTTTCTTTAAAATTTTGGGAGGCACTTTCTTCTAAAAGACCAAAATACACCCCAAATCTAGTGTGTGGCACTGATCTATATACCAGCCTGATCATATTTGATCACATTCTGTTTTTTTGTTGTTGTTGTTGTTTTGTTTTGTTTGTTTTTGTTTCTATCTTTATCTTTTTCTTTTTCTTTTTTCTCTCTTTCCCTTTCTTTTCCCACTGCTTCAGGTCTTTTCTGATTTGTTTAGAGTATATTTTCTGGGGACATTGTTACTCTGCTAGCATTTTGTTCTCTCATTAATCTATTCTCCTCTGCACAAAATGACAAGACAAAATATCACCTCAACAAAAAGAACAAGAGGTAGTACCGACTGCCAGGGACCTACTCAATACGGACATTAGTACGATGTCAGATCTAGAGTTCAGAATCATCACTTTAAAGATACTAGCTGGGATTGAAAAAAATATGGAAGTTATTAGAGAAACCCTTTCTGGAGAAGTAAAAGAACTAAAATCCAACCAAGTAGAAATCAAAAAGGCTATTAATGAGGTGCAATAAAAAATGGGGGCGCTAACTGCTAGAATAAATGAGTCAGAAGAGAGACAGTAATATAGAAGATGAAATGATGGAAAATAAAGAAGCTGAGAAAAAGAGAGATAAACAACTACTGGATCACGAGGGCAGAATTCGAGAGATAAGCGATACCATAAGACGAAACAACATTAGAATAATTGGGATCCCAGAAGAAGAAGAAAGAGGCAGAAGGTATAATGGAGCAAATTATAGCAGACAACTTCCCTAATTTGGGGAAGGAAACAGGCATGAAAATCCAGGAAGCACAGAGAACCCCTCTCAAAATCAATAAAAATAGGTCAACTCCCCGACATCTAATAGTAAAACTTACGAGTCTCAGAGACAAAGAGAAAATCCTGAAAGCAGCTCTGGAGAAGAGATCTGTAACCTACAATTGTAGAAACATTAGATTGGCAACAGACCTATCCACAGAGACCAGGCAGGCCACAAAGGACTGGCAGGATCTATTCAGAGCACTAAATGAGAAAAATATGCAGCCAAGAATCCTATATCCAGCTAGGCTGTCATTGAAAATTGGAGAGATAAAAAGCTTTGAGGACAAACAAAAACTAAAGGAATTTGCAAACACAAAACCAGCCCTACAGGAAATCTTGAAAGGGGTCCTCTAAGCAAAGAGAGAGCCTCAAAGCAACATAGACGAGAAAGGAACACAGACAATATACGGTAACAGTCACCTACAGGCAATACAATGGCACTAAATTCCTATCTTTCAATAGTTACCCTGAATGTAAATGGGCTAAATGCCCCAATCCAAAGACACAGGCTATCAGACTGGATTAAAAAACAAGACCCATCAATATGCTGTCTGCAAGAGACTCATTTTAGAACCAAAGACACCCCCAGATTGAAAGTGAGGGGGTGGAAAACCATTTACCATGCTAATAGACACCAAAAGAAAGCTGGGGTGGCAATCCTTATATCAGACAAATTAGATTTTAAACCAAAGACTGTAATAAGAGATGAGGAAGGACACTATATCATACTTAAAGGATCTATCCAACAAGAAGATCTAACAATTGCAAATATCTATGCCCCTAACATGGGAGCAGCCAATTATATAAGGCAATTAATAACAAAAGCAAAGAAACACATCGACAACAATACAATAATAGTGGGGGACTTTAACATCCCCCTCACTGAAATGGAAAGATCATCTAAGCAAAGGATCAACAAGGAAATAAAGACTTTAAATGACACACTGGACCAAATGGAATTCACAGACATATTCAGAACATTCCATCCCAAAGCAACGGAATACACATTCTTGTCTAGTGCCCATGGAACATTCTCCAGAATAGATCACATCCTAGGTCATAAATCAGGTCTCAACTGGTACCAAAAGATTGGGATCATTCCCTGCCTATTTTCAGACCACAATGCTTTGAAACTAGAACTCAATCACAAGAGGAAAGTCAGAAAGAACTCAAATACATGGAGGCTAAAGAGCATCCTACTGAAGAATGAATGGGTCAACCAGGAAATTAAAGAAGAATTAAAAAAATACATGGAAACCAATGAAAATGAAAACACAACTGTTCAAAATCTTTGGGATGCAGCAAAGGCAGTCCTAAGAGGAAAGTATATAGCAATACAAGCCTTTCTCAAGAAACAAGAAAGGTCTCAAGTACACAACCTAACCCTACACCTAAAGGAGCTGGAGAAAGAACAGCAAATAAAGCCTAAACCCAGCAGGAGAAGAGAAATAATAAAGATCAGAGCAGAAATCAATGAAATAGAAACCAAAAGAACAGTAGAACAGATCAACGAAACTAGGAGCTGGTTCTTTGAAAGAATTAACAAGATTGATAAACCCCTGGCCAGACTTATCAAAAAGAGAAGAGAAAGGACCCAAATCAACAAAATCATGAATGAAAGAGGAGAGATCACAACCAACACCAAAGAAATACAAACAATTATAAGAACCTATTATGAGCAACTCTATGCCAGCAAATTAGATAACCTGGAAGAAATGGATGCATTCCTAGAGATGTATCAACTACCAAAACTGAACCAGGATGAAATAGAAAACCTGAACAGACCTATAACCACTAAGGAAATAGAAGCAGTCATCAAAAATCTCCCAAAAAACAAAAGCCCAGGGCCAGATGGCTTCCCAGGGGAATTCTACCAAACATTTAAAGAAGAATTAATACCTATTCTTCTGAAACTGTTCCAAAAAATAGAAATGGAAGGAAAACTTCCGAACTCATTTTATGAGGCCAGCATTACCTTGATCCCCAAACCAGACAAAGACCCCATCAAAAAGGAGAATTACAGACCAATATCCCTGATGAACATGGATGCAAAAATTCTCACCAAAATACTAGCCAATAGGATCCAACAGTACATTAAAAGGATTATTCACCATGACCAAGTGGGATTTATCCCTGGGCTGCAAGGTTGGTTCAACATCCGCAAATCAATCAATGTGATACAATACATTAACAAAAGAAAGAACAAGAATCATATGATCCTCTCAATAGATGCAGAAAAAGCGTTTGACAAAGTACAGCATCCTTTCTTGATCAAAACTCTTCAGAGTATAGGGATCGAGGGTACATACCTCAATATCATAAAAGCCATCTATGAAAAACCTACAGCGAATATCATTCTCAATGGGGAAAAACTGAGAGCTTTCCCTCTAAGGTCAGGAACGCGGCAGGGATGTCCGCTATCACCACTGCTATTCAACATAGTATTGGAAGTCCTAGCCACAGCAATCAGACAACAAAAAGAAATCAAAGGCATCCAAATTGACAAAGAAGAAGTCAAACTCCCACTCTTTGCAGATGATATGATACTTTATGTGGAAAACCCCAAAGACTCCACCCCAAAACTGCTAGAACTCATACAGGAATTCAGTAAAGTGGCAGGATATAAAATCAATGCACAGAAGTCAGTGGCATTCCTATACACCAACAACAAGACAGAAGAAAGAGAAATTAAGGAGTCGATCCCATTTACAATTGCACCCAAAACCATAAGATACCTAGGAATAAATCTAACCAAAGAGACAAAGGATCTGTACTCAGAAAACTATAAAATACTCATGAAATCAATTGAGGAAGACACAAAGAAATGGAAAAACGTTCCATGCTCATGGATTGGAAGAAGAAATATTGTGAAGATGTCAATGCTACCTAGAGCAATCTACATATTCAATGCAATCCCCATCAAAATACCATCCACTTTTTTCAAAGAAATGGAACAAACAATCCTAAAATTTGTATGGAACCAGAAAAGACCCCGCATAGCCAGAGGAATGTTGAAAAAGAAAAGCAAAGCCAGTGGCATCACAATTCCGGACTTCTAGCTCTACTACAAAGCTGTCATCATCAAGACAGCATGGTACTGGCACAAAAACAGACACATAGATCAATGGAACAGAATAGAGAGCCCAGAAATGGACCCTCAACTCTATGGTCAACTCATCTTAGACAAAGCAGGAAAGAATGTCCAATGGAACAAAGACAGTTTCTTCAACAAATGGTGTTGGGAAAATTGGATAGCCACATGCAGAAGAATGAAACTGGACCATTTCCTTACACCACACACAAAAATAGACTCCAAATGGTTGAAAGACCTCAATGTGAGACAGGAGCCCATCAAAATCCTAAAGGAGAACACAGGCAGCAACCTCGTCGACCTCAGCCGAAGCAACTTCTTCCTAGAAACATCGCCAAAGGCAAGGGAAGCAAGGGCAAAAATGAACTATTGGGACTTCATCAAGATAAAAAGCTTTTGCAAGCAAAGGAAACAGTCAGCAAAACCAAAAGGCAACCGACAGAATGGGAGAAGATATTTGCAAATGACATATCAGATAAAGGGCTAGTATCCAAAATCTATAAAGAACTCATCAAACTCAACACCCAAAGAACAAAGAATCCAATCAAAAAATGGACAGAAGACATGAACAGTCATTTTCCCAAAGAAGACATCCAAATGGCCAACAGACACATGAAAAAGTGCTCAATATCGCTCAGCATCAGGGAAATCCAAATCAAAACCTCAATGAGATACCACCTCACACCAGTCAGAATGGCTAAAATTAACAAGTCAGGAAACAACAGATGTTGGCGGGGATGCGGAGAAAGGGGAACCCTCCTACACTGTTGGTGGGAATGCAAGCTGGGGCAGCCACTCTGGAAAACTGTATGGAGGTTCCTCAAAAAGTTGAAAATAGAGCTCCCATATGACCCAGCGACTGCACTACTGGGTATTTACCCCAAAGATACAAAAGTAGGGATCCGAAGGGGTACGTGCACCCCGATGTTTATAGCAGCAATGTCCACAATAGCCAAACTGTGGAAAGAGCCAAGATGTCCATCGACAGATGAATGGATAAAGAAGAAGTGGTATATATATACAATGGAATATTATGCAGCCATCAAAAGGAATGAGATCTTGCCATTTGCAATGACGTGGATGGAACTGGAGGGTATTATGTTGAGTGAAATAAGTCAAACAGAGAAAGGCATGTATCATATGATCTCACTGATATGAGGAATTCTTAATCGCAGGAAACAAACTGAGTGTTGTTGGAGTGGGGGGTGGGGTGGGAGGGATGGGGTGACTGGGTGATAGACACTGGGGAGGGTATGTGCTCTGGTAAGCACTGTGAATTGTGCAAGACTGTTGAATCTCAGATCTGTACCTCTGCAACAAATAATGCAATATATGTTAAGGAAAAAAAAGGAAGAAGAAGAAGGTAGCGGGAGGGGAAGAATGAAGCGGGGGAAATCGGAGGGGTAGACGAACCATGAGAGACGATGGACTCTGAAAAACAAACAGGGTTCTAGAGGGGAGGGGGGTGGGAGGATGGGTTAGCCTGGTGGTGGGTATTGAGGAGGGCACATTCTGCATGGAGCACTGGGTGTTATGCACAAACAATGAATCATGGAACACTTCATCTAAAACTAATGATGTAATGTGTGGGGATTAACATAAGAATAAAAAAAATAAATTAAAAAAAAGAAAAAAAAAAAAGAACCAAGAAGACTTAAGAGTGACAGGCTTTATTCCTAATTCAAATGCCAATTCTCCAAAACAAATAATTCAATCTAATAAAATTTTAGTCATAACCTTAACAGAGGTATATTTGGGAACTGGACAAATTGAGTATGAAATTTATATGGAAGAATAAATGTGTGAGGATTGCCAAGAACAATGTGAAATATATGCATAAATGAGGTGGTTTTGTCCTATCAGATATTAAAATATTCCAAGAAGCTAAATTGTAACAAAATATGGCAATGCCAGAAGAACAGAACAGAGGACTGATAAAGATATCCAAGAATTCATGGAATTTAATCTATAGCACATTTGGTATTGCAAAAAGATGAGAAAAAAATGAAGTTTTTCTATAAATGATGTTGAGAAAATAGGCTACACGTTTGGGGAAAAAATAAGTTTTATCCCTATTTTATACCATACAGAAATAAATTCCAAAAATTAAAATATTTAAAGAAGGCAAGTATTAAAATTAATATATAAGATTATTTTAAAACATTTGTGAGGGAAGCCTTCCTAAACACAAATGGGAAAACCAAAAGCTATTGAACAAATAATGACCAATTTAATATTTTAACATTTAAAACTTCTATAAGCAGGCGCCTGGGTGGCTCAGTCGTTAAGCGTCTGCCTTCGGCTCAGGTCATGATCCCAGGGTCCTGGGATCGAGTCCAACATCAGGCTCCCTGCTCGGCGGGAAGCCTGCTTCTCCCTCTCCCACTCCCCCTGCTTGTGTTCCTGCTCTTGCTATCTCTCTCTTTCAAATAAATAAATAAAATCTTTAAAAAAAAAAATTCTATAAGCAAGAAACGTAACAAAAACTTAGTCAAATAATAATCTACAGAGAAAATATTTATAACATATAAAGAATCAATATCCCTAATATACATAAATTCCTAAAATTAACTTTACAAGACAAAGGACAATTAGAAAAATGTTGGGGAGATGTGAAAGCCATTTGATAAGAAAATAAAGCCAGGTCAGGAAGTAGTTCAAGGTGGCTCAACTTTAACTAGGACCCAGGGAAATGCAAGGTAAATGATAGATTCATTGCCATTGTTTGCCCCTCAGATTGATACATGCTTTTAAAATGATTGGTACCATCTCATGGATATATGAGGAATCAACATTTTCATACACTGTGGATGGGAATGTAAATATCTTCACATTCCTACTTTCCTCCTACTCAACTTACAGTCCAGAATCTTTTATAGTAATGACTCCACTGAACACGTTCAACTGCCCTGAGCCTCTACCTTCAGTAAACCAAAAATCTAATCCGAACCTTGTTAAATCCAATCTCTGCCTTCTCTGGCTGCTCCTTAGTTGGATTTTGCTGGATGAAACACAAACACAGCGCCCCCCCAACACACACACATAGAAATGCATACACAGACACACACATAGATGCACACAGACACATACACATATGCACATAGACACACACACACTGATGCACACAGAGACACACACAGACACATGCAGACTTACACAAACATGCACACACATAGACACACACAGACATACACACACATTTTTTTCTTTTTCCTTCTTTTTAAAATTTTTTTATTATGTTATGTTAATCACCATACATTACATTGTTAGTTTTTGATGTAGTGTTCCATGATTCATTGTTTGTGTACAACACCCAGTGCTCCATTCGGTACATGCCCTCCTTAATACCCATCACCAGGCTAACCCATCCCCCCATGCCCTCCCCTCTAAAACCCTCAGTTTGTTTCTCAGAGTCCATCGTCTCTCATGGTTCGTCTCCCCCTCCGATTCCCCCCCTTCATTCTTCCCCTCCTGCTATCTTTTTTTTTTAACATATAATGTATTATTTGTTTCAGAGGTACAGGTCTGTGACTCATCAGTCTTACACAATTCACAGCACTCACCATAGTATATACCCTCCCCAATGTCTATCACCCAGCCACCCCATCCCTCCCACCCCCTACCACTCCAGCAACCCTCAGTTTGTTTCCTGAGATTAAGAATTCCTCATATCAGTGAGGTCATATGATACATGTCTTTCTATGATTGACTTATTTCGCTCAGCATAATACCCTCCAGTTCCATCCACGTCATTGCAAATGGCAAGATTTCATTCCTTTCGATGGCTGCATAATATTCCATTGTATATATATATACACCACATCTTCTTTATCCATTCATCTGTTGATGGACATCTTGGCTCTTTCCATAGTTTGGCTATTGTGGACATTCCTGCTATAAACATCGGGGTGCACGTACCCGTTCGGATCACTACATTTGTATCTTTGGGGTAAATACCCAGTAGTGCAATTGCTGGGTCATATGGGAGCTCTATTTTCAACTTTTTGAGGAACTTCCATACTGTTTTCCAGAGTGTCTGCACCAACTTGCATTCCCACCAACAGTGTAGGAGGGTTCCCCTTTCTCTGCATCCCTGCCAACATTTGTCATTTCCTGACTTGTTAATTTTAGCCATTCTGACTGGCGTGAGGTGGTATCTCATTGAGGTTTTGATTTGGATTTCCCTGATGCTCAGTGATGTTGAACACTTGTTCATGTACACACACATTTTTGATGAATTCCACTCTCCTTCTGGCATGCTGACTTCAGTGTCGTTGTCCAATACATGACCTCACCAGCTTTTCACTATCGATCTTACCCATATATCCTCACTTCCCTCCTTAGAACCTAATGTCCATCATTATAATTACTCCATTGACATTCAAAGGTCTCAAGAGGGTTCCCCTCATGCTCATGGCTTAGCTGTCAGATTTTACAATATATTTTCCTAGGTAAT
The DNA here is from genome assembly GCF_011800145.1 of Mirounga leonina. NCBI lineage: Eukaryota > Metazoa > Chordata > Mammalia > Carnivora > Phocidae > Mirounga > Mirounga leonina. The sequence continues at coordinate 5,001,163 of NW_023270277.1, forward strand.
CTGTTTAGCTATTCTGCAAAAGAGTGTTCATCCTCAGTAACCAATCTTCCCAACACACACACACCAGCTAATCTCTCTAATAGAGACAGCAGAGGCAATCAAACACGAATCATCTTATCTTGAAAAAAATCTTAACTTAAATCCTGTATTAGTCAGGGTTCTCCAAAGAAACAGAACCAATGGCTTAGCTATCTATCTACACACATACACATACATATTTTATAAATATATTTATATAATATTTATATATAAATACTTATATTCTTATGTAAATATATATTTATATAATATATATATAACACAGGATATGCATATGTAACATAGGATATATATTCTATATATTATCATAGAATATGTATTATATATAATATTTATGTAATATATACTACAGATATGAGAGAGAGAGAGATATTGATTGATTGATTGATTGATTATGAGGAATTGGCTCCCGCAATTATGGAAGCTGAGAAGTCCCATGGTCTACTGTCTCTAAACTGGAGACCTAGAAAAGCTGGTGGAGGAATTCACCAACTATAAGGAGAATAGCATCCATACTTACTTCCCTTTAGTTTACTCTCTATGACTTTCCATCTCATTCAGACTAAAAGCCCATAAATTCCTACCTAATACACTCATTACTTCACTGATTTAATTTCTGCCTACTTTTTCCCTTCTTCTCCTTACAGATAACTGCACAACTTTCTTTATCTCCCTCAGAACTTTCCTCAAAATGGCATCTTATCCGTGAACCTTATATGACCATATTAAAAACTGCAAACCCTATCCCAAATTGCCGATTCTTCTTTCCTGTGTTATATATAACTCTACAGCATGCCTAGCTAATATTCATTATAGTTTCCTTACTCATTTTGTCTATTGTATGCATTCTCCCTCTAGAATATAAGCTCCATAAATATAAAAATTTGTGATTGTTCAGTTGCATACTACAACTTCAGATATAGTATATCCCCTAGAAAAATGCCTCATAAAAGGAGACATTTTAGTAAATATTTCTGAATTAATATTGTATAGAAGAGTGATTGAATGAAAATGCTCTTATCTCCAAGGTCAGAATCACCCAAGGTTAACTGGCATATGCAGCAACACTAGTTACTAAACTTAGTTTAACTAACTGGAAGCTCCTCTTTACTTTAGAGGTTTCCATAACTTTGGAGCCCTTAAGAAAATAACTGTGCATTTTGTAAAGTATTTTCTTTGACACAAAATGGACTCAAAATGGATTACCAACCTGAATATAAAACACAAAACTATAAAACTCTTAGAAAACAACATAGGAGAAAACCTACATGACCTTGGGAATGGCAATGACCTTTTAGATGCAACATCAAAGACTTGATCCATGAAAGAAAAAATTGTAAGCGGGACTTTATTAAAAATTAAAAAAATCTTCTCTGGGAAAGACAGTCAAGAGAATGAAAATGCAAGCCATAGACTGGGAGACAATATTTGCAAAAGACAAATATGATAAAGGACCATTACCCAAAACATACAAAGAACTCTTAAAACTCAACAATAAGAAGATGAACAACCAAGTTAAAAAGCGGGCAAAAGAACTGAAGAGACACCTCACTGAAGAAGATACATGGTGGAAAATGAGCACATGAAAAGATGCTCCATATCATGTCATCAGGGAGGTACAAATTAAAACAACAATGAGATACCATTGCAGTATAAAGGCCATAACGCAGAATACTGACAACATTAAATGCTGGTGAGGGTGTTAGAGCAAGAGGAACTCTCATTTATTCCTGATGGGAATACAAAATGGTGCAGCCACTTTGGAAGACAGCTTGGCAGTTTCTTACAAAACTAAACATACTCTTACCATATGATCCAGCAATTGTACTCCTTGGTATTTATCCAAATGACTTGAAAACTTCAGTCCACAAAAAATCTACATGTGAATGTTTATAGCAATTTTACTCATAATTGTCAAAACTTGGCAGCAACCAAGACGTCCTTCAGTAGGTGACTGGACAAATAAACCATGGTACATCTAGACAATGGAATATTATTTATCACTAAAAAGAAATGAGCCATCAAGCCATGAAAAGGCATGAAGGAAACTTAAAGGCATGTTACTAAGGGAAGGAAGCCAATCTGAAAAGTCTACATACTGTATGATTCCAACTATACGACAGTCTAGAAAAGGCAAAACTATGGAGACAGTAAAAAGATCAGTGACTGCCAGTGGTGGGGAGCTGGGAGGGAAGGATAAATTGGCAAAGCACAGAGGATTTTTAGGGCAGTGAAAATGCTCCATGTGATATTATAATGATGGATACATGTCATTATACATTTGTCAAAAGCCATAGAATATAGAACATCAAGAGTAAATCCTAATGTAAATGATGGACTTTGGGTGATTGTGATATGTCAGCGTAGGTTCATTGAGTAACAAATGTACTACTCTGTTTCAAATGTTGATAATGGGGGAGGCTGTGCGTGTGTGATAGAAGGGACTATAATAGGAACTCTCTTCACTTTCTGGTCAATTTTGCTGTGGACCTAAAACTGCTCTAAAAAGTAAAGTCTATTAAAAAATTGGCTTTGAAGTATAAAGTCAAGTATACAATTGTTCTGTCCACTAGTGTTTCATAAAAATTACCCCCAAATTTAGAAACTTAAAATAATTTTACTACATTCCTAGATTTTGTGAGTCAGTGTTGAACACAGGAATAATGGTTTCTCTCTGCTCCTCATGTGGGCCTCAGCTGGAAAAATTCAAATACCAGGGGTGACCTGATGGCTGGAGGATAGAATTAATCTGAAAGCTTATTTATTCACACGAATGGCTCTTGGCCCAGAAAGCTCCAAAGAGTAAATGTCTTCATGTGGCTTCACCATGATTCTTTAATTCTCAGAACATGGCAGCTTCAGGATAGTTGGACCTTATGCAGTATCTTATGGCTTTAAATTAAAAAAATATTTCAGTGAATAAGAAGTTATTAATAATAAGTTATGCAGAAGCTGCATAACATTTTGTAACTGGCCTCAGAAGTCATCAAAAGTCATTTCTGTGGTACTCTGTTGGTAAACAATTACTAATCATCCTTTTTCTTGAGGATGGTACTTTGAATCCATCTATTAATAGATGAAGCCAATGTCACATTGTAGAAAAGCATATGGGGAGAAAATTATAGTTGCAAATATCTCTGGAGAATACAATCTGCAAAACAATTATGTAAACATGTATCTAGCTTCCTTAAAATCTCAAATTGGGAAAAAAAAAACACATGAACTTGTAAGAGCAAAATCTTATAGTATATCAGATATTTTGATAATTATACCAAAAATATATGCTCAGGATGCAGCTGATGTAGCACTTTGAGGAAAATATATAGCATCAGATGTTCACTTAAAACAGAGAAAAGGTCTTAAATAAGTTATCTATCTTCCACATTAAAAACTAGAACAACAAGAGAAAAGTAAGCCCAAGTCAAACAAAAGAAATAATGTCATAAAGAGCAGAAATCATTGAGATGGAAAACAGGACAGAAAACTTGATGACACCAAAAGCTGCTTACTTACAAGTAAGAATAAAATTGTTAGACTTGCCTTCAATTGATGAAAAAAAAATAGGAGAGAAGACACAATTTACCAGTATCATGAATGAAAAAATGAATAGTATTACAGATTCTAAAGCTATTAAATGATAAATGAATTTATGAAACTGTTTAAAATAAGTTAGATTTAACAGACAAATTCCTTCAAAGACAAAAACTATGAAAGCTCACTGACAAATAACCTAACCAATCTTATCTCTAATAAAAATCTGAACTAATATTAAGAAACATTTCTACAAAGAAATCTCCAGGACTGGATGGCTTCACTAGAAAATTCTACCCAATATTTAAGGATGAAATAATATCAATTCTAAACAAACACTTCCAGAATCTCTAAGAGAAGGGAAGAAATTCTAAAAAATATTATGTGGCCATGATTGCTCTGGTATCAAAAGCAGAAAGACTAAATTGCTCAGGACTGCCTCTGACTGGAAGTCAAATGAACGGAATCAAACAGTATAAAGCCTTAAGTTTCTGGTGTTTTTCTCCTGGCAATTTTTTGAAACTCATACATGTTATTGCATGTAAACGTTTTTCTTCCATTTTATTGCTATGTAGTATTCCATTTTACAGGTAACCCACAATTTGTTTTCCATTCACCAGTTGATGGATTTTAGATTCCAGGACTGACACAAATTACCATTCTAAATATGCTTATGTCCTCACTGATATAGAACTAACATAGAGAAATGTGGCTTACAATGCAGGCTGCCTGTAATCTGTATTCTATAGCCAAAAAAAAAAAAAAAAAGGTAAAATAACAATAAAGATATTCTGACAGTTTATGCCACGAAGAACAGAAGCCAGCTAATGAAGCCCTTCAGGGGCATTTTACCTTTGATGATCACTTTCAACCAGATTGCCATTGCCATAAGTAACAATTGCTTTTGACTGTGGATCCTTTAGGTACTGCTGTACAGTTATTTTCAAAGCTCAGTTGTTCAAATGTCTCCATTGCTGTCCCTTTTTCCCAAGTCACATGCAAGTCATTAAAGAACTTGCTGATCTTTCTCAGAATGTGCTCCATATTTTTTTTTCGAAAAAAAATCATTTTTATTTATTAAAAGCCTATGGATACAAATGAATTCTTTTTTTTTTAATTTTATGATGTTATGTTAATCACCATACATTACATCATTAGTTTTTGATGAAGTGTTCCATGATTCATTGTTTGTGTATAACACCCAGTGCTCCATGCAGTACGTGCCCTCCTCAATACCCATCACCAGGCTAACCCATCCCCCCTCCCCAGAACCCTCAGTTTGTTTCTCAGACTCCAGAGTCTCTCATGGTTCATTTCCCCCTCCGATTTTCCCCCCTTCATTTTTCCCTTCCTGCTATCTTCTTCTTCTTCTTTTTTTTTTTTAACATAGAATGTATATTTGTTTCAGAGGTACAGATCTGTGATTCAACAGTCTCACACAATTCACAGCACTCACCATAGTACATCCATATTTTCAAATAACTTCTCCTACCATATCATCTCCCAATTAAAAATCTTTGAATATCCACTTAGTCCTTAATACAGAATTAGAGATATCCTGAAGTCAAGGTACAAATTACCTCCCTAGAATTAATTTCCATTTTTTCCAGTTATTTCCTGAGAAGTCTATTTCAGAGATATGGTTTTGTTCATTTTCAGTATATGCTTTTATATTTTTAAAGGTCAAACCATTGTTCCTACAGTTACCCTCATCTTGAAATTCCCAAACCCCTCCTTATCTGCCTGCGTGTCTAAATGTTACTTACTCTCAATCTCATTGTAAACCTAAATTTCCAAATAAACTTGTACCTGATCTTTCCCACCTGGGAATTATTTCTGTTTATTCTCTTCTTGTATTTTTTATAATAACATATTTAAATAATATATCTAAGCCTTACTGTATGGCAGGAAGTGATGGACACTTGTGGACATCATCAGGTTTTGTTTGTTTGTTGATTTGTTTCTTAATTCCCTTTTTAGTTACAAAATTCTGTACCATATCAATCTATTTGGGAAGTGGAGTTTGCCTCTCTCTATTGAAAATAATAATGTCAGGTACTCAATTTCCCAGACTCCCTTGTTGCAGAGTCGTAGTTGTATGTGATCAGGCTTAGCCAATCAGACGCAGCCAGCCGGGAAGTTGGGTCAGGCCTTTGTCATACAAAGAGTCAAGAGGAGAAAGCTCTCTGTCTGGCAACAGTGACATCAGCAGTGACAACAGTGGGTGTGATAGGGGTCATCGTCCACTCCTGGCATCTCTGCTCAGGAAGGCCTCCTCTGACTCATTTTGCTGTGATTCCAGCTGCCTTGTCTCCCTTTCATACCTTCCCCCCGCTTCCCCGCCCCCAACTTGTTTCTTTAGGCTTCTGGTGATTTTGCTAACCACTCCTTACCCATTCAGTAAACCCCTTGTCCTCTTCCAATCAGCTTGCTGATGGAGAATCCCTATCAGAGTTGATGGAGAACCCCTTTCACTTATATTACTAGGTCACTGCAACAATACTATAAGGTGGCTATTAATAATATTCTCATCTGCATATGAAGAAGCGGAAGCTGAGAGAGGACAAATAACTTGTCAAAGTCACTCATCTGGCACATGTAATTTGTTAAACATTATGAAGTATATTTATCTTGCAGTGGAAAGATAATAGAGAAGGTCATGAAATAGCAACTTGTCTGGGATTTGAAAGGTAAGGCAAAAAACTAAATAGTAACTGAAAAAAAAAAGGCAGAAACAACCCTTCTAATCCAAAGCAAAATTAAGTTTAAGGTTGATATTTTTGATGACGCATCTGACCTGTTCATGTTTCCTAATGCAGATTTTATTTCAGGCTGGTAAAGTTTGTATTTTGTCTACTGCAGAGGAGACAAGGTAGGAAGGAGGAAGAGAGAACTGATGAGCAGTAACTGCTCTGGGATTGTGGTTGTTGGAGAAAGTGCGCACAAATATAGTAAACACTGGCTCTCCATCCAAGAGATTTCTTGAGGTCCTACTTCTGTTAATCCTTGTAGCCTATTAAGACCACATAATTTCTTTATCACCTATTAAAAAAAACCTCACAAATTCTATGCACAAAAATTTAGAAAATGCTTTAAAAATTATTTTAAGAAGTAGTACCCCTTTCCTCTCAAACAGTAAGAAGTGGCAGGATTTGATAGGTATTTGGGAACCATGTGCTTCTTTCACTTTATTGAAATTCTCAGGACGATGTCCAGTTCAGTATGTATGCCGGGATGCAAATGTTTTCTTGGCACTTTCTAAGAAATCTGGAAAGATCCAAACGAACATAAGAGCTGGTGGGTGATAAGTGTGTCACAACCAGAATTATAGATTTTAGAGCTGGGAGGAAACAAAGTTGCCTATTTTTAAAATATAAATTCCAACTGTTCAAAACCCTGAAGTTTCCAGGATTTAATTAATGTTCTCTTTGAGGGCCTGTTAATGAGGTGCAGAGACTTCTGGGTTAGCCTTTATTGGCTCTCTAATAACATACAGTGCATATTTAAAGACTATTTTGGAATGTATCATGCCTCCCAATGTCTGCAAAAGTGTGACTTGAAGCAAAGGAGATGGTCATCAGTGTGGATGACTCCACGCAGGGCTCTTCCTAACACCAGCCCCCGACAGAAACATGATGTATCGCAGGTAAGGGCATGACCTGGGACATCCCTGTATCAACTTGCTAGGACTGCTGTAACAAAGTGGGACCAACTGCATGGCTTAAATAACAGAAGTGTACTGTTATATAGCTCTGGAGGCTGGAAGTCAGAGATCAAGGTTGGAGGGCCTTCTGAGGCTGTGATGGAACATCCATTCTGTCCCTGTCTCCCAGCTTCTGGTGGTTCCTTCGTTTGCAGATGCATCCCTCCATCTCTGTCTTCACCTTTATATGATATTCTCCCTGATATGAAAAGACAACTATCATGTTCAAATTTCCCCTTTTTGTAAGGACACCAGTTATATTGGATTGATGATCCACCCTACTCCTATATGACCCCATCTTAACTATTTACAGCTGCAACGACCCTATCCCTAAATAAGGTCACAGTCTGAGGTAAAGGGAATAGGATTTCAGATGAATGAATGAATTTGGGAGGGACACGATTCAGCTCAGAACAATCCCCAATGCAGACGAGCCAGCCGCTTCTGGTCACTGGCTCCTTGCCTGCTCAGCCTCTAACTAGACTGCCTTTCCCATCTTCCTTCTTCATTTTCTCTCTGCTCACTGCCGTAAGGAAAACCCATGGCTCTCCTGAAGTAGACTTCCTTCTAATCTGCTGCTGGGGCCTTTCCAGAAAACTGCAGAGCAATATGAATCTTTCCTTTTATTACTGTCCTTTCATTTCACTGGTGAGTTTAACAACTCTTTATCATTAGCTATCTTTAATTCTTTATCTTGAAAAGTTGCTTATCTCTTTGGAGTGGCAAACGTTGTGTACTTAACTTGGTGTGTCTTGTAATGTGTTCAGTAGGCTGTTGGATTTATAATTCTGGAGTTCAGGAGAAAGATGGCTGTTTCATGAGCTATAGCAGGCATTTGCTATCTCGATTAAAGAGAAAAAAAAAACAGGAGAAAAGAAAAGGGGGAAAAGAAAAGAATAGAAAAAGGAAAACACAAACTGTTTCTGAAGCTAAAGCTAAAGAAGTTTATATGGACATATGTTCTTTTGGAACATTTTGCGTTTCAGTTGAGAAGGTGGCTGCATTACAAATTAACATCGATATATTTAGCGCAAAGAATATACTCTGATAAAAGAAGCCCTTCGTGACATCTGCCGCTACTAGACATCAAACCAGTTTAGAGGGCAGATGTGTTGCACATTTAGCCTTGCTAAAGGCGTTTGGTTGCTAACTGACTTTTTGTTTCTTGTTATATTTGTGTGCCCAGATTCTCCAAAGGAATCTTTATATAGCATCTTGAGTGATGAAGTTGTGGGTAGCATTGTTACCAACTTCCAAGAGCAGTACCCGAAGAAATTGGTCACTGTGATTTCTCACCAATTCAGGGGTCTTCCCTCTCACAAGTCTCCTCTGTGTTCCCTGGCTTAATCTGCAGATGTACAGTTGGATAATCGTTTACCCTTCAGGTACTAATTAACGGAGGGAAGCCCTTTCCCAAATGTTACAAGCATAGGCAATAATTTCGCCGGTTTCACAATGACCAGATATTTTGAAGATGTCCCTGTGGCATTCACCTGTCAGTACTAAAAAGACAACTATCCTAGGTCTGTTATTCCTTTCAATTGTCTTTTTTACCTGATTATTTTCCAAATCTCTCTGTCTTTGTTTTTTTGCCATTTGACTACGACATAACTTCAGATTTTTTCTTTCTTTAATCCTGCTTAGTACATGCTAGACTTCTGACATTTGAGAATTAATGTGATTCTGAAGTCTGAAAATTGTCAGTCATTATCAGTTCCGGTATTGGTCCTCATCAATCCATTAGCTGTGGATGCATGTTATAACATGCCACTCTCCTGTCCTGTTCCATTGTTTAGTGCTTTTGTCACATTGTGCTACATTGTACACCATTCCTTCATGCCTGTCTTCATGTTCACTGTTGACCCCTTCTTCTGAGTTCAGTGAACTAACCCTTCTCTTAGTTTAAATGTTAGGTACTCATTTCTGTATGTGTTTTATTTAATGCTTTCCCAAAATTGTGGTTACTACTTTGTAAGTTGTCATCTCTTTATTTGTGAGTTCAGTTATTTTACTTCCGAGGTTTTGGAAGTCTGGTTCCTGTTCTTTCTGCTAAGGGTGCATTTTCACAGAGTGCACGGGTGTTTACTCTGCTCAGTTTCTGGGGCACTTTGTTATCTTGGTGAGGTTTGAGGTAAGAGTCTCAGCTTAGTGCTTTCAGAAGATAGAAATGGTGTGAATTCAAGGTTCAAATCCTGATGCTATTTGGCAGCTGTACATGAATTCATAGTAGAGACATCCTTCTTGCTCTCTCGGGCAAAGCCAGAGAGTTTTCTAGCTAGTTACCTCTCTGAGTTGGATTTTTATTATTTCTTGTAAACTCATCCATGCATTCAGACATTTTTTGAATGTTTAATCCATTATATTTAATGGCTTTGTAATGGTAAGGTTTCAGTATATTTTGTGTCCTACTGTTAGGAAACACAGACACAATTCTCATTACTACTCTGGCTGGATTTATCTTTTTTACTGTAAGTGATTTTGCTCTTTAGCAAATCCCCTTTGGACTCAAAACCCACCCGGCAAACTGGTCGCCATCCAAATATCCATCATGTAAGAGATTGAGAAATAAGCATTTTAAGTTCAGTGTTTCTCGTGGAAACTCCTTCAAGAATACTCCTAACAACCAAGATGAGTCCATCTCTACTGTCTGATGATCTGAAATCCACACACGTCTATAGGTAATACTTCCAGTTCTGTGTCTTTCACTTCCACTTGCAAATACATTTCAATCAGTCTCCCAGTGGGAAGTGAAAAGCATATAAAAAAGACACATTTCCATACTGTAAATAGCTTCTCCCTGTTATAAATTGTCACCGGCTCATTAGGTATTTATGTTACCTTTCAACCATGTCTCTGATTTCTGAATTCTGTATATCTTCTCATTTATTTGGTCAGAGATTAGCCACCCAGTGACATTAACCCTTATGTATTGATCACTTTTATATATTTATAGCTTTTATAGGACCAGAGGGTACAGGCTAAATTTCTTTGACAAGGAGACAATCTTCAGTGGCTTAAATAACATGGAGGTTTATTTGTGTCTCATGTGAGAGACCAGAGGTGAGGAGAAAGCCCAGGCTGGTGGAGTGGCTCAACAAAACAAGATCGTTCAGGGACCTCAGTTCCTGTGTCTTTTTGCTCTGGTATTCCTCTGAGATTTTGTTGTCATCCATACGGGTAAAGCCTGCTCATGCTCCATCCATGTTCCAGCTCTTAGAAAAGGAACAGGAAAGCAATTCCCTTTCAAGCAAACAATGAGGGAATGCACACATGATTCCATTCCCATTCCTTTAGTGAGAATCAATTGTATAGCATGGCTAGATCCAAGAGAGCCCAGCAAATACACAGTCTCTAGCTTTGGGGCCATGACCTGGCCACAGCTCCTACTAGAGGAGACAAGAGCGCTCAGGGTCCAACTAGCAGTCCCCAGAGTTTTCCTGACAGCTTATCACAGCAAGGGAGCATGCTGTGCGTCACATGCTTCCTGAAACTTTGCAAACCTCTGGAGGTGCTGCTAAGAGGGACCCCTTATGTGAAGTTGCAAGTCCAGTTTCCTTCTACCGAGTCTTCATCTGGGTGATAGGAATCATTCACACTTCCCCCGTTACAATGAGTCACCATTACCTCAGTTGTCCAAAAGCAATCCTTTGGTCCTCTTCTGGGATGCCTGTCTTGTGATGCATCACAGCCTTGTAGTTTAAGGGCTTTGGGGTCAAATTGTCTCTGGTTAATTCCAGTGTCTGCCCCTCAGTCAGGGTTGGCTGCATGACCATGAGATTGCTACACAGAGACTGTGTTTTGGTGTCTTTATATGTGTAAAACAAGACTGATGAAAGTTCCTGACTCATATTGCTTCTGGGAGAGGCTTGTTCTCTGCAAACCGGTGAGACGGGCCCAGATAGTTAGGTGGACCCTGCAGGATGCAGAAAGCCACATTGCCATTCCAGTCCTTCCCTCTACAAACTCACTTTGTCATTTTCTCCAGTCTTCAGGTGCACCTCTGGCAGATAGCATAGGTTTTCTTCTGATCCTTTTGGTCAATTAAAAGTTATTTTCAGGTTTGAAAAAAAAACCCATATTTTTAAGGTAATATTTGGCTCTTTCATTATTATCCCTCTCAGAATTAATGGGGGAAAACACAATTTTTAATGAGTACCTTTAAAATCCTTCATCAGAGAAAGACAAATATCATATGATTTCACTCATATGTGGAATTTAAGAAACAAAACAAATGAGCAAAGGGACAAAAAAGAGAGAGAGAGAGGCAAATCAAGAAACAGACTCTGAACTGTACAGAACAAACTAAGGGTCACCAGAGGGGAAGTGGGTGGGAGGATGGGTGAAACAGGTGATGGGGATGAAGGAGGGCACTTGTCCTGATGAGCACCAGGGGGATGTAGGGAAGCACTGAGTCACTATATTGTACACCTGACACCAATATCACATTGTATGTTAACTAACTGGAATTCAAATGAAAACTTAAAAAATAAAATCCTTCATCAGTAGTGTATTGCTTCAGACAGTGAGTAGTCTTGACTCCTTTTATTCTCAGCCTTGGAGGGTCTCAACAAGCATCTTATTTTGGCATCCTTTTCTGCTGTGCTCCCCTATGAGACCTCAGGTTCAATGAGACTGCATGGATAGAATATTTCCATTCTTTGTATCCTCACAGGTCAGCATCTTCTTGACATACGCAAGTGCTCAAATGTTTGTGAATAAGCGGATGGATGGAAGCATTTAAACAGAGTCAAGTAGAATTTCTCGACTCCAACCAATACATGCTAAGCAATGTCACGAAGGACAAAGTTTTGCTAGCAGAGATAATTTGAGAATGTATGTGTTCAAAGATGAAGAGCAAAATGATATCAAATAGTTTTTCACTGGTGAGTGTCTGGAGGCAGTAGGTGAGCCATAGCTAGTTAAACTGTACTAGCACAGAACATTACAGCCTTAGACTATAGCTTGTCATCAATCCCAGCTGGGAGCCCATATCAACATTTCTGCGGTTCTTGCCAGTTCCTTGTTAATCCTTTAAAAGGGTAAGTAAAAACAAGGCCAATGGCTTACATTACACAGGATGATTTAAGGATCCCAGTTATTTAAACATTTCATTCCACATACTGTGCATGCCAAAAAATTTTTTTTCAGAAATGTTTAATTGATTAATTATGCAGTGCAGTGTAGACGACTGAAGAGTACAAAGGAAATCTTGTCTATAGCCCTTATATGCCATCTTCCATTTTTTTTTTTAAAGATTTTATTTATTTATTTGACAGAGAGAAACACAGCGAGAGAGGGAACACAAGCAAGGGGAGTGGGAGAGGGAGAAGCAGGCTCCCCGCTGAGCAGAGAGCCCGATGTGGGGCTCGATCCCAGGACCCTGGGATCATGACCTGAGCTGAAGGCAGACGCTCAACGACTGAGCCACCCAGGCGCCCCCCATCTTCCATTTTTTAAAATATTTAGGTTCTTTTTCCATTGATTGGAGTGACAAAGGCTTTTAGGGGTTGAAGAATGGACCCTGCAAGACTGGACCCTATAATCTCCCAGACATTCTCCAATTACAACTCTCAACTGAGCACGAGCTTTTAGGCAGATGTTGAAGCATTCATTACCAAGTGTGGATTTTGAGATGAGCTTTGAAGTCTTCTTCTAAGGTCACCTGGTAGCATTAATAGGTTTCCCACAGTCGTGTGTGGCAATGTCATCTTCGCATTAACTAAAAATATAACAGATCATTTTTTAAACTCTTAGATCAATAATAAAAAATGTGCAAAACATCTAGCACCAAATAAAACAATGCATTGTCTCATTAGCATTGAAAATAAAACTCCAGATCTTTGAAGTGGAATTTCTAAAGTGATGTACATCCTCCCCTATTGGGAGGATTGGGACATTCAAAGGATGACTATTGTTTTCATAATCGATAAAAATAGTAACAGTGTCCTATTATAGTCATTTTTCAGTTGGTAAAATAATTTCAATAAAATAAGAAAGCACTGAGTGACACCCATGTGCCACAGTTCTAGGGAATGCTTTCTTCACAGAGACGCAATTTTTAGGGAAGGAAAAATAGAGAAGAGATTATAGAGATGGTGGTAAAGTGATACAGCTCAGAAGTCATACTGGCAGCATTCAAATTCTGCCTCTACTCTTTAATTTGTTCTGTTGAACTATACGATTGAGCTCCAAGCCTCAGTATCTACATCGAGAATATGGAAGTAAAATAATTACCACATATAGCCGCTGTAACAGATAACTTAAGCCATTTAGGGGAAGAAGACTTAGCTTAGTACCAATGACTTGGAAAATGCTCAATAAATCTTTTTGCTCTACTAGAGAAGTTAACACACTTGGCCCAAACGTCATAGTCAGTAGCAGAGCTGGTGTTCCAGTGTCACATGTCTGAGCCCAGAGTCCACGTCCCAAACCACCACAGAAACTACAACATGCTTAATGTGTAACTGTAATATACTCTTCTCTCCCTTTTGAACTCTCTGATTTTTCCCTCTTTAGGAGCGAGAGGTCTGGAACAGTTACATTACGAGTCTAGGGCCAGTAACCCTGCTGAAACCAGAGTTTCTTCTTTTTAGCCCTTGTCCATCATATTCTGGAGGGAAGTTTTTTTTATTACTCAGGAAGCATCGCTTCTTTCTAGAAGTTACCCCCAGCTGTGGGTTAGGAGAGGTGTAGCAGGCAAATTCTCAGATGGCCCATAGCCCCAGCTCCTGTGGTGTACTCACACTTATAACCCCCTCCCTTTCAGTGTGGGTGGGGCTTGTGACTATGGACTGATTAGGTGAAAGGATTTTGTGGAGGAACCAAGGTCCCTAATCAGTTGAGTCTGAGTTCATCACAGGAGATTATCCTGATGGGCAGAAGCACATGAGCCCTTTATGCAAGAGCGATCTGAAGCCAAGAGAGATTGTGCCCCTGGCCTTGAAGAAATAAGCGACCATTATGTAAAAGGGTCAAATGACAGGAAACTCCAAGCAGCCTCTCCTCACTATCACCCCCAGCTGACAGCCAGCGAGATATCAGGGCCTTAGTCACAAGGCTGCATAAACATTAATTGTGTCTTTTCTGAGTCTCTGATGAGAACTCATCCCCAGGCAACACCTGGATTCCTCCCTGGTAAAACCCTGCAGAGCTGTGCCTGGACTCCTAACCCAGAGAAACTATGAGATAATAAATGTGTGCTGTCTTAACCTTCTAAGTTTGTAATGATTTGTTACATAGCAATCAAAAACTATTAGAGAAATATAAACTGTAGTAAAATCATGAAACTGATTTTTCAACAGCTCCTTGGAGGGAAGGAAAAAAAAAAAAAAAGCAAAATGTTTGCTAAAATCAGACACCCTGTGGCTTTTCAGAATGAGACCTCCTGGTCCATTGTCACCATGTGCTCATCCGGGAAGTAGTGGAGTCCCACAGAGCAGGACCGTGATGCTCTAGTCATACCAGGCCTGTGGCCCCTATGTGTCCTGTGCTTATCAACTTTATTGAGCTTATTATATGCCAGGCATGTTTTAAATGAAATATATTACTTTTTATTGTAAGAAATAAATTCTTATTGAAAAGTAAATAGCTACATTTGATTTATTATTATTGTCTATAAGTGAATATATGGTGAATGCCAGTTTGTGAATTGATTTCATAGTCTTTCAAACCAGGTAGGTTGAGTTTGGCTCAAGAGCAGTATTTTGTGATAAAAATAATTTGTTAAAAGTGGGGAAGGAGGAATAGTGGCTTCTTGTGAGCTGCCCATTTAGGAGTTGAATTTTGTGATTAAAATACATAATGTCTTAACCGTGGCAGATGTAGTTCTGTGGTGATGAGTTGGATAAATATGAGGAAAGGGAGGAGGGAAGGAAATATCTGGCAGGCCAACCAAGGCTGGTGGCAGGGGACTGTAGAGTCTTCTTTGCTGCCATGACGCATTACCACATTTGAGGCTTTAAAAAACCCATATATTTATTATCTCACAGTTGTGTTGAAGCGTCTGGCTCATGCTTCAAATTATTTTGCTCCTGGTTTCACCAGATTGCCACCAAGGTGTCAGCTGGCTGGGCTACTAAGAGGCGCTGGCAAGAACCTGCTCCCAGCTCACTCATATTTTTGGCAGGATCCATTTCCTTTTAAGTTCCAGACTGAGATCCCTGTTTCCTTGCTGGCTGTCAGCTGATGGCCACCCTAAGCTCCTAGAAGCTTCTCTCTGGTGTTTGTACATGGGCCCCTGTATCCCAGAGCCAACAGTGGTGCATCCAAACCTTCCCATGCTTGGAATCACTCTGCCTTCTCCTTCTGCCATATCTTTCTGACTCCAGCCAGAGAAAGCTCTCCTCTTTGAAGGCTTGATGTGATTACAGTGGACTCACTTAGATAATCTAGGGTGGTCTCCCAATCCTAAAGTATATAAACTAATTCCATCTGCAAAGCCTTTTTTTTTTTTTTTTTTTTTTTTTAACCCTGCCATGCAATGTAATGTATCCTGAGATTGGGACATGACATCTTTGGGGGCCATTATTCTGCTCCACAGGTGGACACTGAAGAAAGCAGTGGTCAAGTCTAGCACAGACTTTTAAATGTGTTCAGCATGATTGAACTACTTTCTGGGGTGATAGCATTCACTCTCTAAAAGGAGAAACAAAAGTTTAGCACAAACCATGCAGTTTATCTTGTGGTTAAAGGCAGGATCAGGTTCAGCTCCTAGTAGGGCTACACACTGGCCACGTGTGGATATGCATGTGGGCCCAGCCTTGCATGTGTGGGTCTTCGGAAAATGAGTAAAATATTCTTTTTGATAAAATGGGGTCATAAAATCCAATGAGTGAAAGCCTAAGGGCAATGACATACTTTACTGACTTCTCATGGTGATTAAATGCGATAATCCATGGAAACAACCTTGGACATAGAGGATGTTTAACAAACATTAGCACCTTTGTTATTCTCTTCTATTTTATTTTTTCAGTATTATTATAAGAATCTAGTAATTACATTTTTCCATGAAATGAAATTTTAAAAGACAGAAAAAGTAATAGAGATGCCTATACTGTCTCTCACTCAATTTCTACCTGGTGATTCCCATGGGTTTTGAATCTACCTGTGGACACTGATAAATATACATGATTGAAATATCCAATAGTTAAGCACATGGACAAAAAAATTATAATTTGTACGTGCAAAATATTATTCTGAAATAAATCTGTGAATTATAAGTAAATCATGTGAAAAGATGTTTGGTTTTGTCTATGTATGGAATGATTTAAAGTGGTTTATTCTAAGACTTTACAGATGTGTAAAAGTTCATAAATAATTCACACAATAGGACAATTGGGAATAATTTGAAGTCTATTACATCAAGCACCATTGTTTGTTATAAATATCTACATGACACTGAAACTCCAATTTCTTCTACGACCAAGCATTAGAATTATTACTTGGCAATTAAGCCAGTGCCTTAATGATATTTGCTCAGACAATACATGTAAGGAAGAATTTCATGAAAACCGGTATTCTCAACAGCAGCTGGAGTTTCTTGGTTCATAAAATGGTGTGCTTTAGGGAAGAAGATGGGAAGTTAAACCTGGAGTCCCTCTTTGATACCTGCTCTCCTCTATGAAGCCAGTTCTCCCTCCTTTTTTTTTCCAAAAGCTCAGATAATTCTCCCTTGGTGTTCTCATTATACATTGAAGACCTCTGCTGGAACTTTTTTCATTGTATTTTTTGGGGGTTTTTGTTTGTTTGTTTCTGTTTCCTCCATTGGACTGTGAGCTTCTCAAGTGTAAAAACCACATATGTTGACTTCTATTTGCAGATCTCATTTGGTTTTCAGGGTTAGAACTGGCCCTTAGTAACTAAACACTTAAGTTACAAGCACTAAAGGCTCCAATTACAAGCAGAGGGTAAGAAAAGAATCTAAGACAATGGGTATATATATGGGCTAATTTCAGAACAGAGATCGAGCTAACATATAGCATAAGATGTAAAAGGAAGCTTGTAGAGGGAACAGGAGAAATCTATCTTTAATATAAAATATCTGAACTCCAGGTTTTTTCAAATTTAGTCTACTGAGTCTGGAATCTGTTATTACCATATTTCTTCAGAAGTACTTTTAGTTGCTTCACAAATCAAAATCAGCAACAGTCTTAAGAATTTTAAAAAATAAGAAAAGAAAGAATAAGAGAGAAAAGAGAAAAGAGACAGGCATTTGTGCCAATGATATGCTGATTTGAAGTTGTGAGGTTGTGATCAGAATATTGAAGTTGGGGGCCAGGCATTCAATATGGTGTATACTTGCCTTGTGTATCCTTTTTTAGAAAGAAATGTGGCATTTCTTCCCACAGCAATTGTTCAGTGAGGCTGAGGACACACATGATGTGTTGGCCCCTGGCTCCTAAAGTGTGAAAGCCTAAAACTCAGAATTAAAAGCATTTCAAGTTCACTGTCACATGCAGATGGAATACGTGGCTGAACCTGTGAGCTGGGCCACGTTAACACTTGGTTCTAACTCAATGAGCTAATTACACATGGATAGTGAGGAAGGCACTAAATTAAAGTTATTGAGAACAAGGGCCAAACATTTACTCTTCATAAAAACATGACACCTTAAGATCATTCCTACTTCCTGAGGCTCTTCTAAATAACTGAGATGACGCCTGATAATAATCAGAAACCACCATTCCAATCAATTACGATCTATCCCATATTTTGCTCAATCCAGTGAATTTCAAGGACATTAGCAGGTGCCAAACTATATATATATATATATATATTTTTTTTTTTTTTCTAATTTGCCATCTTGCCACTAGTTCTGGGCTGTTTCACTACATACAGTTTATAACATAATCCTTTATTCATTTGCTTCACACTGTTTATCATCTTCTCAAAATTTAGGAGGTTGAACATATTAACCCATTGTAAAAAGAAAAGCTTTCAGATTGTAATTCCCAGTTAAAGATATTTGCCATCAGCACACATATTCAAGATGTTAATTAGCACTCATACAATATTAATATGCTCAAGATTAATCATTTTATGGAACTATCTAGAGGTTGGATAAGCTTATCGGTTTAATTTCTGTTAAATATTTGAAGAGCTCATGCTCTGTAATAGCCAAATTCTTAATAAAGGCGTTTGCATAAGAGTACAGTGCTCTTTCAAAACTAGACATGACCTTAGGTCTTGCACCCTGTGACTGACTCATGGCAGAAGTTGAGGTTAGTCATACAAAATGTACTTTTTATTATACAACTAGAGTGGCTAGTTGATTTTCCAAAGTGAATTCTGGCCTCAAGTTTAGCAAGATTCACATTTATATATGCCATAGAGCAAACAAACAGTCTTCTCCACCACAATGAAAATGATTGTGGTTTCTGTAAATGCACAAGAATGCAGCCCTTCGCTAGAATCAATACATGTCTCAAACTACTTAATAACGAGATGCGATTATTCATTATATGGCACTTCCTGTTGCTGTGTGCCAGATACCGCTAAATGACAAAGCACGAAACAAGAACAAAAGCATGGCTCCTGCCTGGAAGAATCCCACTGTTGACTAACGGGAAAATGAAGAATCATTTGGCATGTGATACATGCCATAGTAGATATATGTAGAGAGTCCTTTGGGGACCTAGGGCAGAAGGAATTAGTTCTGCCTAGAGAAAGAGCAAGGCATTTTCAGATCTGACATTTCAACAAAAATTCACAGGGAGGCAGAAGAACCAATGGGGTGTGAGTTGCAGGCTTGCTCGCCCTACGACTCCTGGTATGACTTTGAGTAAGCAGTGCAATCTCTTGGATTGGCATGCAATTGTGTGTACATTTGCTTCCTCATTTGTAAAATGGAATAATAAAATCAAGGTCACAGATGCTAGCTCCATTCACAGGACTGATGCAATTATCAAAGGAAATAACGTTCGAGAGAATGTTTTATAAGCTCTAGGACAATATACTTGCAGAGCTTTAGATTGGGAAGACAGGTGAGTGACAGATTTGGGAAGCCTTTCATACCACCTGAAAAGTATGTGCCTTGTCATGTAGATGGTCTTTATTTTGTAGGATGCACAACATCCTACAGTAAAAGGTAATTTACCTAACAGTAAAAGGTAATTTAATTATTACTGGAGAATATGACTGGAGCACATTACTGGAGAACCTAGTAGTTACATGCATAGGAGAAAAAAAAGAAAACCCTCAAACCAAAAATGTGAAAACAATTTGAAAAGAAGTCACTCAATCAATGACCCTCATCTTACCAGGAAGAAATTGAGGCTTACAGAATTGGAGAGATCTTCCCAGATAAAATCTCAGTAAGTGGCAATTTGGCACCACAGACATTGGTGCACAGGCACAGACCATGCAGTATGTCCTGGACAAGACTCCTGGGGATACACAGATGAGAAGTCTCATTGCCTCTCCTCACAGAGTTCACAGTGCAGGTGAGGGAACAGAACTCACTGTAGCCCGTGTCCGCAGAACCCAGAAGCCAGGGATGGGGGCTGGGTCTCCTTCCATTGCGCCAGGTGGCTTTCCATCATCTACCACTCTGCTCACAGCATCTCATCAAATCTGTTACCACAGATTGATTTTCATTAATAAATATGTATTAACAGCTACTAAGAACAAGAAACTGAGCTACAGGACAGGGAGAGTACCGACGGGAGGACTCCACAGTCCCTTTCCTTGAAGAATTTATAATCCAACAGTTAGGAAATGACACTATTAAAGGATAGGTACAATGCAGAGTGGAGGCAGCAGAAGGTTCTAGAAGGCACACTTCAGACTCTCTAGGGCTTTAAAAGAGAGAAAGCCTGCATTTGGTTGGAGAACCAGGAATTTCTCCAGGGATAGATGGTACTTGAAATGGATCTTGAAGGATGGGTCAAATAGCAAAGATGTGAAAAGTCCCCGGGTTGGGGAGAAGGAGGGAGGTGTCTTGTGGGGGACAGTTATAACCAAAGTACACGCAAAGGCACTGGGGCAGGGAGGCCCAAGGTGTGTCCAGGGGTCACCAGGTTGCCTTGTGTGGCTGGAAGACCCAGAATAATGAAGTGGTAGCTGAGCTCAGGGAGAGCTCTGGAGAACGATACTATTTTTTAATATGTTTTAAAGCAGCAAAATTAATACTCTTAGCTTTGCGATTTAGGAAATTTGGCCAGACTAGGCCAAATGTGATGGTAGTTAAATACGTAAACCTTAGTTCTGGCCTTTTAGTTACAACACCTGATCTTCTCACTGTGTAAATAATATGATCCTGCTTGCATTGCTTCTTCAAATGATCTGTTTGATATATTCCAAGGACTATAGTCCTGTGCTTGTCAATTCACAGGTACTTCAAATATAATTTAAGTCCAAACTCTCATATCAACAATAAGAAAATTGGGTCAAAGATATGTGACATAGCTTTTTAAATGGTATATCCTTTTATACCTGCATAATTTAAGTTTTGACAACATACAGCACATTCCACTTAGAGAGTATTGTCTGTGTTCCCTGGCCAGCAGCTTTTCTGCTCTGGCCATGATGTGTCCATAAGAAGGCTGCCATCCCATCCCTTCTCTTGTGAAAATTGATTTCTTGCTGCCACTTTGGCAGGAACACAAATCTATTGCACATCCTGTGTAGGTTTTAAAATGCACTTAATTGGGCACCTGGGTGGCTCAGTCGGTTAAGCGACTGCCTTCGGCTCAGGTCATGGTCCCGGAATCCTGGGATCGAGTCCCACATCGGGCTCCCGGCTCAGCAGGGAGCCTGCTTCTCCCTCTGACTCTCTCCCCTCTCATGCTGTCTCTCTCTCTCTCTCTCTCTCTCTCAAATAAAAAAAAAATGCACTTAATTGCTAATTGTTACCCATTCCTCTGTGTTCTCTGACATATGCATTAGTTCATAGCTCACCCGAACTCATGGAAGACAAAATATTTAAGCGAAACGCATGTGGCGCTAGACTGACTTCAAAATTTTATTTATCCTTTGGTTTAGTCTGTGACCCATGGTGTCGGTTCCACTGTCCACTTTCTCTTTCCATTACAACACTCTGCGGAAAACCTGTGCTGTTATGGATCTTTGACGGAAGGAGAGTCCTCTAAAAACCAGGGAAAGCACAATGCAGACGTAAGTACATGTGTGTAAGACATGAAATCTCTTGTATTAAGAGGCATCGGTGCTTGCCGTCATAGAACAACAAGTAGAGTACTCAAAATTAAGGTTTCAAGTGTGAAATGTGAATCAGATCTCAGCTGCAAATATTTAATCAAATAGATGTGCAGAAACAAAGGAGTGACTTCTTTTAAAGAGATCTACCAAGCAGCATTCCAGATGGTTCTCCTGGGTCCTGAGTCCCACTCCTAAATGCCTTCCATTTCGTTTTCACACATCTTCCTCCAACTCCGCTCTGGGAGAGTCATCAGGAGGTGAGACCAGCTCTAAGTCAATGAAGGGTCTCCGTTTCCTTGGAGGGTCAGTAGAGACAGAATACAACGTGCTTCCATCCCTGAGCCTACCCTGAAAAGCCTGCTCACCTGGGCCTTGGCCACTGTGTTTGGTGTTGAGAAATGTACACCTTGCACGTTTGACCTGGCAGGGAGGTAAGTCACCATTCCTGTCATACTTTCCCCCCTTGCATCTACTATTACATTTTCAAGGCCCGCACGACACCCCAAGTGAACCTAGGAATGCAACCTCATTCAGGGTTGGAAGCACAAAGTGAAATATGCAGGATGCACTGTAACCCCCAATCCCCACCAGCCAGCTTCTTACTGCCTAAGCAATTTATTTGGAGTACTGCAGTCAAGCTTATCTTCACTCTCAGATACTAGGCAGGCATAATATTAAGAATAAATTATTTTAAATCCCTTCCCTGGAGAGGAAAAAAAAAAAAAAAAGGAAAAAAAATGTCGTGAAAAGCAACATCTTGTTGCCAGGACTGTTCTGAGGAATGAAGAGTGGGCAACGGCTATGTATTTTTAACTTCACATAGTAGTGATTGAAAAGCACTCGACTGGTTTACACTATGGACTCGTCGCCAGAGTTTGAGCAAGAAGTAAACGCACGTGTCAAGGAAAGACTCGGTTCGGTTCTTGGTGACTTCCTACAACACTCGGCGACCTTGGAGGCGTGGCACTGGGGAGAAGGGACTGGACAGAAGCTGTGTTTGGTTGGTCCACGGCTGAAGTGAATGCCGCATTAGGCGCCCAGAGAATGCTTTAAGGCTACTTTAACTGGAGCCATATTCCCTTGGATTCTGTCCATCACGTTTTATTTTGCCGATTTGTAATTTATTATAGGGACAATACTAGTTGTCCTATTTTGGCTTTTCGTTTTTGCAAACAAAAAGGCTTACGTAGAGTCGGCTTTCTCCAGAATTGAGTTTCAGTCACCTGTGTCCTCATTTTTGTCCACATCCTTCTTCCTTAGATTTCCTTGATAATAAAAAAAGGTCAATTGTGGCTTTTTAGGAAGTTGCAAGGAAGTGTCAAAATGGCCTGTTCAAAACCTACGGCACACTGAGGCACACAGATGCTGTGTTGGGGCGAGGGATTGGGAGCAGAGCAGGTGTGTCGAAGCTGAGTAATTCTACTGCCATTCACCCAGTGTGGCCAGCAACAACCTGCAGAGTCCTCTTCAACTCAAAATTTTCTCTTGTCTCTTGAGAAATCGTGTCCTATTGATGCTCCATGGCCAATAACCTGTGTTTCTTCCATTCATCTCCCGCTCTTGCTCATCGCCACTGGCTGGACATCTTCCCACACTGATGGCTCAAACCAAGTCTCCTTCCTGGAGCTCCGTTCTCCATCCCCTCCTCCTCTCTGATGGCCACAGTAATTTTATAAAATAAAGATTTCATTATATCTCTCTGTGTCCTTGGGGTGAAGTTCTAATTCTTTGGTGTGGCTCACAAGGCTCTTCTAAACTTACTGGAGCTTTACTTCACTAGCTTTCTCTGCATACATTCACCTCCAAAAACCTCCTCACTGTTCCCCAAACCATTACATACTTCACACCTTTATGCCTCTGTTTTTGTTACGTTCTCTGCTTGCTGTTTTCTCTCTCCCTAAACTCAGACCCTGTCCTTTATCCATGTGGTGGATAATTATGTAACCTTCTAAACCCAATCACCAAGAGACAAATGTCTCTTCTCTCTTCTGTGATAGCCCATGTCCAGTTAGTGGGACTGCCTGTCTGCAGGGTGTATGGGAGCAGCCGTGTGGGGTGGCTGAAGGACGGGCTGCACAGTCTAATAGACCTGGGGTTCAGTCCCAACTTGGCCACTATGACACAGATGATCTTAGCAATTCATTTATCTCCTTCGGCCTCAGTCCCCTCACCTACAAGGCAGAGTTAGCGATAATAACAGCTGTTTCTAGGGTGCCCTGAGGATTAATCGAGATAATGCATATAATCCCTTGGCTCAGTGCCTGGCACAGCGCAAGTCTCCAACAAACAGAACTCATCATTATTGCATATTTCTGTTATTGTAGTTTTACGCAGTATTGCGTCTGCCTAATGTGTCTTTTTCCTTGCTGGGTTGTGTGTTTTCTAAGGGAGGAACTGTGCCTTATTTATCTTTCCTTCTCTAGCTCATGGCCTGGGGCTAGTTATAAAGTTGGTATTAGGGTCACTGGATAAAGTGCAGGATGCCCATATCAATTTGAATTTCAGATAAATAAAGAATAAATTTTAGTATAAGTATGTCCAAAATATGACACAAGACATACTTTTACTAAAAAAGAATATTTTAAAATATCTGAAATTCAAATTTTTTGAGACTAGGAATCATAAAGGACTTTCATGGAGATATGAAGTGTTTTATTGTGACAATAATGTGAGATATCAACTCTTTCATTTCCTTTGTGACCCTCCCTGAGATCACCAATGCCTCACGGGAGATCTCACCATTGTGAAACTAACACATGAGCAAACTAGGGTAAAAACCATCTGTCAGTGACACACCTCCCTGTTCACATGAGCAGGGGAACCAACCAACAAAGTGAGGTGGAAGGACCAGGAATTATGGGCTTGAACCTCAGTTTTCTCATCTGTGAAATGGTCCTAATTATAATAGCTGCTACACGTTAAAACACTGGTAAAGGAGTCAATTAAATATAAAGAGTAACAGAGAAGGAAAGAATGTATTCATACAGAATGTATTCTTATTTCTAAACCTAACACTTATTTTAGCCAAATCCTTCTTGCCCAGATGTGTGGGTATTCATGCTTATGTTTTCCGTTCACGTCACAGTTTATTACAGAGCAGATATTCATTATGGTGCAGTCCAGAGAAGTAGCACTGACCATGGCATTTGAGAAAACAAAGTGGAATTATGAAGGGACAGGAGACAAAGATCAGGTCAGACTGGTTTAAACTCCAACCCATCCCTTATTATAACTGAGATGCTGGAAAGTCTCTAAACATAGGATTCTCCATTCCCCGGTCTGTAAAATGGAGGTAGAAATACTAACCTCACAGCATCGCAAGGAATGAAATATAAAAATCACATATTATGGGAAGAGTCTAGAGTGATGTCTGGCCCTATGCAAACACTCAACAAAGGCTACTCTAGTAGCACTCTTGAACGTTCAAAGACATAGGTATATTGTATTAATTTTCTATTCTTACATAATGAAATTTGTTTCTTCATCTGAAAAAAATTGGCTACTTCTGCCTATCAACAGTGTTACTGTGTGCAGTAGATAGAAACTTTGTAAGCTTGACTGTGTTCTGGTTAAATAGCAGGTCTCAATAAATTATAACTGATATTATTACGTACTATCAGTAATAGTATTTGCAATAGAGGTAAAGTCTAGGCATGTTTCAATTTAGTTACTTCGATGCTTCCTAGAATAGGATGCTGATTTTTAATGCAAAATCATTAACTATCACTGAATTATCCACCCAAAGTCTAAGGCTTTGACAGACAAAGTGACTTGCTCAAGGCCACGGATTCAGAATCCAAGCCTGAATGGACTTTCTGCTCTTCTCCTTGGGTGTCCAGTCAACTCAGGAGTCCCACTGGCCCGTGGCTTGCATCTCTGCAGTCAGTGTGAAATCACCATCCCCGTAGTCATAAACTTTCTTACAAGTTTAAAAATGTACTTTGGAAAACTAGAACATAGACTCTTTTTAAAAGATCTTTATTTTCCCCCTCAAGCATCTTCCTGAAGCAGCCAGCTAGAAGAGACACATCCCCCTACACAAAACCCACACAAGAATATCAAAATCTGTTTGATAATGAATTTAAATTAAAAAAAAAATCCATACGCTAAAATCATTTTTATTTTTAATTTTTCCCTCTTTTTTCAAATTCATGGACATAATGTTTCTTATTGCAACTCAGAAACATCCCAAAATAGCTGCCAAAATCTTACAAATAAACATAAAACCAAGGCTTTTGCGATACAAAAATAGTCCTCACTTCTGCTCTAAAGGTTGGTTGCCCTTCTAAATCTTCGTTCGGGCTGGGACTCCATTGGCAGCTTAGGCAGGCAGCCACATTTAAATAAGACCAACTTTTCTATCTGGAAAAATTCATACATATAGGAATTTGTGCCTTCAATATCAAATATGTATGTACATTAGAAAATGTTAAAAAGAAAAGCAGACTACAACTAGAAAATTGAAAATGATGGATGAAGTGGACTCAGCTGCAAGGTAATTTCTGCAGGGTTATGGTATATTGTGAATTATTGCCCTGAAAGTTTACCATAATTATTATTTTTAGAAGTGCCCATGGAAATGATTATTTTTATTTAAATTGTCCCCATGATTAAATAAGTGGGTTTTTTTTCCATCACAACTAACATTTATGGTCCACGCTATGAGGTACAGATCCTCTCTCCCTCGCTTCTCCTTGAGGTATTAGAATCCTATGCCTGATTAATCTTCTGAAATGAAAGTGTGGGTCAGTCAGCGTGTCACTGAACTCAAACCCTGGAATGTCCATTTTTGGTTGCAATTTTTGCTCTACCTTTTTCCTGGTGCTGATCCCAGTTTTAATTTGAGTAGAATAGGCAAAAAAAGGAATTCACCCTACAGTTAAATTAATGGCATTTTGTATGATAGGGTACATTTTCCCCAGTGCCCCCACTTTACAAAATGAAAGGCAAAAAATCGGATTTCTGGTTTTCCTTATGATTCCCTACGGGGCCTTATAAGATAGTCCACAGTGTGGCCCATGCCTCATTTCTTACCACTTGCCTTTTATTTCGTTCCAGAAAGATTGGCTTCTTTCTATCCCTGCAACATGCCAAGTTTTTTCCATCTTTTAGCCTCCAGGTGTTTGTACTTGCTGTGCTTTTTGACATAAAGTTTTCACTGGAGACAATTCTCCACAAGTCTCTTGTGTTGTGCATATTTTATGAGGGAGGCACTGACCGCGCTGCTTCAGACCAACATTTCAAGAATGTTTGTATAGCAAGCAAGCCTGAAATATAGGGAGAGTGTGTCTCTCCTGAGAAAAGGGCAGGCATGCTTACTACCCATTAGAAAAAAACTGGGGTTCTCTAAGCCCAGAATTTCTCCTCTGTACTACAGGACACTGAATTTGCAGTGCCATTCATCCCTTTTCACACTTCCCTATGGGAACTGGGGACAAGCAACTGGCACAAGATGTTGATGCCCTGGTCTTGCTATAGGGTATGGCTCCCCTTCCTCTAGGACTCAGAAGCCTAGTGTTTTTTTCCCAGCATCAATGGAACTATGGCAGGCAAGTAAGATCTCAAGTCCTTCATAGGCCTTGACAATGACAGTTACAAGTATGGGACAGATACATAATATTCTGGAAAAGAAAAAACGGTAACCCAACAGACTTGGTAGGTCAGATGGAAATGGTATGTTAAAGAACACAGCTGGGCTGGCCCCATCTGTAGATGCAAGAGCGACAGCTATCCAGTTGTGGGAAACGTCAGCCCCCAGTCGTCACATAGATGCCTGTGGTGAGGGCCTGTTCTCTGCTGGGACTGATAGAATGTTTTAGCTACTGGAATAGGACACACAGATTTTGTGTCAGGGAGGGAGAACAACCCTAGCACCTGAAGTGGGAACATCCCAAACCCCAAGAGGAATGGGGGAGGAAAGGACAAAAGTGAACTGTATCTTTAACAACCATCCTTGGAACTTTCCTCACAAAGGAAAAATGCCTTAACATAACTCTCCCAAATTGTTGCCTCTGCCTTATATGACTGCTGGCTCAATCACCTTCCACCAGGAAACTCAATGTTCGAATTGCCATTCTCCTTAACCTTACTGGGAAATCTACCACAAACAGCAGAATGTGGCCCCACATCCTTCCCCTCCCATACAAAACATCTGCCAGTACCTCCAATGGAATGTCTTCCTACCCCCAATGCCTTGGCCATTGCTCTGTCAATCCCAGGGCAAACACATGCCACCCTTCTGATAATGTGGACAAACAGGACAGGTTAGACTTCCATCATTTAATCGCTCCCCAAACAAGCATTAAACCCAGTTATTTAAACTGAGCTGGGCAGCCCAATGCCTCTAAGATCGTGGGGAGGTCATTTTGGATTCATCCTATGCCCCCTGATTGATGGAAGTTGTGGGGTTCCTAACAATTTTAAATAACTCTTTCTGTCCAAGGGCACCCCAAGCTATACTTGTGTAGGGCCCAGGCATTAACTTGCCGTCATTGTGGAAACATGGTGACTTAGAGTGGTCATAAGAGATCCTCCAGTGTTTAAGAAAGTCACCATAGATTGGTATCATTCAGGTGACTGCAGGCAGGAAACCTCATGGAGGGATAATGGACTCTTTATTTATGTGTACCCTGCAGGTAGTCATGCTAGGATGGGAGTCATTCAATTAAAAAAGTGGCAGAAGATGTGTCTCTCACTGTGGTTGAAAAGGTCAGTGACATTATTTCAGCCCTGGAAGTCTTTGAAGTCAGCCTGACTCACTGACCAGGGTTGTTGGGGATGACAGGATTTCCAGTGCCTTCTTCCTTACAGACCAAAGCAGAGTTTGTGCAACCACTAAGACATTCTATTGTACCTATATTAATGCCTCAGATCGAGTAGAAAAGTCGGTAAAGAAACTTAAGAATGGTTTCTAAGAACTGTTTTTAAGAACCTGGTTTTCTAAGGTAGACTTTGATGGTTTATAGAATTTGCTCTGCTGGTTGGATTTGAGACTTCATAAATCCTTGGATTTAGGCTCAATAGTGTGGGTTGGACTCATTCCACTACTTGAAGTCCTGTTGTTAGTAGTCTTCATTAAATTATATATTACAAAGTTTAATGGATTCCCATCCTCTGTCAATAAGGTTAATCAGAATGGCTGATAGAGTGGTATACACTCATGGGAAAACTGGTCAGAATCTGAGACTGTGTGGAATTGGAGGGGGGTGGATACTATTAGAAATCAGTTCTCCACGTGTCTCTTACATTTCTACACACCTCATGAGCCGGGAACTGATTGTGCTTTGTTCCCAAATATCTTTTCAGGGGTGTTTGTATAACGAACATTCAGAAGATAGAAATAGTAAGGTCAGGCATGATTACTGTCTATTCTAAAAGACTTAATTCCCCTAAGCTCAGAATCTGTACCACAGTGCAACCCACTGCTTATGCAGGGGCCATCTTGTTTTCTTTGCATCTCCCTATGAGAATTGTGGCTTGGGGAATGGCCTCAAAATGTTGACCCTTTGGTATCAACAACTTTGCAAACAACAAACTGTCCTCCATCTCTGACCTTGGTGTCATGTGTCTTCTTGTAGCATCCATGAAATGGTGGCAATCTGACACATTAGTTTATAAATGTTATTTCCAGACTTCCTCCAGAGCTCCTCATCCTTCAAACCTCTACTCAAATGCTGTCTTCTGAGAGAGGTAATAGGACCTGGCTCCCCAATTACCCTGTATCCCATACATACCCTGTCTTCTCATTGCAGTCCTTATTGCTTTTTTATACTAGCAGTTATATATGTGTATATATTGTCTATCTTCCTCCAGTGAATACATGCTCCGTGAGGGCAGGAACTATGGGCTTTACGTGCTAGAATAGTGCCTGGCATTAAGTAGGCATTCAATAAATATTTGTTGAACTTATTTGGCTTTCTTTAGGGATTGATAAGACAAAGATTTCATATGTCCTACCTTTTCAGTCTCATCAAAGCATACGAGGACTATATCAGATAGATGAACATTTTTGCTGCAGGTATCTGAATTCAGTAACATTTAACTTATGGCAGAAGGAGGTGGTTTTATTAAAGAAAGTTTGGCCAAAATATGAAACATTTCTTATAGCATGCAATGTTTAAACAATTGTAAGTAATCAGTTCACAAAAAGAATCATTATTCCATAACTTTATCCTCAATCCTACAAATTCACAGGGATACCCAAGAACAACATAACTTTTCCATTATAATGACTTTTACTGGAAAAACATCAATTTTTGTTGAAGTAAAAATCCCTTATTGACCAAATAACTTTCTGGGCTACAATTACAGAGTGTAATCAGAAGCAGAGGCTTGGATCACTTCAGTGGAAAGAGTAAACAGAATCAGGGATCAAGGCACCACATCAAAACCAAAACAAAACAAAATATTTGATCAAAATCAGTTTTATAGTAAGACATATGCCACATAAGAGTCAATGATATGATTAAATCTAAGAGACAAAAATGTGGATAGTTTGGATGAAGATCATTCTTATTTGACTGGCTCTGTATTTAATTGCTTTTATCTCATCTTGACATTCTTACCAGTTAGAGTAGTGGTGTACTTTGAAGAAACAAAAAGGCACAGTAAAAATCACAGATAGCTCATGATTATGTCTAATGCCAGACATTTTAAGAAAGACAAACCTCAAATTACTATGCTTTCTTAACAAATAGAGAAGATGGGCAGGAACTATGGGCTTTAGATGGGAGGCCCATCTTCCCAGTCCCCAAGCTGCACTGCAAGGATTTACTTCAAAAAACCTAAAAGAAAGAATTATTATTTTCAAGCTGGTAGTTCCTCAGGTCACACTTAGTTTCCCCCTACCCCCCACCCCATTAATGGGACATTATTTCTTAGAGAAGTGTTAGATTTACAGAAAAACTGAATAGGAAAACAGAGTTCCCATATAATCCCCACCCTCCCTGGCCACAGTTTCTCCTATTTATTAACATCTTGTATTGGTTATGGCACATTTGTTACACTTGATGAACTGATATTGATGTACTATTATTAAAGTCAACAGTTAACACTAAGGCTCCCTCTCTGTGTTTTAAATTCTGTGGGTTCACCAAATTGTATATCACGTATTCATCATTACATTATCATACAGAATAGTTTCACTGCACTAAAAATGTCCTGTGCTCCCCCTGTTCATCTCGTCTCCTCCTACTCCGGACAAACTACCTGTCTTTTTATTGCCTCTAGTTTTGCCTTTTCCATCATGTCATAAAGTTGGAATTAAATAGGATGTAGCTTTTCAGACTGGCTTCTTTAACTTAGCGATATGCATTCAAGTATCCTCTATATCTTTTCATGGCTTGACAGGCATGATATTCTTTTCGCTTTCTTAATAACGTCTTTGATGCACAAGAGTTTTTAATTTTAATGAAGTTCAAGTTATCTAGTTTTCCTTTTGTCATTTGTGGTTTCAGTATCATAGTTGAGAATCTAAAACCAAATCCAAGTTATAAAGACCTCATTCCTAAAAACTGTGTAGTTTTAGCTGTTATATTTAAGTCAATGGTCCATTTTGAGTTATTTTTTGTATATGGCGTGAAGGAAATGTCCAACTTAATTCTTTGCATTTAGAATTTCAGTTGTTCCAGCATCATTTGCTGAAAAGACTATTTATTTTTTCCCCACTGAATGGACTTGGTCCCTTTGTTGAATCAATTGGCCATAGACATATGAATTTAATATGGACTCTCAATTCTATTCCATTTGTCCATATGCCCATCTTTATGCCAGGACCACATTGTTTTGATTATACTGTATCTTTGTAGTAAGTCTTAAAGTCATAAAGTGGCAGTCTTCCAATTTGGGGGATACTACAAATAAACCTATTATGTATATCTATGTACAAGTCTTTATGTGGATGTACACTTTCACCTGTCTTGGGTAAATAAATACATAAGAGTAGAATGGTGCAGTCGAACAGTAGGTGTATGTTTGTCTTTAAAAAACAAAACAAAACTACTAAACTGTTTTCTGGATTTTTATACCATTTTATGACAACAGCTACATATGAAAGTTTCAGCCATCTACATTCTCATCAACACTTGGTGTAATCAGTCTTTTTAACAGTAGATACATTACTATGTATGTATAGGTATATTGTGATTTTAATTTGTATTTTCCTAATGAGTAATTATTTTTAGTATCCTTTAATAGACTTATTTGCTATTCTCTATCTTCTTTGGTGAAGTTGTTCGAATCTTTTGCCTTTTTATTGTTCTATTCTGTCTGAATTGTTAAATTCCTTTATATATTCTGGATATATTTCTTATATATGATGTGTGATTTACACACATTTTCTCTCAGTCTGTGCAGTTCTTAATTTTGGTGAAGCCCAATTTGTCATTTCTTTTCTTTTCTGGAGTATGGTTTTGATGTCATAAATAAGCAAATTTTGCCTAACTCAAGGCCACGGAAATTTTCTCCTGTCTTTTCTCTTGTTTAGGTAAGTTTCATCTGTAGGTATCTGATTCATTTGAGGTTAGGTTGCTTATGTCTTGAGAGGTATGGATCAAGTTATATGTTCTCTGTTTTTGTTTTGTGTGTGGATCTACAGTTGCTATAACATCAGAAGCAAATATGGGTTTGTTTTTGCTTTCTTTCTTCTTTTGGATTTTAGCATTGGTTCCTATGACTTGGAATGTCTAGTACTTTTTTATTAACTACTAGACATTGTATATAAAAAAAAGATAGAGGCTCTGATACTGTAACTTTTCACCACAAAAGGAGTCACCATTTTTTCCTATTGCACATAAAGAGTGGAGGTTGATTATCTTAATTTGATTAGGGACTGGGTTGAGTCTAGGTTCAGTTTCCATTTGGGTTAGGATCTGTTTCTCTCTGGTTCGCACTTGCTCCTAATATAAAGTGCTCTGGGATTTTTAACCAAGAGCTTGGTCTATTCACCAGGACCCTGACCACTCACTGATCAATGAACTCTAATCCTTGCCTCAGCAGTATCTAGAAACGTTCAGAGGCTTCTAGCTTAGATGTTTAACTTTCTACCCCAAGCAACTTCATGATTTAGTGAGTATCTTCTGGGAGAAAGGGTCTGCATGACTTTGTCATTCCCGGACAACTTTCTGCTCATTAAGATCTTATCCTTTCTGTCTTCAGTTTTGCTCTCCAGCTTCCCAAGACCACCAGATCTTCTTAGTCCTATGTCCTTGGGCAGCTGTGCTCTCCTGCTGGACAGAGACTGAAGTCTCAGCTTTTGCCCTTGCCCAGAATCAGCAAATAAATGTCTATGTCAGTTTCCTCCCTGGGTTTATCCCCTCTGGAATCTTTCTCCTTCCCACCTGTTCATCTTAGAGAAGTGTTAGATTTACAGAAAAACTGAATAGGAACAACACAGTTCCCATATAATCCCCAAAGAGTTTCCATATAATCCCCCCAAAAAAGTCTTTTTTTTCCCCTTTCTTTTTTGCTCCCATAGTTCTTTGATGCCTTTAAATAGTTCATTTTTTAAAAACTCATATTTCTTTAGTGTTTCTCAATGAAATATCGGTCTTCTCCAAGCTACCACATTGAATTCAAAAGCAAGTTTTATTCAACCCTTCATCTTTGTCTTTGTAGAAAATTTGTAACATTTTCTTATCTTTTCTCCCTGTTGTCTCTATTTGTATTTGTTGTCTTTCTTTCTAGGAAATTTCCTCTATAGTATTTTCCACTAATATTTAAATGTGTCTATTTCTTACTCTTCCTTGTTCAAAGTTTAAATAACATCCACTTCTAAATTTGTAGAGGCAGTATATTTTCTTCTCATGGATGCCATGCATTCTTTATTTCCTCTGATAATATTATAGCATTTCTGATGTGTGGCATGTTCTTCTGACCCTGCATCATCTCTGCTTCCTCAGTTTCACTTTCTGTTTCTTCTTTAAGATTTTGTCTTTCAAGCAGAGGGGAAGCCTCAAGGGGTGAACCGGAATGTCAACTTGAGTGAAACTCTATTTTATTTTAAATCAGTCCAGTCTTACCAGCTCCTTTGGTTTTCTGCTGGCAAAGAGACGTCCCCTCATTACAACAGAAATCTCAGTAACCAGGTGTACAGACTTCTATAGGAAAACATGCATACATATTCATTCAATTTTTTCAGACTCTTTCTGACACGTCACATGTTTCTCTCCAGTGTGAGGTCATCAAAGGGCTTTAAGGGTCTTTACATGCCTTTAAAACCCAGAAAGCTGCCTCACACATTAGTAGGAGTTCAAGGGATGCTTGTCCACTTAAATTCCTGCTGGAATTGTGGGG
The DNA here is from genome assembly GCF_011800145.1 of Mirounga leonina. Taxonomy (NCBI): domain Eukaryota; kingdom Metazoa; phylum Chordata; class Mammalia; order Carnivora; family Phocidae; genus Mirounga; species Mirounga leonina. Next base: position 5,034,881 of record NW_023270277.1, read on the forward strand.
CAACATGCATCCAGTAGAGAAACCACAGAAGTGTTTAAAGGGCCTTATGTCAATAGCTGATGTATATATAATGTGATATTGAAAGTTAAATGTGAGGGGCGCCTGAGCCTGGGTGGCTCAATCAGTTAAGACTCTGACTCTTGATTTTGACTCAGGTCATGATTTCAGGGTGCTGGAATCAGGCCCAACTTCAGGCTCCACACTCAGTGGGGAGTCTGCTTGAGATTCTCTCTCTCCCTCTGCCCCTCCCCTCGCTTGAGCACTCTCTCTCTCTAAAGGAAATAAGTAAATCTTTTTAAAAAAGTTAAACGTGAAACATGCATGCTTCAAGAAATCACGTTCTCCATAAAGATACAGAATTTTGTTATCTCACTGAGCTGTCTTAACTTTTCCATATAAATTAGAAATTTAGAAGTCGACAGAAATGAAAGTAGGACAGAAATGGTTGTAACCGCTTCTGTCAAGAATACACAGCTTATGCTTATTTGTTAATGAGCTATGGGGAGTTGATACTTTCCTCTTCCCTTGGAGCTTTCTTTAACCAGTGTGATGTATTCTCAGATCACCTTTGTATTTTTGTTGTCTGGTCAAGATGTCCTCAAGGTGATTTTGAATATAAAAGGGAGTTTGATCAGGACAGGAGCATATCAGTGCCTAATTCTGCATTGATATTTCAGATTATTTCAGCTCCAAAATTCTATGACTTTATTTACGGATGATGAGAGTGAAAACACAATGGAAGTCAAATTACCTAGAAAGCACATGCCTGGGCCCGGAAGTGACCTATGACATCACCACTATCGGGCTGTTCCTTTGGACGTGCCCTGTGTTCCAGCAAACATCACCTCAACTGGGCTTCATCAGGTAGCCAGTTGGTGCATCAGACCCCAGGGCTGCATAGCCTTGGTGCACCGCCAAGATGATGTTTTTCCTTGTTTGCAGCCATTCAGAAGCTGTTATGATTTCTTCAATGTCAAGACTGTAAATCCTTATCTATTTCAGATCCCGTGCTTACCTCAGGTTTTCTCTAACGGGAGCTACATAATTCTAGAGAAATTTGTTCCTACTTTGTATTACCTTTGCATTTGGCTTTATTCCTCCTATAAACTCAAAATAAAGGTAGAGACATGGCAATCATTTCATGATGCTTGCACCTCTCTTGGTTGTCCAAAGAAATGGAAGGAGGTAAAGAGCTCAAACTATTGTCTTCATTATAAAACCATCATTTTTATCATCATTTTCCCTCTTATTTAAAGTGGTTATCACATAATATTTATGTGTATTTTCAACATATATTAATTGGATGTCTACTCTAGGCCAGGTATTGTTTCAGGAGTAGAAGACAAATTGGAGACAAAACAGAAGATGTTCCTCCTCTCCTGAAGCTTTTATTCTAGTGAGGAAAACAGACAATTCCGAATCTTCCATTATATAAGTAATTTCTGATACTATTCATTACTAGGAAGAAAATAAAGCATGAGAAGGGTAAGGGACAGTATTTTAGATAGAAGTGGACCATCTGAGCTAAAATCTGAGTAAGTAAAGATTTTGGGGAAGAGAATCCAGCTAGAGGACATAACAAGTGTAAAGAGCCTGAGTGGGACAGGGATAGAAGCGTTTGAAGATTATAAGCAAGACCGGTAAGGCTTGCGTATGGTAAAAAAGGGAAGAGAGAGAATGCTTGGAACTGAGGATGGATAGGTAAGCAAAGGGCATTCCATATAAGTCCTTGTGGAGCATAGTAAGGATTACATACACACACACACACACACACGTATGCACGCACGCACACACATACATGCACACACACATTGGTATATGAGAAGCTGTTAGCAATTTTCTTTTTTTTTAAACAGGGGTTGTGCTTTGATCTAATTTATCTTTTTAGAAGATAGTTTGCTTTTGGTGAGGATGTGGAGAACTTGGAACCTTCGTTCACTGTTGGTGGGAATGTAAAATGGTGCAGCTGCTATGGAAAACAGTATGATGGCTTCTCAAAAAATTAAAAATAGAATCACCATATGATCTAGCAATTGCACTTCTGGGTATATACCCAAAAGAATTGGAAGCAAAGTCTCAAAGAGATATTTTTGCATCCATGTTCATAGAAGTATTATTCAGAACAGCCAAAAGCTGGAAGCAACTCAACTGTCAATGGATAAATGAATAAACAAAATAAATTCCATATAGTGGAATATTATTCAGCCTTAAAAAGGAAGGGGATTCTGATACAGGCTACAACACAGATGAACCTTGAGGACATAATGCTAAGTGAAATAAGTATGTCACAAAAAGACACTCTATTTCCACTTATATGAGGTACCCAGAGTAGTCAAATTTATAGAAACAAAAAGTAGACAGGGGCTGGGAAGAGGAGGAAAGTGAATAGGGATAGAGTTTCAGATTGAGACGGTGAAAAAGTTCTGGAGATGGTTGTACAACAATGTGAAAACAGTTAACACTACTACACTTAAAAATGGTTAAGATAGTAAATTTTATGTTTTGTGTATTTTGCCACAATTAAAAATTTTTAGAAATTAAATCATTTTCTGCTCTTTTTTTTTTTTAAGCATACATTAAAAGAAGCCAAATATAAAAGCATGGAGACCCGATAGGAAGCTAATGCACATTTCTGGCCCGGATATGATGGTAGCTTGGACTAGTATGTCACTAGTAGCCTTGACTAGAAAGGTTTTGGTGTGGGTAGCAAATACAGACCGAGGCTGTAGATAGCCCTTTCTACGAATTTCATAGTAAAGGTAAGTAGAGAATGGGAGCCACATTTTAACTAGAGAGGATGTAAAGGATGCATGTGAGTGTGTGTGTAAGATGTGAGATACCGTAGCAGTCTGAATATTGATGGGGATATCCATGAAAGAGAGAAATACTGATGGTGCAGAAAACAGGGGGATGAATAAGGATGCAAAATCTTTCATTAGACTCCTGGGAATCAGATTTAATGGACATTTAAAGGAGTTGCCCTCCAGATGAATGAAAGGTCATTCATACTAAAACCCAGAGTGAAAAATGGAGAATGCAGAGGGTGGGGGCCAGTGCTGCAGGATGAGAGTCTGGATGTCAGAAAGATGATTTCAGTCTCAGTAATTGTTTCTGCTTCATCAGTGAAATAAAAAGTGAGCTTCTTTGGGACTGAAGGTTAATGTTGAAAGAGTAAAGAGTAGAAGTATAAAATTTTTGTCTTGGAAAACGCAGAGGGGTGATATAGCGGGACCTAGAATCTATTTGGGATTTATGAGAAATGCATCTTATCTCCTTTACTCATGATAGCACTCCTACGAGATAGGCATTTTTTTTTTTAACTCAAATTTAAAGGTGCAAAGCCTGAGACTGAGAGGAGACAGCCGTCGTCAACAATAGGTCCCTTGTCTCTCTGTGCTACTTCCTTTTGGCAAAGCTGCACCAGTAAGGTGTGTTACTTGGGGTCCTGCATGTGTCAAGCATCTGACACTTTTCATTTAACATGCCATGCAACATATTCGCCTCAGATATGAGAAAGGTTCAAAGAAAGTTCCCTCATTGTCTGAGGTCCCCAAAAAGGCGTTATTGCACTGTGTGTGTATTTAAGATGATTTACAATGTACATTTTGGCAAATTCACAGGTTAAGATCCCAGGGATGGTTGGAGTTTCACTCTTTGTTGAGAAATAAAATAATCTGAGGCCCAAAGTCAAGCAAAATGAAAACCACTGCCAGGTTTCCAAATTACTAGCTCTATACTATCTCTTCTTTAAGTTTCAGGCAGAAAGCATTTTTTTTTTCCTAAGTAAACTGCATTCTTTGAAAATGTCACTTTTAATATGCTCCAGTCTGGTGTTTTCCCAAACAAAAGCAAGATGCCCCAGTGCAGTCAATGGTCAGCACAATTCTGAGTCTCTTGCTTCACCCCTCTTTAGTCTGGTGTTTAAGTGTGATGGGGCATAAAACTCACTGCTCAGTATGGCATACATCCTCATTGCACCTTCTCACGGGCACCCTCAAATCATTGAACCTTGTTGCAATCTGACATGTGTAAAAAGCTAAAGATTGCATCTCAAAAGGATATATTTCATAATTCTTCTCTGGTATAGCTTTTTGCATCACTGGATCTAAAATTACACTGAGTTACCGTTTGTAAGCATAATACCAAATGCAGAGTGACAGATCTGATTATATTTGGAAAAGCCATCTACATGTCAAAAATGTCATAGGCAAAGTTAAAGAACAAGCTGTTAAAAAATTACAAAGTGCACATTAAAAAATTCATAATATATCTATATGCAAGAAAACAGAACTACAATAATATAAACCTGGACAAAGCATACAAAAATAACTCACAAAGGCAAATGCAAATAATCAACAGACATAAACATTGTTCATCTTACAAGTGTAAAAAATACAGTGAGGTATAATTATTGTCTGTCTCACTAAGAAAGAAAAATTTTAAACTAAATATAAATAAATCATTATCATTAAAAATTGAGAGTGTTAAGGGTCCGTGAGTGTGCAGAAGCTCTGCATACAAAGGGGCAGGAGTCATGTGGGAGGAGCTTTAGGTGACCAGGGTGAACATAACACAAGTTTTGGAAAGACTTCAAAAAAGATGATGAGTAGCTTGTGTTTAATCCAATATAGACGATTTCAAGAACAGTGGCCCAATTAAATCTGTGTTTGTAAGACTAACATGCTGACAGCAGTAAGAATCAATGAACTAGGGGCACCTGGGTGGTTCAGTTGGTTAAGTGTCTGCCTTTGGCTCAGGTCATGGTCCCAGGGTCCTGGGATTGAGCCCCGCATTGGGCTCCCTGCTCAGCGGGGAGCCTGCTTCTCCCTCTCCCTCTGCCTCCCCTCTCCTGCTCTCTCTCTCTCAAATAAAGAAATAAAATCTTAAATTAAAAAAAAATCAATACACTAATACTTGATTCAGTATGCAATTTTTGCGGGGGAGCATCTACCAAGGGCAGAGGGTGTGCATATTTTTTCAGTGTTGGCACCACATGGTTTCTAAAGCACAAAGAGAAATGTTACTGGTGCTTATTCCTCCTGTGATCCATTCTCTCCTCCAGTACCAGAAAGTTCAGTGGCAGTCTAGTTCCTTAACTGCTAATTCAACAAGCACCATATTATGCTAAGTTGAACCAGAAGCGAGAGACACAAAGATGACAAAAGCAAGGTTCCCCCTCTCAAAAATATTACAGGTTAATAGGATAGGAACATGTTTAACCACCTAGTAATGGGGCTAAATGTGATAAATGCTACAACAGACTTCTATATAGTAGAAGGAGAAAGGAAGGGAGTGATTGACTCTTCCTGGAAGAAAGTCTTCCCAGGGAAGGAAACACCATGAGTTTCAAAGGATAAAATTGGACTTCACACGGAAATTGAAGGGGAGAAATGCCCTTCAATCTTATCTTTTGTGTATGTGTGCATGTTGTGTGTGTGTGTGTGTGTGTGTGTGATGCTGTTTTTCTTTTCATGATACTCTGCCTTTACCTGGAAAGAAGGGAGGATTGCTCTCTCCTCTGGTTCTCAGGGTAATAGACTACTACACCGGCCATATGCAATTTCTCCTGGCTGTGCTGATTCGTGCCTGAATCTCACATATGCAATCCTATTATACTGTTAGACTAGTTCTTTGAAGTAAGTAAAATATTCTTAATTTTGTAAACAAGAAAAGTAAATCCCAGAAAACGTAAGTTTGTGGTCATCACAAAAATAATCAGTGAGGGAGAAATGAAATTTTGCTCATTCTGATATCAAAACACACGTGATATTCATCACTGGCGTCCCATTTATGCCTCTGTGTTAGCAAGTATCTTGTGGAACTACAATTGTGCCTCCGTGGGAGGGGCTCCGCCTTCTTTATGGTGTATCAGAAGTATAGAGCCCGGTGCTCAGACCTAGTAGATCTCCCCAAATATTTGAGGAGTGAACACATAAATTAAGGCACAACGCCCCCCCCCCCCAAATACCCTTTGGGACTTACCAAGTTCTACCAGATGTGAAGATCTTTTTGCCTCTTGAGAGTAGAACTTCTGTTTTAATTTTTGTAACCCCCACAGCACCGAACACAGAGCCTTGTCCAATGTAGGAGACTCTGACAGATTTTTTTAAAGTAAATGATCCATCTCTCATAGCTTTTAGAATGGACTTCATCCCTTCTGCTTAGTTTTGTAAAACAATGTCTCATCACCCCCTTCGGTAGGTTGCTGCTTTCCTGCTCTTCTGAAAGGAACTGAAATCATTGCTCCCCACTTTTTTTTCAGGATTGTTTCAGCTCTGGGGTTTCACAATACCTTCAGACAGCTCAACCTTTGTGGCTAATATGACCCCTCTGGAGCCCTTATTTTCTCTGGGGAAATTAATTTAAAACTCAGCTTGCACTCAAACAAATGCTTAGATCTCAACTGGTTTCATTCTTCTAAGAAATGTCAGCAAATTGTCATTAGAGGGAAACATTAAAGGGCCAAAAAAGGGAAAGCAATTGCCATGACAAATCCTGACTGAAATTCTAATCTATGCTTCAGTATTATTACTTTTTTGTCTAAATTTAATTTCTGTCGGAAGTGAAATTAGAAAATCTGTTTCTGCACCATTTAAAACTCCAAATTACTGTCCATTGTTTTAACTTTGAAATATCAGTAGCTCTGGTGAGATTGAAATATTGCTCTCTGAGAAGAGATTTGCCATTTTTATGCAGCTTTTATTTTTTTAAGATTTTATTTGTTATTTATTTAACAGAGAGAGCACAAGTAGGGGGAGCACAGCAAGGAGCCTGATGCGGGGCTCGATCCCAGGACCCTGGGACCATGACCTGAGCTGAAGGCAGACGCTTAAACGACTGAGCCACCCAGGCGTCCCCTTATGCAGGTTTTAGACCACTGTCCATTGGTGCTGGACTCGCTGGAGTCCCCCTTCAGGTCTGCAAGCACGACACCAAGTGCAGGGAGCTTCCCACCTGTTTGTGTCCGTTGATGACCACTCTTTCCTGGGTGAAGCCAATGGTTACAACTTTTATGAGACTATGAACTGCAAAGTGAGTGCCATATGTACCTATATTGCGGTCTTTCATTCTTGTGGGAGGACAGGTAAATAGTGATGGTGGTCTGAAATCGAACCAACCTGCGAAGAATAAGCGATGACCTAGTTACCCTAAAAAATGTAAACTTGGTTACTTCACAACACCCCAAAACCATCCACATCCGGATGGCTGGTAAACAACTCAAACCTTGAAGATATCTTCCATTCCTTTTTTGAACTCCTCAGGAATTTCATAACTGTAAGTTATCATTGATCATGACAGATCTTATTTTAAAAAAATTTTTTTATTATGTTGTGTTAGTCACCATACAGTACATCATTAGCTTTAGATCTTAAATATTTCTCAAATCCATCCTTTAGTCTCCTCTGTGCCACTTCTTTCATTCAAGTTCTCCATAACTTTGTCCTGGCAAATTTTTAGAACCTCTTAAACTGGTCTTGTTGTGGAATGCCAAGGAGGTAGGATCAGACAATGTCATAGTTTGTACAACTTAATGGTATCTGATTTTCATCTGCTGGAAGGAGATCCCATTGCTTCTAACTTCAGCCCTGAGATTTAACATTGTCCCGAAATTTTCACTGACCTCCCCTATCAAAGGAGAACCCATATCCACTGCCCTTGCATGGCTCCCTACCCCCCACACCCTTTAGGAAGAGTATCCTCATAGTCCCATTCATGTAGGCTTGTCCACATGACTTGCTTTGGCTAATGAAACATGGACAGAAGTAGCATGGGCCATGTCCAAGCAAAAGTTGTGAGAACCATGGTACAGTGTGGCTATGACATTTCCCTCTGCCAGGAGAGGGGCCTGTCCCAGATTCAGCCTGGGTCCTGCACTGAAGAAATGGCAAATGGCCTCAGCCAATAAATAACATGACCAAAAAATAAATCTTTGTGGTTTAAGCCACTGAGGTTTGAAGGTTATTTCTTAATCAACAATATGTAACAAAACTAATTAATACAATGAGCATTTCATTCTGGAGGTTATTTAATTCCTTATTAAAAAAACCTGATTCTGTAGCCATTGATATTCCCTCAGGATAAACTGTCATTGGGTTTATGGACTATGTCTCTTCTATAAAACATCGGATGAGTACTGAGCAAATGGAATAATAGATGGATGATACATGGAAGGCAAAGTGATGAAGGCGAAGGAGACGATTTACCAATGCTGGCGTCCCCGCCCATGTCTGCTCTCTCTTAATTTGAAACGACTCAGCTGTATGTATTTCATGTCTTAGCTCATTCCAAAGAATGACATTTTCCAAAAGTCTTCCCTCTTGAAAATCATTTTTTTTAAAAGCAGAAGTGTTTCTGCTCCCGTGACTTTCTGCCCTGCAGACTCAGTGACATCAACGACTTGGTGACATCAACACACCAGCTCTCCGGTGGCTTCTATCAACAATTAACCATCACAGAAAGGACAGCCAACCTTCGCCCTGACACTGTCATTGTTCTGTAATTCTGACTTGGAAAAGACTTTCAGCAGCAGCAAGCCTGTGTCAAGCCCCGACGAGGCGCTGGGCTCTGACACAGTAAAGATGTATGTAACTCAGACCCCGGGCTTGGTGGTGAATGTGAGAGTCCGGGAGACGGAGGGCACAGGGGAGCAACAAAGCACTGGGGCAGCCGTGCGTGCTCCAGGGGGACAGGGGCGGAGAGGGAGACTGCTCAGGGCCCGGGCGCTGCACAGGCTCCCGGGGAAGCAGAAATCTGACTCATCCACACACAAGGCTGTCCGGGCCTTAGAGTGGAGCAAAAAAGGGAATACAGAGCACCAAGAATGGTAGATGGAGGGGAGGCGACAGTAATACGGAGGGAAGGGGTTGGGGGAAAGGTGGGAAAAAAGAAGGAAAAGAACATTTACTGAACACCTACCACAAGGTTCTGGGACTTAGATCTCTTTCCTAATTTAACCTTTAGGGCGAGTCTTCTAAAGTAGGCCTTAAGCATGCATATTACAAAGACGAGGAGATTGAGGCTTACACCTGACTCGATGCCGCAGAGCCAGTAAGTGCCAGAGCTGTGGGCTCCTGCCCGGCCTCCTCCACTTGCCCGGGGTCTCGGCAAGCCATGAAATTTTCCTGACATTTGACCTCTTAACGCATATTGTATAAATATCCCTCGTCACCTCACTTGGCTGTGACCAGGCTAAAACGGACAACGGATCGACACGACGCCATAGCTTTAGAATTCCTATACTCTTCAGTCCTTCCTGCTCTTGCATGTGCTATTCCCTCCGCTTAGAATACTCTTCTATGCTCTTGTCCTGCCCCCGCACACCTGCCCCCACGCACCACCCCATCCGCTACCCAAGCCTTCCCGAGCCTTGGCTCTCTCCACTTGGCAAAGGCCGAAGTGCATCTTCCTCCAACCGCCCACGGGGACCCACAGCTCCCCTATCCCTCCGTACCTGTAGATGAATATCTGTCTCTTTTCTCTCTATCGTTACCCCCCAGACTCAGGTTTCTGCGCCAAGGAGGTTTTTTCTTCATGGATTTATTTGTCTATTGTTCATTTAACAAACACTGATCAAGAGTCACGTGGTGTGCCTGGTGCTGGGGACACATTGGTAAACGGAGGCAAAGCGGTCTCTGTCCTCACTGGGCTTACCTCACGGGACGTTCTGGACAAGGGGCTGGGGAATCAGGACAGGGACCGTTGCAAAGGTAGGGGACCCAGAGGATCTCTGAGGCTCAGGGTGGGGCACCTCGATTAGATTTGGGTAGTGGGGAAAACCATCTGAGGGGAGGTGACATCCAGGAGATGAGGTGACACAGTGAAGGTGAAGGAGGCCCTAGCCACCTTCGCAGTCTGCAGCACTCGCTGTTGGCAGGAGAATGCGAACCAGAGGGAAGGACTCTTGGAACAGCTTTCGAAGTGTATAGTGTAAGGTGTATTCCTGGCTGTCACCATCGAATGGGTTAAGACAGATCAGGATTTGTCACTCCGGCGTGCACACGTTCTTATACTCTGAGTGAAAATTCAGCATATCTTTTAGAAAGAATCCTATATGTGTTCTGATTTATTACCCACCATTGCTGTTTATCTTATCTTACTTTCTGAAACCTCCTTTCAAACGGGAAAATACAGCTGCTGGAGGAACGCGTGTTCCTCCCTGGGTGACAGAGAAAGGAAAGTGAGGTACGCCGAATTGAATCAGATAGCTGGGGGTTTTATTGTGTTCTCTGAGCCACTTTTAATAAACTTTCCTGATACTCAGTAAAGGATGTGGTCGCCATCAAAAGCTCTTTTCGGTAACCAAATCAACAAGAGGAGAAAAATACACCTACACAGTCCCAGGTGCAGCCGACTGCGGGGTGCTCTCAGTGCAGGCTGGCTGTTCCTCCGGCTGGTGAGGAGCTTGCTGGGACCTGCGGCTCAGGTGTCTCCTCCTGCCCTTAATGGGGTGGCAGACCGAGCCTCCTCCAGCTGTAAGCTCAGGGGGCAACAAGAGGGCACCTCTCTCTGCTCTCCCACCTTAGAATTGCTCTTTTCTTCCCGACCTAGAATTTCCTGCCCCTCGCCTCCAGCCCAAAAGCACTGGCCAAAGTACTAAGGATACTGAGCAGCCCCCACTTCATCTGCCAAACGTGCACCCTCCTTGTTTAGCAGGCCCCACATGTGAGTGGTGTGAGGGTGGGGAGAGAAAGTGGGTTTGGGGAGTAAGGAGTTTCATTTGCCAGCCCTGGGTGCTGGGGCAGGAGCCCACACACCCTCGCCCCAAGGTGGGCAGGACCCCCATTTCCTGGGGCCGTTCCCAGCATTCTCTCATTTAGGTTAAGAGAATACACCCATCGTCCTGCCTATAGATTTCCCATGTCTAAGAGACAAAAGATGGGTGGGACAGACAGTGTGTGTTTAAACAGGTTTAGAGACACTCTCAATAGTTTCTCCGTAGAAAACTCCCATCTCCAAAACATTCTCTTGTCTTTGAATTCTCCATAGAGATTCTGACATCTATTTTATTTTGTACCTATGATGTTGCAGGCACTCCGACATGTTGTCTTGCTTAACGTTTTTAGATTTCTGTCTGCCTGACCCTACAGGAGTTAAGAGATGTTCACTTTTAAATTTATTTTAAGGATTAAGTGCAAGTAGGTTGGATTGACATTAGGTACTCAGTAAAGAGACTAGAAGCCGACGAGGCAGGAAACACATCTGCATTGTGTGCCCCTGCGTCATTAGCAACTCACTCGGCGCCAGGCCCACAAAACACAGTTAATACGTATCTGTTCACGGATCAGTAATCGAGGTGACAGAAGAGGAAGATGCTCTCGTGGTGCCCCACGCACAGTCTCTGCTCTAACCCGGAGCTGGCACGACATGGGTACTTTCCATGGCCTCAGAGCCATGGGGAGAGGTCGGCTTCACACTCAGTTAACAGTGGAAGAGACAAGGCCTGAGAGAGTTTAAGTGACTCTACGAAAGGCTTGCCGTTTGTGTTAAAGCCAGACTTGGAGCTGGGACCCCGAAGTCTAAGCTCAGCAGACACGCTCCCGGGCCACAGTGCCCTAAATGGCGAGAAACAGATTCGTCAAGACCAGAGAGAAGCCGCTGCTGCTGGGTCTCTTGTCCCCATGGCTGCTGGGAGTCCAGTGACTTGGGGCCTGGCCACTCTCTGCCCACTCAGGGGGGATGCTGATGCTGGGGCCTTTACCCGGGTTGTCTCATTCTTCAGAATAACTCTTGGAAGTGCCTGTCATCCTCACGGCCGGCCCAACGCAGGCTGAGCTGTGGGGAGGACTGGTCATCTCCCAGCCTTGCCCAGATCTGCCTGCAAGGCCCGTCTTGGCATCACTGTGTGCCTCATGCAGTCACTGCTAGGTTGGGCATTTAGGGTCAGCGCCAAGGAGCGGGGACTTCTAAAGCTTTCCAAGGCCCCAGAGAGGTGTTTCAAGGTCAGACATGCGCAAGGACAGTGTAGCTCTGACTGACCAGTAACAACACACAAGCCCAGTGCTTATTCGGTACCAGCTGTCGTTCCTGGTGCTTTAACTCATTCAAATGCACACTTTTTTTAAAAAATATAAATCTGTTGGTGATATATGAAATGGTGAGTGTCCAGAATGATCACCTTCTGAATGGTCATCAAAACATAAAGCTCGTGTAAACATCACTTGGCCAGCATCTTATCATTGTCTATGAGATGGCCAGCCTGTGGCCAAATGGATAAAGCATGGCCCTGTTGGGGAGGGTCTCACAGCATGGAGGGTAGAGGAGCAGCTGGGTGTCTAGTACTGCACAGATACCTAGAGTGCAGTACTGAGCTAAGTACCCCATGACTGTCCATACAACAAGAGGCAGTGAGATGGGAGAACCTAACTTACCTCGTCCCTTCAGCAGGGCTAATAAATAATCTGGCCCTGCCATTGAATAGTCAGCGCTTGGCTGACAGAGAAGAGCAGGGACTTCAGCCTAAGACACAGGGGTGTCAGGGAAAGCTGGGGACACCAGGGACGGGTCCCATGTGACTGAGTGGGTAAGATGTTGAGATGTTGAGAACTGGCAGACTTGGGGTTCCACAGGGACATCTGGGCAGGATCATAAAGGATCCTGAATGCCAGGGGCGCCTGGGTGGCTCAGTTGGTTAAGCGACTGCCTTCGGCTCGGGTCATGATCCTGGAGTCCCGGGATCGAGTCCCACATTGGGCTCCCTGCTTGGCGGGGAGTCTGCTTCTCCCTCTGACCCTCACCCCTCTCATGCTCTCTGTCTCTCATTCTCTCTCTCTCAAATAAATAAATTAAAAAAAAAATCTTTAAAAAAAAAAAAAGGATCCTGAATGCCAGACTGAAAAATAGCTTTGAATCCAACAGAAACATTTACCCAGTCCCTCTGAGTGGATACTGTGCTCTCGGGAGGCAAGGGGCAGTCTCCCAATCAATTCAGCGGGGACGGGCCGCACACAGATCTGTGTGTTCTAATCACGGTGCAGCTAGCAGCTGCGAGATTGAACAGTTTCTTATCATTCTTTTAGCAGCCCAAGTAAAATCTTATTTTTCATTCCTTAAAACTGATATTATCTATTTATCATATCCTGTTTTATGACATACTGTAAACATTTTGACAAAAATAGAGAATGAAATAATGGACACTTACATATCACTCCCAAATTTATCAAATGGCAACCCTGTGCCCTATCTGCCAGAAACAACGATTCTGTGAATTTATAAACATTATGGAGCTGATGAGGCCCCATGTACAAACTGATCCCTGTTCCCGGATCCTCCCACAGAGATGATCGCTGTCGGGCCGGTAGTGTTCATACTCCTCGGCCAGTGTCCAAAGGGTTACTGTTACCATGAGAAATTCTAAAATATATCTGTAGGTTTGAAAATTTTTTATGAATAATATCACATTGCATGTATATTTTCTTCATATATATATATTTGCTAAAGCATGTTTTAGAGATTTTTGCTACTAATTCATACAATACTTCTATGTGAATTTTAATTGTTGAACAATAGTGGATCACAATTTTTTGATTCATCCGTTGAGGGACATTGTTTTTGGAGGGAGTTGACAAGGAAAAGCGCAACTGTGTGGAACTTAAGGTTAAAATCAGAGAACCGGAAAATAAAAATCATATGCGATAGTATGCGTGACACCATGGTGGTGGCTGGTTTTTGTGTCAACTTCCACGGATCACCTGTCCCATCCTGTGATCTACCACTTACATTTCTCTCTACAAAAGTGTGCTAAGTGGTTTCCTTGAAGACCCACAGAGATCAGGAAAACACACGTTCAGTGTTTCCATGGAAGACCTTTGCAGTATTTCCATTAGGGCTGAATTCTATTAGGGTATTAGGTTTACACACGGGATTTCTGTTATTCTGGTGTTTGAGACTTAATTTCTATGCCTTTGTCCAGGCACTTCATTTCTGTCTAAATTATTTTTTTAAGATTATCCTCAGAGGTGTGTTCATTTCTGCACTGGATGGCTTTAGGAGGCCAGAAAATCTTTACTGTCTCTGTGTTGAATTCACTGCTTTCAACATTCCCAGCATCTCCGCCCTGGTGTACTCTAAGCCACGTCAGAGGACTCGAACCTAAACTGATGACTACTTTCCTTGTGAAGGGTAGGGGTCTCTTTACTTAATGAGGTAGGACTTCCGGCAACAGAGGGGACACATGACCCCTCAGGAAGGCTATGCGGCAGACACCAGGCAGGGCATTCTCACCTCTCTGCTCACTCCATTTGATGGCTTGAGGGAGACAAATCACAGGCAGAAGTGAGAAGAAAGGAGATTAGATAATTTGTCCAACGTCACGCAGAGAAAACAACGGAAAATAAGTACTGCTTTATCTGAGGCTAAAATTATAGTTTTAGCTCAATCAAGCCAATATTTTAATTAAATAAGAATCTTTTTTTTTTTTTTTCATTGAATATTGTCCTGGTGCGTTCTGAGGTCTGCGGCCCATCCGGGCAAGCTGCAAGGAGAGGACATGCGAAAGCTCTGTGTGCCATCGAACATGCTTATCCAAATGCTCTGTTTCTCTTGAACGTGACAGACGCATTCTACGCAACAAAGCCTTTCATTCTTTAACAGTATTGTTTAAAAAATTACCAACGGGTTGGCATAGCTTGCAGGTTGTACCACCAGAACAATTCCTCTGCAACAACCAGAATGGGTGGCAAACACAGGAGCCAGCCGCCTCACACCCTTCTTGGTCCATTTCCCTAGCCTCCTAGCCAGCAAGCTCCAGATCGAAGCAACTCTGTGTTTGAGTCGCAGGTCCCAGGGAGAAGTGGTTTCACAGTTAGTGGCCTCTGAAAGGCAGTATGATGATTAGCAAACCAGATGTCTTGACACATACGAGGCTTCCGGGGCAGATACCCACCCACAGATTCTCAATTAGGGAAATCTACAATTAACATGACAGCAAGGAAAAGGGTCTGGTGTGCAATTAAAATACTTTTATTTTGCTGAGATATCAGCTAATAGCTTTCAAAAATTTTTATGAAATCCAGTTATTTGTTAAAATGTGAGACCAATTAAAGGTAGAGTAGAGTAGTAATTTGATAAACTTTTATTTGTTTAAGAAAAAAATCTGTTCCTTGGCTAATAATCCTAGATTCTACGATATATTTTAGACAACAAAAAGCATAATCCACATTGGATTTGAGAAGATCTGAGAAGTGAACTGAAGGTGGAAAAGTCCGGTCACAATGAAAAAAGATTCATCCAAGAGCTTCAGCAATTCTGATGTATCTTGAGCCCCAGAAGGTTTTAGAGTTTGCAGCTGCAGATGACAATTCCTTTTCTTTCCTCTCCTTGTTTTCTTCTCAAACTGAATTTTAACAATGAGGCAAGTGATTGCAGTGTGGCAATAGACAAAAGCTGTTTTCAGAGGACTGCCTGCTTGCAGAGGCCTGGGAAACCCGGGCTTCCAAGTCACAGACAATGGGTCTTTTAACCTAACACATTGCCCCAAACAGGGTGGCAAGCCCAGTTCCCGAAATTGTCATGGTCCAACATGTTAGGAATGCTACAATAAGAAAAGCTTAGCACACTTTTCTGCGCTCTGATTACAAAGGAGAGCCTTAGAGAAGAGCTTCTTTCACACGCTGGATGGCCACTTCCTCCGAATGTTGCTGTGGGTGCTGTGGGTCTCACTTGCATCTGTATCCTTGAGCAAGAACATCGTCGCTTGCCAATACTGAGCCCACTGGGGAGATGATTGGGATCTAGATGGACTAGGGGCCATGTCAAAATTTCACTCAGAGTATTGTTTCTCTTGGTACTCACCCATCCTTCCAGTTTAGTTGTATTTTGAAGGAAATAAATGATTATTTCTCTTTTACTCTGAAAATCCCACACACTTTAATGCTACTTTTACAGTGTTTAAAGAGATGACAATGACCCTTGGTAGATATCTACTGAAACTGCCTGACCATTCATTCTTTTTTTTTTTTATTTTTTTTTTAAGATTTTATTTATTTATTTGAGAGAGAGAGAATGAGAGACAGAGAGCACGAGAGGGAGAGGGCAGAGGGGGAAGCAGACCCCCCGCTGAGCAGGGAGCCCGATGCGGGACTCGATCCAGGGACTCCGGGATCATGACCTGAGCCAAAGGCAGTCGCTTAACCAACTGAGCCACCCAGGCGCCCATGACCATTCATTCTTTCAACCAACTGATTGATGACTAAAAGTCATAGCATTACTGTCATGGTTTCTGGGGATACAAATAGAGAGAGAGAGAGAGAGAGAGAGAGAGAGAGAGCAGTGTCCTTCCCTCCCTACCAAGGAAGGCATATATTTTAACTCTCTTATACTGTAGTAAGAGGACTGAAAATACAAGGTCAAACATCTAATGGAAATTAGGACACCAAGAGGACCAGATGATCAGTAAGTTTTGCAGAGAAAGCAGGACTTGAATAGATGGTAGTTGAACAGAAACAAAAGAGTGGGAGTTTGCTAGAAAGACAAGGAGAGAAAGGATTAACCAGAATTAATCTGATCAGAAGGAACTGCATGGAGACACAAAGGCCTAGCAGTAATGACTCGCACAAATTCAGCTCCAGCTACAGAACAGGTGCTAGTTTGAAGTGTGCACCCACTGGTTCAGTGACTCCTTGGGACGGTGTTACGAGACAAGTGCGAGTATTGTCTTGTGTTATAGGATAAAACTGAGGCTTACGAATTGAGGAACTTATTCAGGTCAAATAGCTAACAAGTAATGGAGGCGACATTCAAACGTGGGTTTCCTTTTCATTCCAGAAATGGAGCCCCTAAGTGTCACCCAGCCAGGACACAGTCTGTGACCTGCAGCTGTGGAGTAGGCACAGGCAAGTTCAACATCAGGCAGTGGTCATCCATCATAATACAGAGACAGGTGGGAGGTCGGTGGCACTTTCAGCAGGGCAGGGACTTCATCATACGGATATTTTAAAAGGACGTCTTTTGCAGCTCTGGTGCAGACAGGAGCGGCGGGCGGGAGGGGGGGCACCTGGAGGATCTGGAGGTTGAGAAGAGGTGGAAATGTGCAATCCCGAGGACAGACACAAGCGCTGAAGAGAGGCAGCTGCTTGGACATGGCGTGTTGAGGATGGATTTGCAAGATGTTTGAGAATGAAAAACCTACATGAGTTGAGCAGAGGAGAGAGGCTGCAGAGAAATGCCCAAGTGTCTGCACTGAGAGCCATGGTGAATGTTATCGCCCTTGACCAAGATCCCACGGACAGAACAGCTCACAACGGCCACTGATGATCTGCTCTCTGTCCCCGTCAATAAACTGTTTACTGAGCACTGATATTGCACAGGGAGGCGAGCACGTACAAAATAACAGGGCTAACTTCCTGTGTTGCAGGAGCCTCCAGAGAGGTTAGGAGAGAAAACCAACACAAACCACGCTCTGACCTGACCTGGCGCACGTCCACAATGGGGCTGGAGAGGGGGCACCTGCAGTAGGTACCACAGGAGCTCAGAGGACCACGGGTCACCACGGGGCTAAATTTGGGCAGCAGGTGGTTCTGGAGAAGGGCCCTGCACTTAGAAGATGGGAGGGTACATGAGCATGCATAGCAATGGCCCTGCAGTCAGGGTGTTCATGCCCGAATGCCTGAAGTCTACCTTCCATGCAGAATTTTTGTGTGACGTAAAGACCAAGTGATAGATTCAACTCAGACTGCAGAAATCTGTGAAGGGGACCATTTAAGGGAGTTGTTGTTTTCTGTTTTCTGTGTGTGTTTAAGTGTATAAACTGCTTCTCTAGACATTTGTGTGTATTGGAATTGCTTGGGGATGTGTGTTAAAATTGAAATCCCTAGGTTGCCCCGTGGGGATTCGGAATCAGGATTTATGGGGTGGGGCATGAGGACGGGACCCTTTAACAACAGGAACCAAGCAGTTCGGATACAACTATCTGAAGACCACACTCCAGGATAATGACACCTAGGAAACTGTATATTAGAACGTGTAAAACAGTCAGCACCTATATTTTATTACAGTGGGAGTAAAAGCCATATAAAATAAATATTTTATGAAATGGAAACAAAACTCCTCATGGATATTCACCTCAGGCTTCAGATTTTGTAGGTGCCTCTTACACTCTCTATTTCTTTTTGCTTCTCTCTGCCTTGCTTTTGTCTCAGCTTCTCACGTTTGTATCCCTCTTCTGTCCTTGTCACTTGCTCAACTCTTGTTTCTCTTTCACCTTCGTTCCATCCCTTTCCTGTCCCTAGCCCCCTCCCTGCCCCTGTGTTACCTCGCTGTCCTATCTGTTTTACAGTTTGTCCCTCCTTCTATCATCACAGCACCCATTGTACAGAGCTAATTTCACTACTGCAAAGTCTGGAGCTCTCCATTGTGTTTGACTGGGTCAAATGCTTTTTTGCATCTATTGAGATGATCATATTTATTTTTCTTTATTATGCTAATATGATCCATTGTGCCAATTGGTTTTTGGATGTTAAGCCAAGCTCGCATTTATTTGGTAAAGCACCCCCCGACCACGATATGACATATGCTATATATAAAATACATACATATTTCTCCATTCAATTTGCTAATACTTTGCTAAGTGTGTGGTATCCGGACATGATGGATTTTTCAGTTCTTATAATGCCTTAGTCTAGTTTTTATGCAGGATAATTCTGCATTCACAACATTAGTTGGGAAGTGTTCCTTTCTCCTATATTTTCTGGAGGAATTTTGTAACATAGCCTTTATTTTTTCCTTAAGTTTTGAATAGAAATCACCAGTGATACCATCTAGGTAAGCAGTTTTCATCTTCAGAAGGTTTTAAATTATGAATACAATTTCTTTAGTGCATAGAAGTCTATTCACTTTTTTCTATTTCTTCTTAGGCCAGTTTTTTTTTTTTGTTTGTTTTAATTACTGTCCTCTAAGGAATTTTTCCATTTCATCTAATCTGTTAAATATAATGGGCATAAAACTGCTCATACTATTTTCCTATCATCCTTTTAATTTCTGCAATATCTTTGGTAATGTCCTCTTTCACTACAGATATTAGTAATTTATGTCTTATATTTATTGATCAGATAGTAGGGGATCTAGTCTAGATATTATGAGTTATGAGTTGTGGGAATTCTGATTTCCGTTAGTTTTTTTTTTTTTAATAAGTGTGTCTTTTTGGGGGAAGGGTAGGCAATTATTTTGGTTGGACTCAACTTGAATATTGTTACTTTATTTATTTTATTTAATTTTATTTTAATTTTATTATTTTTTGGCTCTGAACCCAGTTGGCATACTTTTTTCTTTAGTTGAGCTCCTCTGAGTCTGCTCCAGACAGAGATGTGGGCAGAACAATTTGGGGGTCCCCAAATTGACTATTTGCCTTCTGGGTCTTCTTTCTGTTCTGTTCTCTTTTCTCCACTTCTTCTCTTCCATGCTCTTCTCCATTTGCATCTGATTTCAGCTGGCTCCCTGTTAAAAGCTATGATAACAGTAACTCTACTGTGTATAATTTTCTCCAATAGCTGGGTACTACCCTTCCAAATCTGAAAGCTCTGTTGACTCTCCAATGCCTTCAGGTAGCTGCATTTTGCATTAGGTTCAGAGTTTATACTGGTCATTTCCAGTGATCTTGTGATGAATGATCTTACTTAGCCATTCCCCAAAACAGATCTACTTTTTTGCTGCTTTCATTTTTAAAGGAGTTTTTGCTGTAAAGAGAGTTCTAGTTTTGGCAGGGAGTAGGGCTGGGAATTGCTTATTTTGCTTCTCTCTTTAAGGATCTTGATCCATTGTACACTGTATTGCACTGTTTCTGACAAGAAGTCTGTAGTCATTCTTAGCTTTGTCCTTATACATGTAATGTGTCTTTCTTGCTCCTTAAAATTTTTCTCTTTCTCAAATTGTACTATAGTAATTTGATTATGATGTGCTTTAGTGTGTTTTTGTGTTTATTCTCCTTGGGTTTTCTCAAGTTTCTTGGCTTTGTGGGTTGTAATAGCTTAGTCTGACTCCATTTGTGTGTGTGTGTGTTTGAGGGCTGACAGCTTCTAAACCCCAGTCCTCCCTCTTACCCTTCTGCCCTAATCTGGAAAAGCTGGAGAGAAATCCCAAGTACTCCCTCCTTTGGTGAATTTTCACCATGGCCCTATCCCCTAACCATAATAAAAAACCTAGCCATTCTTATCCCCATGCCTAGTCTCTCAAGCCATTCTCAGACCACCTTGGGAAGCCTGTCTTCAACTCAGCAGAAGTCTCATTATGTGAGTAGTAAGCTGTTTCAGATCCTCTTGGTGTGTGTGTGTGCCATAAGTCTCAACATTTGAACAAAATTTTCAATCGGGGGTCCATCCTATAGCTTCAAGTGTATGCAATACAGGTTTCTAATTTTCATCAAATTTTGAAAATAGATATCCATTTTTTCTTAAAATATTTTTCTGTCCCCATTCTGGAACACAAAATTCCTGTATGTGAGACCATTTGATATTGTTACCTAGGGCACTGAGCTTCTGTTAAATATTTAGGCTTTTTTTTTTTTTTTTTTTTTTAATTAAGATCAGTCAGTGACTTTTTCATTTCAGGTAATTTTCAGATCTAGAAATTCCATTTGGTTCTACAAATCTGTAACTTCTTCCATTATCAAGTTCATGCTCTCCTTTAAATCTTTGAATATATTTATATGACCAGTTTTACTGTTTTGGTCAGCTAATTCCATAATTTATGTTGTTACTGAATTCATTTGTATTCCCCTCCCCCCCTTTTTTTGGTCTGGTTGTGTATCACAGTTTCCTGCTTCTTTGTATGCTAGTGTTTTTTTATTGGAGGATAGGCATTGTGCCATTATGTTATTGAATACTGAATGTTATGCTTTGTTGTTTCCTTTAAAGATTGTTTAACTTTGTTTTGGCAAGGACTTAAGTTATTTGTGGATGATCATGATTATTTTGAGCTTGATCTGAAGTTTTGTTAGGGAATATCTAGAAAAACCTTTTATCAAGGGCTAATTTAACCCAGTCTATATGATGTAATTCTTCTGGAGTATTTACTAAATGTTCTAGGTCCTCAGTATGGTCTTTTTACTCTGTCCAATTGGTCCTCCAACCATGTTAAGTTCTGGAAATTGATCAGCTTACCATGACTGTTTTTCTTTGTCCAAACTTGTGATATTTCACTTTATACATGCAAAATGTAGCCTCTAACAACAGGCCTCAGGGGACCACTCCATACGTGTTTGGAACTCCTTGTCTACATAGTTCCCTTCCATCTGGTACATTGTCATTCAAATTTTATTCACTTATGCCTCCATAAACTACCATCTCTGCTTCATCAGCTTGAGAGTTCTGCCATTCTCAGCTTGAGTTCTTCTTTCCTGACACAAGATTCATAAAATGCCTCCAGAGAGAAAATAAGGGTAATAATAGGGCTCACTCATGGTTTTCCTCATCTCAGGAATCACAGTTGTACTTTGTCCACTGGCCAATATCTGATAAAGTTATTCCATATTTTGTGTCTATGTTTCTAATTGTTTTTGGTAGAAAGGCAAAATCAGTACCAAGTACTCTTTATTTTTTGAGAATGGGAGTTCTCAGATCTTTTGTTTTAATGCTTTAAAAAATATTTTTAGACAAATAGAGATTCAAACTAACATATTTTAATAATATTTGGAACTTACAATGAGAATAGCTCAGCTGAAGTGGCAGTAAAATAAATAGAACATTTTATACATGGGTAAGTTCGTGGTGCTCTAGCCAGGACAGATCATGGCCTGTTCTATGTGTCCTTCAATGAGGTTTTGTTTATTCTTTAAGAAAAAATTGTAAGATTTACTGCCATTTCACAAATGTTAAAATGTAAAAATTTTGCATTTTATAATTGAAGAAATGGGATTATTTTAAGACATAGCAAGAGAGGAGAGCATGAAAGCAAGAAAGATGCAGCTATATTGATGAACATAAAACAAACCCAAGGAAAACAGCAAATATTATGGACTGATGAGTTTTCACATTTTTTTTTCCCTTTCCTTTCATGTTTTTATAGAATGAATGTACTATTTGTATAATAAAATTATATTTTAACAAATGGTACTGGAACCACTAAATATTTATATGGGAAAAAAAGAAACTTCACCCCTACCTTGAACCATATACAAAAATTAATTTACATTGGATAATGTATTCAAGGGTTACATGGATCTCACTTCTTTTGTTACCAAATTCTGGGTGAATTCCATTGAGTTATTTAAATCTTCATTCAAAATGAATTGATTTATTATAGTATGATGGGGTGAAAAACAACTAAGAATCACATAGAAGCAATGTTTTCACCACTAGAATCAAGAGAAGTATGTAAGCTGGGAAGGTCTGTGCATATTGGAGACTGGGCCTGTGAAGTCAAGGATGCCTTTCTAGGAGGGATTTTGAATAGTATAGGAATTAGCCTGGTGGATAATGGAAGAGAAGGGCATTCTAAGCACGGTAAACACCAAATGCAAAAGTACGGAAATACAGTATTGCTCAGTGATTTCTTTGTGCTGTAGTGGGTGCTTACTCAGGCAGTTGCTTTGAGATTCTTATGGCTGAGCACTCAATAAGGTAATCACAT
This sequence comes from Mirounga leonina, assembly GCF_011800145.1. NCBI lineage: Eukaryota > Metazoa > Chordata > Mammalia > Carnivora > Phocidae > Mirounga > Mirounga leonina. Next base: position 5,057,438 of record NW_023270277.1, read on the forward strand.
ATATCACCTCTGTTAAACACAGAAAACACATTTATTTCTCAGTTATTATTTCAGCATCTGCCCACCTCAAGCAATCCATAAGAAAGTCTGGGGACTGATGTCAATTCTCAAAAATTCTTTATTATCTTTTCCTTAAAAGATGCTAGAATTTTTCTTATATTACATATTGATACATAGAACATTCATAGATTCTTATTTTATATTATGGAGAGGCAATTACATAAGTAATTGAAAGCCCTAGGAATTTGATCATATTTCTGATTTCACTTTGTCATTTTAGTATCTTGTGACATGGGTCCTCCTTATATATCAGCCATCAAATTAAAAACAATAAAATAAAAAAGCAAATAAGGCCCCTTAGATCTTCTATGATTAATGGGAAAAGAAATGCTGAAGCAGAAAACAAGACTAGCATGTGTTTGTGCCAAAGAAACAGAAGCTTCACTGCCCCCAGGCATGCCTACCCGAGCCAGCCAACACACAGCCCACCGGAATACTACTCTTCCACCCTGGTCTGCCCCCAGGCCTCACCTCAAGGTATGCCAGCCTCATGTCTGTCCTCCACCCACAACCCCAAGGACCTGCCATCAAAACTCCTCCAGTGGAGAGACTCATGGGGTGCATCACGGCAAAGTGCAGACAAAGTCCTGGCAGGGAAGATTTTTACCCACCTAGAGGCTCTGGCCTTGAACTGGAGCCTTTACAACAGGCCATCTGTCTCAAGTTGTCAATCCCTCGGATCTTCAGGGATCAGAGAAATGGGCTGTTCCATTCTGAGTCTTATGCTAATGAGCCTCCTGACATACTATTTGTGAGACCAGAAAAAAGACACAGTGTGATATTAACAATGGAGAGCCCCTGGTGATGGGCTTTGGCATATTTTATTTTCCAAACTACTTTCTGTATCTCCTAAAGTTTTTATGAGGTATTATTTACAATTAGAAAAAAAAATTAAATCTATTTTTAAACTATGAATATGGTACTCTTTCTGATCTCCCTTTGTACTTAAGATTTAGTATATGTATATTTATGTATTACTTTACTAAAACTTAAATTTTTTTTTTCTCTGTGATTTTATTTTAAAATAACAGAAGGAAATTATGTGACTAGACTGGAGCATTCAGTACCATCCATATTACTTTTAAGTCTGTGATCTTGGGGCACCTGTGTGGCTCAGTCTGTTAAGCATCCGATTCTTGATTTGTGCTCAGGTTGTGATCTTGGGGTTATGAGATCAAGCCCTGGGTCAGGCTCTGTGCTCATTGAGGAGTCTGCTTGAGATTCTCTCTCTCCCTCTGCCCTTCCCTCCCCCTGTCCCACCCCCTTGCTCTCTCTCTCTTTCTCAAATAATAAATAAATCTTTAAAGTCTGGTGATCTCGTTGGGGGACATTTTCATATGTCTGTTTTTGTTACATTAACAGAGCTTCTAAGTATATATGCCGTAAAGGAAAAGCTTGTTTGCCAAATAATAGTCCACAGTACTTCATTTCCATGAACAATGAAATTATATCAAGGGGACCATTTTCTCCTCTGCTGCACTACACCTTACAGGGCAGCGACTGCGATAAAAAACATGATTTTAGACACTCTAGATGTGTATTTTATTATAATATGCAATTTAAAAATAACTTTGGCAATAATTCTGTGACAAGCCCTATACTAAAATATAAAAAAAGATACATTTTCTATCTTTAAGAAATGCATAATTAATTTTATAAGAAATATAACAGGTAGCCCTCCAACCCACCCCCCCAAAAAAACAATTTATATAAAATTATATGCAACCCAGCTAGGTTGTGAGAAAAATCTAATCATTTACATGTTTGCTCCTATTTCAGTGAATTTGTTACTTTAATCTTTGAAGTTCATATTTTTGTTTTTGTTTTTTAACCCCCCCCCCAAAAAAGTCTACTTTAAGCATTTTCTCTCAACAGGTTTGATTTCTGAAACAAAATCTACCTCATCATATGGCAGTAGGATTTTCACAGATGTAATAAAGCTAGATTTTTGAATTGACTTCCCTGCTCTTGTTGCATCCTAAACCGCCCAGACAGATTTCTAAAAATAAAGACAGGATTGGGGGGAGGGGCAGAGAGAGAGAAGAAGGGAGCGAGGAGGGAGGAGGGAAGAAGGAATGGAAAGATAAAAGAAGAAAAGAAAAAGAAGAAAAGTCACATAGGGTAAGGAATGATAAAGAACTTTCAAGCATTGATTAATTCACAGCCTGCTCATTTGTTGCTTTTTGTCTCCAGCCTGAAATAGAAGGCAAACAATAAGTAAATAATCCATATAGTATCCTAGGAATAAAGAGAGATCTTTTAAAAATTTTTTCTAATCTATTAAATCTGTCCGGCTCATTTTTTCCAAAGCTGCCTGATCTTCAAAATCATTTCAGTAATCAACTCTCCCTAAAGTTATAAATCTTGCCATCAACAGAAGACCACCATCCCTGTCATTAAAGAAGACCAGGGGAGCCATCTGTCCATCAACTTAATGAGATAGACAGAAGTTTACTGCCAACAGAACCAACTCAGGTGTCAGCAAAGCTTCCCAAGGATGACGGGGTAGGAGGACAAGAAGCAGCAGGCCAGCCATGACCCAAACTGCCAGTGGTCTTTGTAACTGATTTTGGAGATTCTGAGCACAACGCATGACTGAAATTTCACTTGAACATCTTCTGTGTTTACATGGATTACAGTGTAAAAAGATCGGAAGGGACGAGGCTAAACATATTTCACTACTTTTCCTTTTTGTTCTTTTTCTATTTCTCTGATGGAAAAAAATGAGCCAGCATCCCCTTTGAAGCAAATGAGCTCTCTGCTTTTAGCTCTTATCACCTAAGTACAGAAACAGATGCACAGAAACTATCCCACAGAAATAAGTCAGAGAGAGAGAGAATTAGTTAAGTGCTCTTTCCCCTCATCTCTCTCTTTCACGTACTTCTAGCAACTCTCAGACTGGCAAGGAAGAATGTCCCAGGGTGAATTAATCCACCCAATACATATTCATCCATCAATTTTCCATATCCCCATGTCTCCTATAGCACCATACATCTATCATTGCAGTCACTAAAAAAGTGCAGAGATCCAGTTTTGCTTCTGTGCCTGGCTCAGCACTAAACACGGAATAAAAATCTGAGTAAAACAGGTAAGATGAACCCTCGTGGGGTGTGTAGCTTAGGGAAGATGACCAGTGGTTTAAGAATTACTGGACAATGTGACAGTGTTACAAATACATAATTGTAAACTGCCAATTTACAATTATGTATTTGTAAATAAGGGGAAGGACAGGTACTGATGAGAAGTGCCGGCTGGAGTCAGAGAAGGTCTCCCCAGCATGCTCTCTCACCTGACAGCTGAAGAAAGGAGGAACGTTTCTTCAGCTGGAGGGGAGACGGTCTTCCAGAAAGATGGAAGCCTCTGACGGCACTGCGGCAACAAAGGTCTTTGAAGAAAACGAAAGACTGCTCTGTGTAGAGGGAACATGAAGAAATTGCACAGCGTGAGCAAAACCAGCAGAGGCCATCAGATGGAGGTGGGGTTAACAATCCAGGCTTGGAGTCCTATGAGTAGAAGGGTTGAACCAGGACCATGAGATAATCAGATTCGACAGACTGCTGAGAAGGAGGAAAGGATGAGTTTTAGGTGTGGTCCCAAGGTTGCAGCAGTATAATCTCAAGGTTTACGCTCCCTTGCCTCGATCTCTCACCTGAACACTGGGGTGAACCACCCATGGTCATTCCAGGATGTCCCCATTGCAAAGTCTCCGGGGCGGCTCACAGATCATGTGACCTGTGGCTCTCCAGTCTTCAGGATGTGCCTAGGAGCAGCAGTTTCACGCAGCCCAGCTCTCTTCTGCTCTCCGGGCATATGAGATTTGCTGCTTCTCCGAGGTTCAATCTCAGTAGGTCTCACTTCCGTTCCTTGCTCCCCGTGTGTTTGAATTTGCCTGCTTGGCCTCGGCTCATCCTCTACCTTCACATTTTCCACGTCGTTCTGTTGCAGGTTTATCCTTCTTAATTCAGGGTTTTAGTTTTTTGACCCAATGTAAAGTCTCTTTTCTTACAGTAGTTTATTTTTTGTTGTTTACATTTATTCTTACAAGTGATTTGCTTCCATCATTTCATTATCTTTGTTCTTATTTTGCTGTTACTTGCTATTCCCTTTGTTTATCTTTTGTTGTATATTTTTAAGTTTCAAGTTTTTACCATCTGGCAAATTCAAAGGCATATTTTTTATTTTAAAAATATTATATACAGGCTAAAGGCTTCTGAATGTCTATCTCAGCTCAGAATTATATTTTGAACTCTAGAACCACAGCTTCTTCATGGGTATATCCACTTGGACAGACTTCACAGACATTTCAAAACCATGCACAGAACTGGATTCTTGATCTTGCTCCTTAAAACCTCCCCACCGGTCCTCTCCATCTGAAGAAACAGTATCTCCATGCAATCAGTTCCTCAGGCCAAGGGGTCATCAACATCTTCTTCTTCCATATGCCCACATCTAATCCCTTATCAAGTTCTATTAGCTCCATCTCCAAATCTTTCCAATATCCACTACCACTAGCCTGGTCCAAATTATCAACATCTTTTGCTTATAACAGCTTTCCAGCTGGTCTTATTGAACCCATTCTTGATCCATTCCAATCAGTTTTCCACATAAAATCCAGATCAATTAAAAGGTTTAAATTAGGACTTAGGATTTTTAAAATAATTTCTTTTAAGTAATAACTGCATGAAGTCCCAACATCACTTGAGAGAGTGCACCCTTCCTGGTTTGAAAGGAAGAAGGGTATGATTATGGTGGGATGCTTCTCAAGTATGTCTTTGTTCACCCACTTCTTGATAACAGGCTATTTTTTTTTTTTTTTTTGGAAAACTTGCATTTTAGAAATACCTTATATAGCACATTGCCTGATAAACTGGACTACATACTTTTTAGGTTTGTTTTGTGTAGTTTCAGAGCATGAAGAGTCTAAATGCATGCCCTTATGCCACCAAATTTCCTGGAATATGGGTCATACATTTAAGCTAAACGTCATTGCCATATGTTATCTCTATATGTCAATTTGTTAGCCTGATCTTCTTCATTATGGTCCTATCATTTCCTCCAAAGTAAAAGCTAGCAATTATCCCTTTTGGTTACCATTCACTCATCGTTGATTGTGCACCTACTGGGTAAGACAAGCTGTGGTTGTTGCATCCATAGCAGATAGGGAGAGAAGTAAAATTCAGTTACTACCTTCAGAGGATGTAGAATTCGGTGGAGATAGGGCATGCATACGTGACATATGCATATTACCTGCCAAACTGAATTGGTGCTCAGGGGAAGAAGGACCACTTCTAAAGTAGTTATGAATGGGAGCTGAGAACTCTATGACATGATAGATTCTAATCTCACTAATGGCTTATTTCCATAAATTCTTTATGTCACTTTATAAATATTTGTAAAATAGCTCAGCATACGTCCCCTGCCCAAAAGTTTACTTGAGATATTTCATCATGTGAAAGTTCCATCTTCTAAAGACCATAATAACTGCTCAGTGCAAGAGTGAACTACTCCTTAGTGAATCCAGCTTTCTTGTTGTATAAAGAAACTCAAGGTGGAAGAGTCTAAATTCAGTCCTGCATGCCCAAATAAACCAGAGAGAGGAAATTATTTAAAGAATATTTTTAAAAAATACTATTATCAAGGATTTTTACATCTTCCCACCTCTAAATTTATTTTAAAAATATGATTCAAGTATCGCAATTTAATATATATGAAGGTGTAGTGTAATCTGTGAAGAACCAAATCAACTGTGTAAAGAGTCTGTGATTCAACAGGATTGTAATGCACAGAGGCAATTCTTTAAAAAAAGCAAACACAAAACAGTCTCCCCTATGTCCCAATAGCAAAGACATTGTTGATACTGTATTTCTGGAATTTTTTTGCTAATATTTTCCTCTTGTAAACTAAGTTTATTTAATACCATTTCAGCCCTGACAGTGTGTTTACAAATTGGGGAAATGTGAATCTTTATATGGGGGTAGAAAGTAGATGCATAGAAGGAAGACTTCAACTATGCGTCTTACCAACTCCAGCATGTATCGTTTATAATAAATTGTCAATAGAGTCTAAATACGTAAACTGCTCAAGTGCCTACAGCTGTTGAATGGATAAAGAAGTGGTATGTGTATATATACAATGGAACATTACCCAGCCATAAAAAAGAATGAGATCTTGCATTTGCAATGACAAGGATGGAGCTAGAAAATATAATGCTACGTGAAATAACTCAGAGAAAGACAAATACCATATGATTTTATTCACATGTGGAATTTAAGAAACAAGACAAATGAGCAAAGGGAGAAAGATAGAGAGGCAAGCCAAGAAATAGACTCTTAACCATAGAGAACAAACTGATGGTCACCAGAGGGAGGTAAGTGGGAGGGTAAGTGAAATAGAGGATGGGGATGAAGGAGGAACTTGTGATGAGCACCAGGTGTTGTATGGAAGTGTTGAAACACTATATTGTACACCTGAAACTAATATTATATTGTATGTTAACTAACTAGAATTTAAATAAAGGCTTAAAAAGATAAACGTATTGCTGAGAAATGTGGACAAGACATAGCAGGAAAGCCTAGCTGAGATCACATGCAAGGTTAAGAAAAATCTCCTGCACAGTGACAACCTCATTCCAATAAAATACCCATTTTGGGGGGAAGCTATGCTGTCTCAAGACTTAAGAGGTGGTAAACAATTGGATTTGAACTCTCTGTACTTGGATTTCTTTTTCTACAAGAATTAGCAAGCTGGACCAGCTGCTCAACAAGGTCCAAATCTATGCCTCAAGCTCTATGATCATGAGATGTCTGTTCTGGGAAGTACCTACAGCTAAGTCATTGTCCCCTTTGCTGCCTTGACACATGCAAACACAGCCCTGGTGGACGGGAAACATCTATGGAGAATTGTATCCTTGTTCTTATAGACCTCTGCTCTCAAATTACTCCTACAAGCTTCGGGCTCCACAAACTGCTGTCACTGTCTTCACTCCAAAGCTAGAATTCTTATTTTTCCACATTCATTCCTTGATTTTAACTCTCTGCTGATCCTTGAGTCTCGTTAAGTAGCCAAAGTCCTTCCTCGAAAGTCAGACTAACCTCACAATACCTGCAGCTCCGTGCACTCCAGACCACGCTCTTCTCTAGAATGGCCCCACGTCTCCCCTTCCCTCCTCTTATCTCATCTCTCTCTCTACAGCCTTGGTCTTGAGCAAGGTGTGCCCTCAGAATTTCTGAATTTCCTGTGTAACAGGAGAGTGTGGTGTCCTTTGGCCACCGTTAATTTTGCCACTATTATTTACCGGTTCTGCAACCTAGCTTCCTCAAGGTCAATAATGGTAATAGTTTAAACCACATGGATCCCATGCAGTTAAAGATGTCAGCCACCTTGCCAGGATCACATGCATGCCCATCATTTCTTATGGGTTCTGTTGATATTCCTGGGTTTTTGTTTATATGCTAGGTGTCATCTCAATACATCATGGTATAAAGTCAGAGTCATGGGAATACCGGCCTGTCCAATGGGGAGAGTCAAAAGAACAGTCCCAGAAAGGCTAAGAAACAATTTTTTTAAGAAGAGTGTTTGCAGGAGTAGTACGGAGATCTGTATTATTGTCTGACAAATTTTGTGGGACACCTTGCTAAGGACAATGACCCAGACCTGAATCAATATTAAAAATGCATTTATACAATATTAATATGAGACCCCAAACTTCTTGTCTAAAATGAACACATGCAAGCCTTCTAGACAGCTCCGCGTCACCAGCCCGAGGAAGCTCTGAGGCGAGCGTCAGCAAACTTGATACAGGCATGTAAAGATGCCTTCCTGGATCAAATGTGCCAGAATTTGCATGCACTTCTTTGACTCTTCACTCCCATTTGTTCCTAATTTCTGCATCTAAACACAAGGTAGATGGGATCTGACGGGAAACTTTGTTTCTGATCAACCACAAGGAAGTTTTCCAGCATCTGTTGGGCTCAGCTAGTAAGCACAATTTATAAAACAGTGAATGACTAACCCCTGTAACCATTTTAATGACCCTAAAATAAAGTGCTTAGAGCAACATCTGTCCCAGCAGCTGGGTTCTCTGCATGAGTGGGCAGAGCGACACATTGGGACAAATTCTGTTCTCCCTTTTGACAGAAACAATTGCAGCAGATCATTTTTATCGTAATCAATTTAGGTACAGTTTCTTGGAAACCATCTGTGTAGTGTTCATAGATTGTGCTTAAGAATTTAAATGTGTATATTTTTGGTCGCTTGATGTAGCATCTGCTAATGGCCACATAAGTTCCACTTTTTATGCAGAAAGCTGTTTCCTTGTAAAGGGATTAGTAGAATGACTACTTGATTTTATCCTTTTAACTCCCCGATAAGCTTCTGCAGTCTGAATGACATCCATCACGGAGTGTTAGTTGTAGAATTAATTGCTTAAAAAACAAAAACTGGAGTAGGAGTTATAAAAGAAGCAAAGCTTCAGTGAAATATTTTATTGCGTTTCTATGTGTAGCTCATAATTTTAATATGTTTGGGTACGGGCGACTGAAACTACTAAGGAAAAGCATAGCTTTGTAACATTTTTTGTGTCCATTTTCCCCAGTTTTTGTTTGTGGCTTTACAGCTATTAGTTAAATAACTCTATAAAGAAATCAAATGGCTAAGGCAGCCAACATTTACTTCAGCTTTGAGAATAATTTTGGAATCATATTAAAAGATAATTGCTCTTAAAATACTAGATAATGAAAATTGAGTGGCTTTGGTAGAGACGAAGGATTTGCCTAAAAAATGCTGTCAGCTATATTTTGGGGATGGAACGTATTCTGTAACATAACTGAGTCTTGACAATACAAGTGAGAGAGTGGAGAGATTCCTTGTCTTGCTTGAGAATTCCTTTTGAATTTAGCAAATACGGCACTATCTGGATAATCTAAGATAATGTAAGATTTCTCTGGTTTGAAAAAAAAAAGTATGTTCTTTTTCCTCTATTAACAGACATGTTTGGACTTTTCTCTATTCAAAGCATTTGAGAGACCATAAAAGTAACTAGATAACTAACTGGTTAAATAATTAAAGAAACAAACAAAATAATGTCAGAATTTAAATTCTATGAGATTACATTTAAGGTTACATCATTTTAATTTAGTAGAACACTAAGTGAAAGTTTAAGAGCAGTACGGGTTTTATATTCATTCCTTTAAAGAGATATTGTCTCTTATGTGTAAAGGGCTGGCATTACCAGGTGAATGGGAAGTCGTTCTATCCAGAGGGGGCCTCCCACTAGGAAGGAGGGAGTGCCTTCTAACTGGAGGGTTTCCTCTGTGCTCTCAAGGTGCGGCTGCAGACATACCTCAATTTGGCACAAACCCTGAGTGGTTTGTCCAGCAATCAACCTGATCAGTATCCATCCATTTCCCTTCTTTTCCCTTCTTTTCCCTTGTGCTCAACAGTCTTGATTTGCAAAACAGAGTGAGTACTGAATGGCCTGTAATAGACTGCAGGTGATCCTAATACTCAATTATTTATTAAATGGGTTGTATGGCTTTGCATTAGTTAATTGAAGCACTAATAGAATGTGAAATAAGAATGGCTAATAAAAATATTTCATTGTTAATTTATGCCCCTGAAGTTTGCAAATTGTTTACTCATAAAGACATGAAAAGACAAAAAGAAATTACAGTGGTTATACAGAGTTGGGTTTATAATAGCAAGCATCATAGAGGTGATGAATCAAATTTCCCAATATGATTTCTGCTGCAGATAATTGAGTACATTTTAGGAAATACATTAGCAGAATTAATTTATGGAAAGTTCTGAAAGTGGCAGGAGGTGGGATTACTTAAAGCATGTGCCATTTTTGGCTCCCCGGTCTAGACAAGTTCTTCCTACCCCAGCTATCAATCAGCTAAATTATCTTCAAACTTAATTAGATGAAAGAATTTGGTCCTATGATTCTATGTGTTGGAAGATGTCCAGACTATTAGAAACGTCATTTCAATAATACCCTTTTATGCCATCTGTAAGAATCACACCAAACAGACTTAATGCAGATGAACATAATACAAAACAGAACTTACAGCCAAAGAGAGAAACAGGGTTCACACACACACACACACACACGCACGCGCGCGCATGCATGCACACAAGCCTCAAGCCTCATGTACATACAAAAAGATACGTCTATGGAAATGTGGTCCTTCAGGAAAGTCTATTTTTTTGTTAGATAGATGCATGTGCATGTGTGTCTGTGTGTTTCTGAGTGTCCAATGTCAATATCTAGTCACAGTTTAATAAGGTGTTTCTTTTTTCAGGCACTTAAATCACAGTTTTTGGTGCTTTATAAAAAAATGTATGCCTAGTTACTATTCAAGACTTGATTATCCAGCATCTTCTAGGGTATGGAAGGTGGGAGATACAATGCATATAATGTATACACACACACACACACACACACAATGATCCAAGATAGAAAAGATATACCATGAGAAATGCAGGTGCGTACAATGGTAGTTCATGGAGGGAAAGATTCTTTCCAATTGGAGGATTGGGAAGTCTTCCTAAGAAAAGAGGTAGCATTTTGGAAGGAAGTCTTCCCTGAAAAAAGTACCATTCTATTGGAGATATGCATGATAGATAGGTTTGGACTTGCAGGTGAAGAGAACAATGTAAGCAAAAGCTAAAAATTGCTCTGTCTTCTTGCCTGGATTTTGAGATTCCTTATGATATTCATGACTTTGAACAGCTGACGCCTGGGAAGACAAAGATACTGGGGAGATGCAGGACAACTGGGAGTTCACTATGGGCTGAGATCCATCACGTTCCTTGCTGTGCAGAGTTTTGTTTCGTTTTGAATTAAACAGTGTATAAAACAGTGGTTCTCAAGAGTATAATTCTTGGACAAGAAGCATCAACAGGACCTGGGAAATTTTTAGAAATGCAAATTCTTGGACCCCACCCCAACTGTACTGAATCAGAAACTCAAGGCCTGAGCCCTCACAATCTGGGTTTCAACTAGCCCACTGGGTATTTCTGGTGCTTTCTAACAGTTGAGAATCACAGCATGGACAATGATAATGAAGCTTTCTTTCAGCTTGGCAGAACTTCCCCATCTTGACCTTTCCTTCTGATAGAGTTAGGGGCTGGGTTACCAAGTCTTTCATGTGCCTTCACAGAGAACTTTGGTTGGTGCTCATCACTGACTATATTTTTAGGGACCTTTTGGCATTTAATCTTATTGATTATTTCTCTGCTGCTTTGATTTACAAAAATCACACATCACTGCAATTCTATAGGCTCCTTCCAGGAAGCCATCAGTCCCATAGTTTCTCTGCTGAGCTCACGAAAGCCCTAAACTCCAAGTGCTACGGGGTTAGAGAAGGGTGTCCAGAGGCCCAGGCAGATGTGACACAGATTTATTTCAGAATATGTGGGACATTTAAATTCTGCAGTCTTATCCCTTTAAATCAACTACTGGATCCTTAGGAGATGGTTTTTTTTTTTTGTGCAGTGTGGTTGGGTAAGGTCAATAGCTCTTTCAGCCACCGTAGAGACAAAAGGAGAAGTTTATGAGGCTGAACATTGACCCAAAACTTTTCTTTTCACAGTAAAGGGCTAAAGTCTAAGGACCTCTGTGGCTCTCCTTCCAGACCTCTGAGCCCCCTGCCATTTGGGGCTGGCCCTACCTACTACATACATGCAAGTTGCTGGTGGGATTGATCCATCTCCAGTTAGAACCAAAGAATCTCAGTGTTCAAAGGGCCTCAGAGAAAATGGATCTCCACGTCCTCATTGTTCAGATTGCCATACTAAAGACTAGGAGGTAAGGGAACTTGCCCAAGGTCACCTGGATGGGAAACCCAATTCAATTCTCCTTTTCCTTCATCATGCTACCTCTCTAGACACAGGCTGTGCCCACCAGGGAAGAGCGACGGACAGTCACTTCCAGGAGCAAGTAGGTGACATAAGCACACGGGAGCATTTCAGGGCTGGGAGGGCTTGTCCACCTAAAGCAAGCAGCTCTGGCCAATTATTGCCATGTGGAAGACCAGGCCCAGTGTTGGCAGATCTTACTTTTTTATGTGAAAACTCCCGATTTTTAGATGTTGCCTCAAATGAAAAATGATTGCGTGAGATAAACAAACATGTTTATTGGTCTGATGGGGGCCATGGGCCACCAGTATGAAAACTCCACAGTTTCAAGTGAAGTTGTGCCCCACACTGACTTTTCTCATTTTTTTCTCAGTTCACTTAGTTTGAAGTCTTCTCTTTTCCAGCCCTCCTGCCTGGAGCAACATCTGCTCTTATCTCTCTGACCTACTTCTGTTCGTGCCATTCTTTTTGCCTGTTATGTATCACATCTCTCCCATACCCAGTCCAACTTAAATGTCTTTCAAGACCTAAGTCAAGTCACACCACCACCATGCAGCCTTCCTTGGCAGCCAAGGCCAGCCAGGGTCACCAGCGCCCTTGGAGAACGAGGCATGCGGGAAATGAGCATTTTGGTGCTCAGCTAACAGCCTGGGGCAGGAAGTGGGCTTACTCAACCCTGATTGCACACCCGAATTGCTGGAGAACTTTACAAAGCACTGCCTGCCCAGGCCTCGCCTCCAGCAATCCTGGTTTAATTGGCTTCAGGTGGGACTTGGCCATTCTTTGATGCCCCCTAAGTGATTCTAAATTGCCAGAATGGAAAACTATTGAGATGGTTAATGATAACTTACTTATGGGCATGTTTTGATTCATCACATTGTAATCAATTAAGAAAAAAGCAGGGAGGGCTTTATATTTACATTTTCCTCACAAAGGAATGTCCACAGAAGAGCCTGTTTTCTAGTCCACAGACTGCCAGCAAGTTCACGTACTTCTGCCTGAGCTGGGGCTATTCTGCAACTTCCCCTGGGAAGGGTTCCTGGGTTTCTCCCTGCTGGGAGGCGTGACCCATGCTTGAAATGGTCCAGAATAAGGAACTGGCGTCATTTTGGCCAAAGCTGCTACTTATCTGCTCTGTGTTTCTAGATATTTGCTAATGACCCTGGTCATAACAGCCATCGCTGAGCACTAATGGCCCAGGAGTTGGTGTGTTCTGCGAGGACCATGGGGCAGGAGGAGCATGACTCTCCCAATCAAGGGTCCTTAAAATATTGCCCTCCTTTCTAAACCAGTAATTTTGTTACCAGCAATTAACTCTAACAACAGACTATGAAATACCAAATAAGATCTGGATTTATTACAATGCTACCAAATAACAAGTAAAATTGAAATAACCAAAATATCCAACTCTGTATGGTAAAATATTATGTATGTAGCTATTAAACATGTTTTTAAAATCCTCCCTGGACTACCACGGGGGCTAAACTGATTTTATAATAAGAAACTCATTTGTTTACTCCTTTAGTTATCCTTTTAATCGAGCACAGATATTGAAATCTACCATGTATGAGGCACCAAAATATCATATTCATACTCTAGATGGTGTCTTCCTAAACACTATGAAATTTTGTTCCTCTTATGAAGGTATCTTTTACATTTTTTCATCACATTTTCCAAGTGGTTTTGAGGAAAGCCACTGGATTTCTCTATGTGTTTTCCATTTACTTTAAGAATTTCACAATACTTAAAATAGTTTAAGTTTCTTCCCTATGCTTTTCTGGGTAAGTTCCTCTGTAAAAAATAATTCTGCCTCTTGGATTTTAAAAAGTAGTATTTCTTATTTCTATTTAATGTGTATTGCTTGCCAAGAAATTGACAATGATGTGATAAGATTTGGAGGATAGAGGGTATCCTACCCATCTTCTGATTATAATGGAAATATTTTGCTAAGATTGTCAACTTCAGTGCTGTCAGAGAAAAGCAACGATAGTGGACTAATTTGAGACATATTTAGGAGGTAGAGTCTACAAGATTTGATAGTTCTGATAGTTTGGAGGTGAGAAAGAGTTAGAAACAAATATCACTCCTAGGTTTCTATCCTGAGTAACTAGCTGAATGGTAAAGTCATTTACTAAGATGGGGAAGCCTGTGTAAGCAGGATTGAGATGGGAGTGGGGTCATGGATTCTATTTTAGACATTTAAATTTTGAGATCTGTTAGACACCCAGCTGAAATATCAGGGAGGCAGCTGATTTTAGGAGTATAAAAATAGAAAAATATTAATTGGAGTCAGTAGTCTAGCTCTGATACTTAAAATCCAAGGAATATGTGAGATCTTATCTGTAAGGAATGTAACAGAAGCTGGTAAACAGAGGGAAAAAATACTTAGTGAGGAGCTCTAAAGTGTTCCAACATTTAGCAATTGTGAGGAATGGAGTGAGATATGAAATTGCTCATCTATCTATCTATCTATCTATCTATCTATCTATCTATCTATCTATCCTTATACATATGCATACATAGAATATGTGTATACATATGTACATATACATATATAAAGATTATAGATATGAAGCTTATATGTATCACTTTGTGCCCTTATAGTATATATCCCATTATTTTATATTTTTCCTCTTTATGTACCTGTGTCTATGCTAGAATGTAACTCAATGGAGAGCATCTCTCTTTCTCATCTCTATATCCACAGTGTTGGTTATTTAGTTAGGTGCTAAGAAATGGATGAATGAATAAGCAAATTAATGAATAAAAGAGGGGAAATTGCTATATAAAATCCTAGGAGGTATGATTCAGCAGTGCTATGGACTGAATATGCTTTTTTCAAAATATTCATACATTGAAGGCTAATCCCCAGTGTGATGATATTGGGAGGTGGGACCTTTAGGAAGCAATTAAATTATGAGGCAAAGCCCTTATGAATGGGCTAATTCCCTTATTAAAAAATGAGACAACAGATCTCCCTTTCTGTCTGTCTCTGTCTCTCTCTCTCTTTCTCCCCTTTTATATCTCCCTTTTTACATGTAAGAAGATGGCCATCTGCAAATAGGAAGTGGGCCCTTACCAGACACCAAATCTTCCAGTGCCTTGATCTTGGACTTACCAACCTCTAGGACTATGAGAAAAAAAAAAAGTTTGTTGCTTAAGCCACCCAGGCTATGGTATTTTTTGTTACAGCAACTCAAACTAAGACAAATAGGACATATACATATTTTATTTCTTAAGCAAATTTTTATCCCAGGAATACAATTACCATTCATTATAAGAATAACTACCAATGTGCTGTATCATATTATACAGTAAGTGATATAAGAAATATGGTCTCTTAGTAGAAGAAGGAAAAACATTTGGGAGAAAACGAATTTATTTAAAAAAACATTGATAGCAATCTAGGAGTAGAAGAGAATCTTCTTAATCTGATACATTATACCTACTCCAAATATGTATCGAAATGTACACATATTAGCAAAATTTTAAACACATTCTCATTTAAATCAGGAGCTAGAGAAAGATCCTGATATCATAACGACTATTCAATAATCTCACCCAATGCAATAAAGGAAGAAAAACAAATAGGAACTAAGAAGCAAAATAATAGTTTGAAGATAAAATTATTTTCTACATAGGTAATCCAAGATAATCTATCAACTACTGGAACTGAGTTTGGTATGTTTATTGGATAATAATCAATATCTAAAAACCCACAGTGCTTCAACTCACAATTCATAACTAATTAGGAATTGTAAGAGAGTAGAAGTACTTTTGTTTTTAAAGATTTTTTATTTATTTATTTATTGGAGAGCGAGCGAGAGAGAAACAGCGTGAGAGAGGAGAGGGTCAGAGGGAGAAGCAGGCTCCCCGCT
Organism: Mirounga leonina; assembly: GCF_011800145.1. Taxonomy (NCBI): domain Eukaryota; kingdom Metazoa; phylum Chordata; class Mammalia; order Carnivora; family Phocidae; genus Mirounga; species Mirounga leonina. The sequence continues at coordinate 5,073,235 of NW_023270277.1, forward strand.
GAGCTGGGAGCCCGATGCGGGACTCGATCCCAGGACCCTGGGACCATGACCTGAGCCGAAGGCAGTCGCTTAACCAACTGAGCCACCCAGGCGTCCCGAGTAGAAGTACTTTTCATAATAGCAGAGTGATGCATGCAGTATGTTTTCACGTGTGCAAAAATCTAAAACCAAGCAAAAATTACTATGTTTTGATGACAGAAAACGATGTGGAGAAGTCTGAAACATGAGCTGGAGAGATATATACATCAAATCTATAATGTAAATTGCTTCTAGGGAGGGAGGGCATCAAATGGGGGCACTTAGTTCAAGTATAAAAATAATTCAATTTATCTGTGAAGTTCTATTTTTAATTAAAGTAATTAGAGGCCAAAGTTAGTGTTTATTATTTCTGTGTTGAGTATATAAGGCTTTGTTACAGCATTTTCCATAGTTTTTTTAAACCCAGAGAAAGAAGCAGTGGTGGGGGTGGTGGATGTAGGATGTCAGGGCTCTGTGCAAATATGGAGAGGCTGAGGAGAGGGTGTGAGTCTCCACTGAGACCTGATGTGCTTCATCAGGAAGGCAGCCACCCAGCAAAGTGGATGCAGGAAGCTGAGCTTGTGCTTGGAGGGGCAGGCTGGCTCGTCCTCTCACATGCTGGGTGAAAGGCTCCCCACAAAAGTCTATTCTGAGACTCGCCAGTGCTGGACGTGGGACTGACCCTAACGCCTTGCTTTCGTCTGGTTAAAGATGGCTGGTTGGGGGGCGGGAGGGGGAGTACGGGAGATTCTGCACATATGGTATTAGTAGCCATTCTATCTTATACCAAAATGAGCAGCTTCCTCCTTCCCAAAGATGACAGTGTCTCATCCCAAATGCTCCTAAACACAGAAAAAAAGTTAAATGTCTTTGCAAATGCCTATTAAAAATATCTGGGAAGGGCCGAGCTGTCTGGATTACATCAAGAGTTCAGAGCTGCTAATCCAACTCGCAGGATCACTGATAGCCGGGCTTGTGCCATACCTCGCAAGAAATGAGTATTCTTGACTTCCAGCCAAAGCAGATGGTGAGTGGCTTAGAAATTTGATTTGTCTCAAACACTCCCTTTGAGGGGGGTGTAGGAGATTCCATTTTATGACTTTGACAGGTAACATGTAACGTGAGTGTTGATGCCGAACTTTTCAATCTGAAGCACAGATCTGGTCAGCAGTGTCCGTCTCGCCCCGTCCCTGGGTGAGCAAGGGGTTCCTTCTCCCTGCGAAAGTCCGTCTGCTCGCTTCCCCCGCCTCTTCAAAGACTCAGAGCCACACATTCCCAGTCAGGGAATGGGGCAGTTTTGTCACTTGTTGACATTTAAAAAATCTCCTTGTTTTGGAGTTGATGCTTTTGCCTGCAAATCCAACGTTACCAGAAACGTCCAGGTGTGTCAAATGCTGCCCACAGAATAAAGGGGCGAGCACTAAAATGTCCCCAGCTTCCGGGAGGGGACCATGCCGGACCTGCAGCTGAGGACACGTCCCTGTGAGATTTTGTTTGCTCTATAGAAAGAAGCAAGTTAGAGTATGTTTTTTTTTTCCAAATACCTATGCCAGAAAATGTGTTGTTTTTCCTGACGAGGTGACATTTTTGTTGTTCTCGTTCTCCTGTTTGCTCAGAAGCGAGGGCTCACGTCCGGTATCAGTGCCATTGGCTCTTCCTTGCTCTGTGTCCTCGCGCTGCCTGTTTGAGCATCTCTGTACAGTGGTCACTGGGCCTATTTTGGGGCTTGTGAGGGATCCAGTGAGTTAGGTCATGTGAAGCGCCCAGAACAGAACCTCGCCTGTAGCATGCATTCAATAAAGAGCCCTCATTATGAGAAAGTGATTAATATAATGAACATATTTCCTATTTTTGGTTTGGCTAAGAGGAAGCTCAGAACTAAACTTGCAGTTCGACAGAAATGATTGTATGGGCTTCACAGCCTGAATATTTATGTGCTAGATTCCCTTCCACTTTGTATTTTCCAAGGCTTTGCTTATAGCCTCTTCCTTTTTTTTTTTTTTCCTTTTGGTATAAATCCTTATCAGTTCATCTCAAATTTTTTGAAGAAAGAAGACTTAAACAGTGTGCGTGTGTATGCGCACATGCTGGTCGGTGTGCTGGAAATGTCTTCCAATGAAGGCTGGGCGACCAATACCACCACTTCCTCCCTACTTCGTAAAAGTGAACAAGAAAATCCAAGCCAGGGCAGTAGAGGAATGCTTCTGGACACACGAACACCGGATTTGTGCTCACAAGCCATGTCTTCTTGTAAACCCATAACTATCTTGTTAGAATGAGAAAAGGGTGTCCGGAGAAAAAGGCCCAGTGGGGCAAGACAGTGGGGACCACTGATGAAGAGTGGGGGAGATGAGAAGTGGATCTCTCTGTAAACATACAGCAAAATAGACAAAAACCAAATGCTCATGGGCAAGTCATCAGGTTAGGCTGAAAAGGCACAGGGAAAAATGCATTGGGTGAAATCCTGATGCTTGGTATGAACCTAAGTCTTTAACTGGAAGCCAGATCTTCATCCAATTCCTTACCTTTTCCAAACTCCCCATTTTCTAGAAAGAACACAATGCCAGCCCTTCAAAGACAGATTGAGGACTGAGTGAGTCCAGAGTACAGATCTGATCTCTAAAGTCAAAAGCATTCAAGCATATTAGGTATTGTTACTATTATTAATCTCTTCACTGAAGTTGTATTCCAGGGCATGGTCCCTTCTCCTCTGAACAAGCAGAACCTAAAACTCCTCCCCCAAAACGCAGGTAGCAGCATCCTCCTACATGCTCCCTAGCTAGACAGATAAAAGCAGAGGGGAAAAGAATACTTTATGTAGGAAATTGTGCAGTGGAAAGCTTCTTCGCAATTGTCCCTGCCTCTGTTCGCTCGCAGCCTGCCTGGCTAAGGGTCATTAGCTTAATGAGCTATTGTATTTTTTTCTCTTTCTCTAAAAAGTCTGCTGAAACATCCTCCCAGGAGCCAAATGAGGAGGCGAAGAAATAAACAGCAGCTGATGGCTGAGCGAGCTTAGCCAGAGAGCCCTTCAGCTCAGGACGCCTGTGCGTGCGTGTGTGCATGTGTGTAGGGGTGGGGGGTGCAGGGAGGGGGCACGGAAAGGCCTGAAGACAAGTGAGCCTCTAACAGTATGAGTGGTGTAAGCAGCTTGCCCCAGAGGTGGCTCTGGGGTTCCAGAAAGTAAGCCAAGTGAAGAGGTAAAACCAAGGTGTGAGGTTATTTGTTACGAACAAAGCGATCAAGGAAGGCAAGCGCAGCCCTCTGTTAGCAGGTGCTATTCTCAGACCCGGTACTGACCACGAACAAGGAACGACTTCTCGTGCCTATTGAAAGACCAAATGAGCCTGCTTTTCGGTTTGGCTAAGAGGAAGCTCAGAACTAAACTTGCAGTTCGACAGAAATGATTGTATGGGCTTCACAGCCTGAATATTTATGTGCTAGATTCCCTTCTACTTTGTATTTTCCAAGGCTTTGCTTATAGCCTCTTCCTTTTTTTTTTTTTTTTTTTTGGTATAAATCCTTATCAGTTCACCTCAAATTTTTTGAAGAAAGAAGACTTAAACAGTGTGCGTGTGTGTGTGTGTGTGTGTGTATGCGCACATGTTGGTCGGTGTGCTGGAAATGTCTTCCAGTTTCCAGGTGGCCACCGTCCATCCCCTCCGGAGACCAACCCCGCAAGGTTTGGAGGGTTTCTATTCTAGTTTTCTCCATAATGCTTTTTAAAATGACTTGTTAATCATACAGGCTCATTGTAAGCAAGTTGCAAGTTGAGAAATACACAAAGAAGAGAACGGAAATTGCATTTAGTCTTACAGTCCTAGGACATCGTTATTACCATCGTGGTACAGTTATTCCAGATACACGGTCTCAAAGATTTTGCTGTTTGCATTTCCCTCCACATGATGTTTTTGCAATTTCTTAAATTTCCACAGAATTTTTTAAAATAAAGTTTAAATTGTCTGTGCTGCTATGAATATGCTGTGACTTGTTTACTCGTCCCTCCATTGATGGGAACTGGCGCGGGCGGGCTCTGCTCTTTCGTCTCACGCACCATCTAGTGACTCTTCGCAACCTAGAACACACCCATTAGCCAACGTCCCATTTCATTGTCATCGATTACCGGAAGTGGAATTACTTGGTTACAGGATGTAAATTCTCAAAATATGCACACACATGCACACACTGCTTTTTCCAGAACACGTACAATTTTTATTCCCTTCTGATGTGTATGAAAGTGCTAATTTCCTTCCACCTTTCCAACCTTGAATAGGATAATTTTAAAACAATTTTCTATCTTCAAAGACCCAAAATGGTATTTAATTGCTTAAATGTGAAACTTTATTTCTTGCGTGCAAGTCTTGGCCTGGATAATGAACCAGGACCAAATGGTGAACAAAAGTATCTCAAAGGAGAAAAGCCACGAAGTAGAGCCTCAGTCACCCCTGTGCCCCCGTGACCCCCGCCACAGGCTCTCTGCCGGGGTGCAGAGCGGCCCTGGAGCTACATGCTTCTCCAGGAAGGAGCCTCCTAAGGTTTTCCAGAACCCCAGGGAAAGGGAAGCCATGTGGCTTTGGAGAAGAGCCCAGAGGTTCTCTTGCTCAGACCTCACCTAGGCTCCGGAAAAGCTGCAGGTGCCTCTCAAGCCACACACTTGCTGGGCAGAGAAGGGGCTCCAGGCCAGGGCCCAACATCGTGTGGGGTGCTGCCCCTGCTCTCCCAGCAGCTCCAGCTAGATTCTGACCTGGGAGAGACTTGAGAGGAGAAAGGGAGGCTTGACTCAGCTCCCCCCGCCCTTTCTGTGTCATACCACCGATCACGCCTCGGGACGCCCTCTCTGAGCAACCCTTTCTGCGTAGACGCTCCCTCCAGTTTCCCCCAGCATAGTCTCCTTATCCCACCTGTCGAGGTCACGCTGAGACACTGGCTTAATTACCCTTCTCTTCCAAGTGTCTCTATATGCCTGGAGGGGAAACCATGTCTCGCTCATTTCCCCGTTAACTGTCCTCGGTGTCTGGCACGTGGTGTACGGTGGTGAATCAGCGAACAGGGCTAGAATTTTCCGAGTCCCACCCGGATGGCCTCAGCCCCTGGAGGGTTGCCCTGCTCACTGTCTGCAGGGACCTGGCGCCCTGCAGCTCCGAAGAAACTTTCTGGGTGCAGGCTCTGCAGGATGGCCTTGTTTCCCTAGGCAACCTGCTTTCTCTTTCAGCACGCATTTCTCCTTTGCAGTTCTGGGGCCTGCAACTTTCGCCATATGTCGGTTGTCTCTGCCTTCATGGTCCCAGCCATATTAATGTTATAATTAGAGCCAGTATTTATACAGACTTTCTTCGGAACAGCTCCTGTGCTTTGCAGGAGTGATTTACTTTTATCTTCTCTGCATCGCTGCTTCAGGGATATTATTCCACTTTATATTTAGGGGCAGATTGGAGAGAGAGGGAAAGGGATGGAAACACGGTGGAAATAGAGAAATGAAAGGAACAGATATTCATCGGGAAGCGGGCCTCTGGCTCCACAATCCCAGAGCATCTCTTGCCTCCTGGGTCACTGACTCCAGGGGGGTGTAGTTGCCTGCGACGCCAACTCATTTATTCTAACTGGCATGTCTTCGTGGGCCTCTACTTCTACTGTGTTATTGGACGATATTAATAAAAGGATCTGAAATATCTCGATATGTCGTGGTTTGGGGAATTTCGATAACAAACACCCCTCCCCCCAAGCCTCCGCTGCGTGTACCAACCAGGCCCCTCTCTTGCTCAGGTTCCAGTCTGGGCTCTGCAGCCCTGCTCGGTGTTGTGCTCCCAAACCCCCCTCTGGATGAGGAGCAGTGTCTGTCATGCTCGTGGAAGAGGAAAAGAGTCTGGGCTAATGCACCTGCTGCGGACTGGGGCACATCGCCTCCCCTCCTGCACCAGCCCCAGTCAGGGGTGGGGCAGCACTGCGAGCCACACAGCATGGTCAGGAACGAACATCCTTCTCCAGGACTGACACCAAATATTAGGGGGCGACAATGACCCCTCTACCCCACGCCGCCTCCGTCAGTTCCTTTGAATTATTTCCATTCTTTGTACCAACTCTGTTGTTCCTCTTTTCCTCATGGTGACTTCCTGTCTGTGTCATCCCCGAGCTGCAGAGTCTCACACACACAGCACCACCTCCCCCTTCTGAATCCAGTGCTTTATCTGCTTTTGCACCCTTTAGCGGTTCCTTACGTGGCAGTTTTTACACTGTTCCTAGGAAAGTTAACCACCCCACTTGCAAATAGCCACTTTAAGGAAATCTCAACATTCCTTTTGTAATCACATCAAGTTAAAAGTCACAGAAATGCACTTTTCTTCATCTGCATTCCACAGTCAGCTCACTGCCCTGCACGTCACCCTCGTGTTGGCGCCGTGGGGGGGATGCGCTGCAGGCGCCTGGCATGGTCAGCAGCTTCCTGCCCCACGGGGCCCCCAGCTCCGGCTGCCTGACTCGCCATGGACAACAGCGGCAGCGTCCCTAACGATGCCCAGGCAGGCGGCGGCTCTAGGAAGAGGAAGAGAAGAGGAAGCTCAGGACTGAACTCTCAGACGGATGTAATGATTGGATTTGGCAACACGAACACTGAGCCTAGTGTCAGAAAACCTGCCACCCAAACTTCCGTGTTTGATGTTCAAGCCTCTCCTCCCTGAGCCCCGGTCTCCTCAACTGTCAAACTATGTGATCTCAAGCATTGCTTGAGCGCTAAGGTTATTTTTAAGATTATAAAATATAGAATAATGGAAGAAACACATCAGTTTAGCAGGTTGTAGAGTAAATCAGTTAAATGTGATCACTCCTGACCAACTGTCTTAAATACGTAAAGGGATTATCTCCCTCACTTAGCACGACGTCTAAAGGTAGATAAGATTCATGATATTAAAGATCTCACAGTGAACAACCAAACAGCAAAATAACAGATTCCCAGTTTCTTGCTGTGCTTTCATGACTACGGTCTTTTGTCCTGGTCGCGAGGTGTCTGCTGTATCTCTAGGCATCAGAAGGTAGAACAGAAATGTTTTAAAAACCTTCTTTTTGTATGGGGGTGCCTGGGTGGCTCAGTCGGCTAAGCATCTGACTCTTGATTTCGGCTCAGGTCATGATCTCAGGGTCGTGGGATCGAGCCCCGCACTGGACTCCGCGCTCAGTGTGGAGCCTGCTTACGATTCTCTCTCCCTCTTCCTCTGCCCCTCCCCCAGCCAGCTCTCTCTCATTCTTTCTCTCTCTAAATAAATAAATAAATAAATAAGAATAAATAAATAAGAGCCTTCTTTTTGCAAGACTTTGCATTTCATTTACGAAGGGGAGACTTTCCCAGCAGATATCCACGTATAGTTCACCGGACACAGTTGTCTTCCATAGCTACTGTCCGCTCAAAACTGGACATAAAAATTAAACAGCAGACTTCCCTCTGTCTCTAAAGAAGGTGGGGGGGTGATGTATAAGAATGGATGTTGAGTGAGTCACCCTAGAGTATCTGCTACCAATGTTTGTTTAATATATTCATCTAAAATTTTTCTCATAGAAAAATAACAGAAAAACCCCCATGTTATTAAAAAACCGAGAAGTACTAGTTAAATGACAATCAAGAGTATTAAGGCAGCATAATTGTTTGAAGACCATGAAGTCTGTTTCAAGACAGGCCTGTGAAGGCTATGCCTGCAATTTTAGTTTTTGGCTTTAAAACCTTGGACAAAGTGTTAAAGTCACTGAGCTTCCAATTTTCTCACCTCTAAAAAGAGATAATAAAGTCAATCTTTGAAAATCAGTGGCTGTGAGTTACACTTTGTTATTAGGAGAATGCACCATTTTCACACATGTGTGAGCACTCTCTCTCTTTCTCTGGAAAAATCAGTGGTGTCTGAGCAAAACTCAGTGTCCAAATGATCAAATTCTACCTCTGAGGTTCATGTGCTATGTCATGAGATAATTCCCATGGCTCCTTGGTTCCCATCGGATGTGCAAATCTCACTGGTCACTCAGGATGTCCCAAGAGGGTAGGATACAGAGCCCTGCACACACCATGCACGTGTGTTGATTTGAGTGAGAGTGGATGCCTTCAAAGCAGACCCAAAGGCTAGGGTCAACAACTCTTTCAAAAGACATCCTAGACTCCTCAGGTTCTCACCACCTGCGCAGCCCTCACCCTGCTTCCGATACCGTCAGGCTCCTGGGGAGTATTGTAAGGAGGTCCTTGCTGACCTCTGGGCTTCAGCGGTCCTCATCCTCCTTCCATTGGCAGTGAACCAGCAGCCAGAGGAACCTTTTATAATGTAATTAGATGCCATTGTTCTTCCACTGAAGACCCTCCCAGAGCTTCCTCCCTCACTTAAAATCCAGAGTCCACATCAAGAGGACATGACTGCCAGTTAAACCCTGAGCTACCCCCTGGCCCTCGGAGGCTCCTCACCCCCACCCCTGTCCTTTGAATGTGCGCTCTGCCCACCATTCCGACAGCCTGGAGGCGTTTTCAAGGACACAGCCTTGAGGAGACACGTGGTGTCGAGACCATCTGGATGGTAGTCGTGCCTGAACCATGTTGAAGCGTCTCTTAAACTTCTAAGATTCTGGCAAGCACAGAGATCTTGTCTTGTGGTACCCAGGACAAGCCTGTAAGTTCCCTTGCTTATCATACCCACCAGTGACCGGCCTGCAGTGGCCTCACCTCCTTCTTCAGTCTCTCCCTGACCTCCGTGTGCAGAGGCCAGTTTATGAAGCAACAAGGATACACTCAGGAAATACTTATTGAAGAGAAAGTCAGTGAATAAGTAAAGGGATGAGTGGATGGATCCAGGAGCGTTCCCAATTGCAATGCCCTCTTCCGCCTGCCGATTCGGTTTATTTGGCTTGATTCCAAAGAGGCACGGTGCTCCTGGCTTCTGTTGATGCCCTACTGCACTCAACACAATGTCTTACGTCTGCTCCCACGAGGGATTCGCTTGCTGCCTCAGCAGCCCTGTCCGGTTGGCGAGGTAGGCAGATCCTAGGGGTCAAGATCTGGGCCCGGACCCAGGCGTGTCCTAAGTACGCACAAGTTTTAGAACCGTTGCAGACAGGACACACTTCCGCCCTTGGTTCAAAGATGGTTTGGGCACTCCATTCCATTCCATTCCATTCCATTCCATTCCATTCCATTCCATTC
>NW_023270277.1:5082422-5162700 GCF_011800145.1 Mirounga leonina
CCATTCCATTCCATTCCATTCCATTCCATTCCATTCCATTCCATTCCTTCTCCGAGGAAGGGCCTCTCAGACGTGGCTCCCCTGTGTTTGTCCCCGTTGCTATGCTCTAACTATAATAGGAATATTAGTATTCATGTTGTTGTTTGTTGAAAGTAAATGTGAATAAGATTGTAACTCACACTTTTCCCTGCTGTAATTGCTGCTTCCTCTGTCCTCAGGAGAGCGGACTGCTTTTCCTGCCTCTGAAGCGGTCATGTTGAGAGTTGCCATGAACTGCGTCACCAGAGATCTTACCCATTTTTAAGGTTGTCAAATGCTTCGTGATCTTCTTCCACGTGATGCTCTGAATCTCTGCATCTCCCATCAAGACAGGTTGCTTCCACCCTGATTTGTCCTATGTAAACTCCATGAATCAAGGTTGCCCACCTCAAAACTGTTTCCTTTTCAATCAGTCCAACATGGTGACATGGAAAGAACTGACCTTATAAAAAGAAATTTAAGTTTGTATAAAGATGATCATACTACTCTATTGTAACTCTTTGGGTTCAGGAGCCATATAATTCAGAGGGCAGAGGCCAGAAAGGGCTGTAGCAGCCCCTTTCCTAAACTCTCTCCTACCCATACCCATGCACACAGTTGCATAAAAACAGAGTCTCTGCATTTGCACAAACTGAGGATAATGGCCCATCCCAACTGGTTCCTGCCCCTAAGGGCTTAGCCCCCTACTCTCTGTACATCTTTATGGGTCACCCAGAGAGTGAGTACAATGTGTTGGGAACATTATATACATTTGACAAAATTAACCCTGGCAGTGATCCTATGAGATAGATACTGCTGTCTCCAACATACAGACCACAGTACTCACACTTGAATTCATTCACTCGCCTGTGGTCCCCAACTGCACCCCTCAGATTTGGGTCCCTTACACTCAGTGCCTAACCCAGTCCTTACCACCTTCCAACAAAGAGACTGATTCAGGTCCCTATCTCCCAAGGAGATTAAGATAACACTTACATGCTTAACAGAGATTTTGCATGAGAAGAGCTCCTAAAATCCATAAAAGCGCTCAAAAGCATTATCTATTTCTTATAACCACGTACTATGAATAAAGAACAAAGAACAAGCCTAGATTATTTACTAGGAAATTATTTAGTTTCTATCAAGTCCAAACTTGGTGTCCTTTAATTTTGTTTAGCTTATGAAAAAAAATCATCCTCAAAAATCCATTATTTTGTTTCCTCAGATGATGTGAAGCAATATGGGATTGACCTGGGCTAAGAACTCTGCTTTGATGGATGTATTTTAATTATGTATTTTATGATTTAAAGTGACATTAAGGGCACACCGATATATATGATAACTTGGGCTAACTAATGCATTAAATGGGTTATTTTTTTTTTTTCTAAAGATCCTGTATTCTTCATTAATTCAGCTAGCAAATACCACCCCATCTGAAACCAGGTATATCTAGCAGATGGAATCAAAGTAGTAAACGAAATATATCAATACTGTAAGCAAGCTGAGGAATGTTCGCCGCCTGAGTTATTTTTGGGTGGTTCAGCAGATTTCTTCTTTCCATAATAAGTGAATTTTCTCCACAGAATTTTAAATTTAACTGATTTTTCCTCAACAAAATAAAGTTACTCCAAAAAGGAATGTCTATTAACTCTTTACCATAAGTTACTTTTATGATCAAACTTCAAAAAGAGAAAAAGATCAGGTTTGGGTTTGGGATTATATCTAATACTCTGGCGTCTGCTATATTATTCTAATTGTCTTACAATTAGAAATTTACCTAATCGATGTAGGAAAAGATCAGAAAGCGGCCAAGCTGCTTTCAGCCTAAATAAACAACAGTAGCGCCGTCACCGAAGGGAAAACATCAGCATCGTTTTATAAGATGTCGCCATTGTTGACAGCTGAGGAACGACGCTCTCCGTACAGCCCTTCTGAAGTTGGTTAGAAAAGGTTTATGAATTGGACATAGTTGGTTTGGTGGTATGCGTGTGAGGCGGGTGGGGTGCTCGCAGTGGTCTGGGAATGAGAAAACCGGATCTGTCCCTCAGCGGTCACTCCCGAGCTCCGTGACCTGGGGCAGAGATCTGTAAAACGACAGTAAAAAACCCTCCTTGTATTTGTATGGCTGTTGGATGAGAACAGATCCCCCCCGAACAGAAATCTAATGGGTTTTACCCCTTCGTGAAAATCCATTACTTTGTTTCATCAGATGATGTGAAGCAATATGGGATTGACCTGGGCTAAGAACTCTGCATTGACGGATGTATTTTAATTATGTATTTTATGATTTAAAGTGACATTAAGGGCACACCGATATATATGATAACTTGGGCTAACTAATGCATCAAATGGGTTATTTTTTTTTTCTAAAGATCCTGTATTCTTCATTAATTCAGCTAGCAAATACTAGTGAAAATAGGCTGTCTTTCCGTCGTCCTTATCATAAGTGACCCAACGTGCTCTCCCCGGTAGGACCCCTGCCTCACCACCACCTCTCTCCTCTCTCTTCCCACAGTTAGGAACAGCCCTGCTACACCAAATTCCACTCCTGGGCTCATGCTGCCTGTTGCCGGACAGTTTGGGGGGCAGACTTTCTTCCCAGGGGTCTCCTTCCTACCCCTCCTCCCCATCACCCACACCAGAGTGGGAGGCCCTGCCTCTGTCCCCGGGAGTCCGGTGGGAATCGAGGTTAGGAGGCTGCAGAGTCTGAAGGAATATTCTGAAGCAGCATCTTTCATGTAAAGCTAGCATACAGAAGCAGGATAAGTTCACGTTGATTAAACACCTAAGAATCAGGGCAAAGAGTTGACCTAAAATTGTTAAACTCGATTGTGGATGTGTTGCTTGGAGGAAAGAGGAAAATCCCCTCCAATATTACAAGTGACTTGTCTGTCAAGATTGGGGCCTAAGCTCCCTTCCAAAAGAACCTGAGTGGAGTGTCTTCACCAAGGGCAGATAGGCCAGCTAGACCCAGACCCCCGCCTGGGCTGAGGCTTTGGCGGGTCCATCCCACACTGAGACGTCACCCAGCTAAGTGGATAAGGGGAAAGGTCAAGGGAGGACACAGCAGTCCCTCGCATGGACTCCCAGGATGGGCACTCGTGCCACAGGATTCCAACACGGGGGCACAGAGCAGCCTCAAGGGAGTCCTTCCTTCCGCTGCAGCCAACGAGGGGTGCGCTGGCCCCACACAGTGGCCACGCAGTCCTTCTGTCCAGCTTTGCTCCTGCCCCTGCACACCGAGGGACGGAAGAAGGAGGGAGGCACAGTAAAGCAGTTCCTCAGAGAAGCCAGTGGCCTCTACCATTTTTTAAGCTCACCTTTAGCTGACACAGAGGAAACTCTGCTCTGGGAGAGCGAAGGAGCTCCAGTCCAGCTACCCTTCACCTGTGACTTTACTCACGCTTCTGCTCTGCCCACCGGGCCCTGTGAGGTGTGCCTGCCTTGTGCTCCCACCGTGCCCCGTACTTCCCCAAACATACCATTCATCACTCTTTAGGGTAATTGCTTGTTTGGCTTTCGCCTTAAATCATATGCTTCCTCAGAGGAGGGCGCACCTGTCTTGTTTACTATTGCAGGTGGAGGTGGCACTGACTTGTATGTCATTAACAAGTGAATGAAGAAATGAATTTTATACAAATACGAGCAGCATTTTTAATCATCCGGAAGTCTTCCCGTGCTCTAAACTTGTCGTTCTCTGACATGGCAGGTAAACAGTATAATCACTGCTATGTAAGAATTTTAGATAATTCAGATGTCTCTCCCCCAGGATTGAAAGTCTGAGGTTTTTGTCGTTGCTGTTTAGTGTCGGTTACCGAACTGATTTGGCTTGATGATGAGATGGCCGTTTTTCCTTCTGACCAGGCAACATAGATTACCTTACACAAACTCCAGGTGTTCCTATGTGCAAACTTAATGCCAGAAACCACTGATTACATACATAGCAGCTCCACATGGGCTAGCCCATTACGACCCCTGAGAATCAAAATTCGATTGTCGAAGTTTTGTGCCTGATAAAATTGTATGCTCCCGATTTTTTTTTTTTTTTTGGGAAAAGGTATGAAGTTTTCTGCTTTTTAACTTCTCTGTGGCAAAACAGACAAGGAGTCCTCAGCACAAGAGGACCAAGAATGGTTTTCTACCACATGAAAGGAGTATTTGGTGGTGATATTTTGAGGGCACAGTATCCAAATTCCCTTTGAAAAATAAGTAAAACAGGGGCGCCTGGGTGGCTCAGTCGGTTAGGCGACTGCCTTCGGCTCAGGTCATGATCCTGGAGTCCCGGGATCGAGTCCCGCATCGGGCTCCCTGCTCGGCAGGGAGTCTGCTTCTCCCTCTGACCCTCCCCCCTCTCATGTGCTCTCTCTCATTCTCTCTCTCTCAAATAAATAAATAAAATCTTTAAAAAAAAAATAAGTAAAACAGCCATCAAATCAGTCTTTATACTGAAGACCAAAAATCTGTGGCGCCTGGCATCTGTGTTGCCCATTTCCTGCTCCCCTGTGAGTGCATGCACAGCTCTGGACTGTTCCAGGAAGCACTGAAGCATGTATTTTGCAGAGTTCCAGGCAGCTCATCTTATGGCAAGTTATCTCCCATTGCAGCCCTAACCCAGAGATTTTGAGCACTGCTTGAGTGACTAAATTGGCCACAGATTTTCCACACACGCCTAATATTATTGCAGAGTTCCATTATCCTGTGGGCCATCGCTGGTGGGGAAGCTACACTTAGAGCATGGCCAGAAAGCGTTATATGCACAATACTTTAGGCCTTTAAAATAGGGGGAGGGAAAAAAAAAGAAAGACAGCTCATCTCTGAGTCACTGGCACTTCAGTCAAAGCAAAACACGGCCCCACTGCTGTGTAATGCATTCTGTATCACCAAACCGATGTTGCAGCTTCAGCAATATGTTGGCTGCACTACACTCTTTCAGGAGCGCTGGAGAGCTGAATCCAGCACGGAGTCTGAATGTGCCTGTTTCTGGAAGAGAGACAATGCTGAATGGGAAACAGGGACGCCAATGGTGCTGTGAGGGTCTATTACCCCTCTGCAGTTGCAGAAGAGAAATGTGCACGTTATGCCCTTCCAATTGCTGTGGGTCACACAAGGCTGAGGAATTTTCTAGCCCAGTATAGGAGAGAATGCAGAGGGCAGCCGGTTTCAGGAGAGGAATCAGGGTATTTGAGGTTATTGTATCTTACAAGGGAAACATTTGCAGAGATGGGAATATCCATTTTGGTTTATATTCTTTGGGAGGTAAGTTATGTATCAGCCCTCTTAATCGTGAACCTACTAAGTAGTAGAAGACCATTTCTGGAACTCCAATGACACTCGCCAGAAATTAGTTGATCAGAAAATATCTGCGCTTAAAAGGAAAAGAAGGAGACAGAAAATATGCTGGGTCTCAGAAAGATGGAGCATTTTGGGACTGGTGATACCTATCCCGTATCCATATTTCTCAAATAACATGACAACAGATGTATTATTGAAATATGGTCATCCCCATGTTAACCAGGCCACAAAGAACCTTTAGGGGGACAACTCTGACCTTTGAAGAGTAACTCAATTCAGAGTTATTGAGAAGCACCATTGCCTAATTCTTAGAGTCAGATACATAGTTGACAATTATCTCTACATAGCAGCTTTCATTCAGCAATCAATCATAGGGCACTTAGAAAGCACCATGAAGTGATAAGGTGATAAGGTGAGAAGCATACAAAATTTGAGCTGATATGGTATCCTTCTATTTATTTTTTAAGTATATACTTTATGATGTGTTATATCTCAATTTATAACATATTTTGGAATATCAACATTAGCATTGTGTGAAGACAAAGTACTGATCCCTACACAATAGTTAGATACTTAAAGAAAAACTAAGTGATTTAGCAAAACTCAGTGGTAGAATATCCTAGTGAAATTTTTTAAAATAAATGAATAGATTATTTGAGTTGCTCACTAAAGTCCTACCTTACAAGGAATTCTCTTCTCTTATTATTTTCAACTGATGAGTGGTCTAAATTCTTGGAGGGAATATGAATTAAAGAAATATTAAAAGAAATAAGGCAGAAATTAAAAAATGATTATTAACTAACATTACAGATAACAAACTATTCTTATGGTATAATCCTATATGTTTTCTTTGTAGCACATAAGATTATAATTAGCAAATTATGGGCTTGGTTAGTTGTTACCTGTCTTATACACTAGGGTCTAAACTCAGTCAGGGCAGGGATACTGTTGGCTGTGTTCACTCCGGTTTTCCTAGTGCTTGACACATAATCAGTGTTACTCATATATTATTATTCATCATTTCAGTATCTATCATCTGCTAGAATGCTATGCCTGGTGCCACTTACATTACATTGAATAGACCTCTCTTTGGATGTCAGAAAAATTCTACTATATACAGATTTATTTTTTTACATAGATTTAAGTTGCATATGAGTAGGGAAGTTCAGAGATGTATGTGACTCATCTCTCTTTCCCTATTTCCTCTCATCTCATTACTAATATGGGGACAGATTGATTCACGAAATAAATATATAGATAAATTTCTTTGCTCATCTACATTTCCTAAATACTTGCAGACAGGGCCGTGTGATTAGTTTTTGCTAATCGTATTCCACAGAAATAACATGTGTCACTTTAGCAAAGTGGGATTGCAAAGCCCCCTGTGATTGCCAACCTCTTTCCCTGCCGTAGTGACTAAGGGAGTCATGTCTTCTAGATAGTTGGGAGCCTGGGTTCCTGAGTGGCTATGTGGAGCAGAACTATCTGCCAGTCCACATTCAATGTTTCATGTAAAAAAAAAAAAAAAAGTTTTCTTTTTGTATAAAGTCACAGAGATGCTGAAGTTGTTTGTGATCTTGACATGACATAGCTCTTCTGGCTAACCTGGGCACCAAACTTCATTGATTCTTCCTTGTCAAAGTCAGTTCAGTCCCTCGTCATCTTGTGTCTTTACAGTGACCATAACCTCGTAGCTGATCTTCTTGTCATCAGTCCCTCCTATCCCAACTCACTCTGCTCATGCTTCTGCAAGAATCATTTTAAGCTAGATATTCAGTCATGTCATTCTTCATTTCAAAAACTTTCAACGACTCTCATCTGACTTTTAAGCATGAGTATAAAATCCTTATTTAACCATGTGAGTCCTTTCAATATCTGGATCAAGTGACAGATTCAGCTTCATCCCATTTTCTATTCTACATGATCCATTTGCTCTAGGAAACTGGTCCATTCTTTCAATCAACAAATATCCACTTTACAGGCTTTCTTTAGGTACTAGAGATACAGGGGTATATAGAACAAGGTCCCGAGATCTCTAAGAACTTCCATTAAGAGCAGTAGTGTCCAATAGAGCTTTCCACTGTGATGGAAGTGTTTTATATCCTCATTTTTCAATTTCATAATCACTCAACAAATGTGACTCTTGTGTACATGAAATATGGCTTTTGGGACTGAGGTCTAGAATTTTACATTCTAGTAATTCTATTTCATTTAAATTTAACTATAAATAGCCAGGTCTGGCTACCGTTTACGGTATTGGGCTGTGCAGTTCTACAGGGAGAAACAGCTGTTCAGTCAATCACTCAAACAAGGCAAAGAAGGTAAAACTATCAGACTGTGATGAGTCCTGTGAATAGAATTAAATTAGTAATAGAAGGCAGGTTGAAATATGAAAGGTGATAGCTATTTCACATTGTTGGGTCAGAGAAGGTCCTTCTGATGAGCTGGTATATAACTGACAAAACAGAGTAGCCTAGGAAAACATCAGAGAGAAGGGGATTCTGGACAAAGGGCACACTGCAAAGCAGGAATGAATCTGATATATTAGGAGAGAGGATGGCGGTGTTGCTGAGCAGAATACACAAATAAGAGAGGTACTAAATGACATCTACAATTTTAGGGTTTTGTATGCCATTGTAAAGAACAGGCACTCCCTAGTTACTTACTGTTCCTTAACAGTCTTTGACAATTCTTAGCGCTAAGTTTTTGTGAACAATGTTTTCTGGAAAATCTCTTTCTCTTTCCATTCACAAAATAGTTATCCTTCAGGACCCCGTTCTTCTTTCACAGAAACTTCTAATCCAAACTACAGCAAAGGAAGCTCTTTCATACCAAACTTAGAAGTTTTATTTTCTGGGACATTATGCAACAAATTTTAAACTTTTGTGACTATTTCATATCCACTGTCATTTTATTTAATTTAGGTTTCTTATTTGTTCTGTGTATTGGTTTTATGAATTTATGGCTCCCCTCCCCAAGGAGACTGAGAACCTTGGGACTACAGTGAGCCCACATGCTGTTGATGGATTCTGCAAAGTATCAAATGGAGTCATGTTGTACACAGGCACTGGGAAGTTGTTGGGTTATTTAAAATTTTTTAAAAAGATTGTATTGACATGACAACGTCATGAGAGAGAGTGCCACAAGCAGGGGGAGCGGCAGAGGGAAAGGGAGAAGCAGGCTCCCTGATAAGCGGGGAGCTTGACCTGGGGCTTGATCCCAGGACCCTGGGATCATGACGTGACAGATGCTTAACCAACTGACCCACCCAGGCACCCTGGGAAGTTGTATTAACTAAATTTGTTAAGTTATACGACCAACCATCATGTTGTTTTATGTTTTATTGACTGGAGTACACATTTAGCTTAATTATTCTTAGTGAAAAAGAGGTTGAGCTCCTCTGATAGACTGTGAGAAACAAGAAGGAAGGGATTCATTTCTGAATCCTCCGCACTTGGCACAAAATCGATACTCAACGATATATGTGGAGTAATAGGATGAAATCATTATGTATTTAAACTGTACAAAAAACATGCAAATTTTGGCATGCAAACCATCACACTAAAATGGATTTGTGGCTTCATTTAATAATCAAGGCACAACCTAGACCTAGTACTTTAACATCCTGTAGAAACTCTTACTATTATCCTGTTTCTCTTTACCCATACCAAGTGTGCATTTTCTCTTCATTAAGACAGGATGGAGGATCTGGGACTTACAACTTTCTAGTTCACCAACTTGGCATAATTCTATCTTAGACTGGAAAATTCCATAAAAAGGTTGGTGTACAAATGTAAAGGCATCTTTCCAAGTAAGTGATAGTGTCCCTCACTTCTGAAGATTTTCTTAGATCTTTCTTATGATCTGAGACTTCCAACATTCATTTTTAGGGTAGAAGAGGCAAAAAATATGACAGAGTGAGATACTGGAAAGAATATTCAATGACAAATCAGAAAATGAATAAATGTTCAGACAGTAAATAACAATATATCTCATGACAAAGCTGGCAGATCACTGATGATTAATGATGTGGCCAACTGGAAGAGTGGGACCTGTTTGGCCACATGGCCATATTTATGTTAACCATGTTGTAGTTAGATTTGATTAAAGGACATAAAGAAGAATTAAAGATATAGACAGGAGCAGCTGGTGACTTTGTAGCATGAACCCTGCCCTCCCAATCTTTTTCCCCCAATTTTCCTGCCCCTGGCTACACTCCTTATCAGCACTACCTAGTCAGCCCATTTCCAACCCCTGATGCTCACTCAATCTTCTTCCATCAGGTGTGTGCTGTTTTGCCTAAAGGAAGCAAGACTGGATAGACATCATGAGAGCTGCATTCTTATTCAGAGTTCCACCACATTATCTCTGTGGGTCTGGATGCCACTCAACCTCCCCATTTCTCATTTTCTTGGATCATAAGATGGAGAAAACATGTCCGGCTCTTCATATACACTGTTTTGATAAGGCCACAAATACTGCACAGTTGGCATGTTGCAAACTACCATACTGGTATGAGTTGTAGTAGTATCTTCTAAAGTATGTTCTATAATTGTTCTATAAATATTAACAGGCATTCTCAGCAATAAAAGATTCCATAGTAAACTAGGATGGAAAATCTTGGGATGGACGACACCTGGAACGTTCCTTCAGTGCAGTGTTCCTGACTGCCTACAAGACTCTAAGAATACGCACTGCAAGACTCTAAGAAGGAGATAAATAAACAGCACTTTCCAGATTTCTTTAACAATAAAAACTTATGTTCTGTAGAACACGTCATGTCCCTGGCATCTCGGGCTACTTTAAATCATGTTTTTTTGATGAGTGCACTGCTTGGAATAGATGCTAGGGACACCTCTGGG
Organism: Mirounga leonina; assembly: GCF_011800145.1. Taxonomy (NCBI): domain Eukaryota; kingdom Metazoa; phylum Chordata; class Mammalia; order Carnivora; family Phocidae; genus Mirounga; species Mirounga leonina. Next base: position 5,092,595 of record NW_023270277.1, read on the forward strand.
GTCCCTTCCATCTATCCTTTGCAAAGGAGAAGAAGCCTGTGTCACTGGTGGACAAGAGGCTTGCAGGGTGGTCTGTGGGTAGGATGCTGGCCCTGCCCTAGTTAGAGTGGCCTGCTGGTACCTCCCAAGAAGAGCAGGATGGAGATTGCTGGGGGTGTATGGTTGCTGGCAATGTGGCTCTCACTCTTGTCTTACCCTCCCCCAGTGAACATGTCCATCTTCCCAGGAAGTCCCACTGGTTCCAGGTAGAACAGCCCAGATTCCCTGTTTGATTTAATAGATAGTTAAAAAATCAACTCTAAATATAGTGGAGTGTAACTGTGTAATGATATGTTTATGTTCAGTGAGGGGGAAAAAAGGGAAGTGAAAAGAGTAACAGTTAACAGTGTCACCTCCTGTTGTGCCCAAACTGCAAGATGCAGAAATTTGATACAGGTTGAATAAAATTAAATCACCGGTCCTTTTCTGCAAATTTGCTTCTCCAGTCCTTAGCTGCTCTACCGAGGAACTCAAGATATCACCTGCCTGTGCTTCCAGGGAGAGAATAGAAAGCTGCAACCCCACGGAAGACTTGTCCCCAGACCCCCCGCCCCACCCAACCTCCATATGTAATCATGTGCTGTTCAACTACGGCAATGCTATGGCTTCTGACCTCCAGGAACAGAAGTTTGAGCCAAGCAACTATAGCTTATTACCCTGGCCCATCAGTTTTATGCTGATGATCAGAGATCCTTTTATTTATTTATTTATTGTTATTTTTTTAAATTCTATTTTATTATGTTATGTTAGTCACCATACATTACATCATTAATTTTTGATGTAGTGATCCATGATTCATTGTTTTCGTATAACACCCAGTGCTTCACGCAGTATGTGCCCTCCTTAACACCCATCACCAGGCTAACCCCAGAGATCCTCCAAACAAGCTCACGAGGCCCAGAGATCCTTTTAAATCTAGAATCAGAGAATCCTTGGAGTTGTCACATTCGGGTCCATGATGCATTATGATATCCCCACTGTCCTCAACAGGTCTGCTCAGGAGAGTTTTAGAATAATTGGGGTTTTTGGACTGTCTCCAGGCCATGAGGACAGGGAAGAAAACTCTGTACTTAAAACACCATCATGACAGTTTTGCCTCCAACCAAACCCAGGTCCTCCGCCTGGAATGCAAGGCTTTCCTAAGATGGCCTCAATCTCTTGCATCAGCTTTGTCTTCTGCCTCTTGCCTAACTGTGCTCCTGTCCCATCAAGCATGCTCTATCTGACTGTCATCAGTCATTCTGCTCTCTGGTCACTGATTCTCATGTCCTTTACTCAGAATAAAGGACATTCCCTGCGGAGTGCCCTAGCACCACCCTTGGATCTCTCAGTCTTATTAACATTCCCTGTCTCGTGATCTCTACCATGGCATTGAGTGCTATCCACACACAATGCCTCCCAAATATACCAACAGATCAGAAATCTCTCCTGAAGGCCATACTCTCACCGTCTACTTCCTACTGAACATTCCTCTTGGATTTTTAATAAGCATCTCAAAGTTAACATGTGCAAAACTGAGCTCCTAATTGTTCCTTCCAAACCACTCTTCTCTGCCATCTTCCCCTCTTCTGGGTAATTGGTGACTCTCACTTTCGAACTGTGGAGGCTGAAAGCTTTCCTCATCACTGAGACCTTCTTCCATCGCACTCATGCTCACCTTTGAGTCATTACCTTTATATTATATCCCAGAATTCAATAACTTCCATTACCTCCACTGCTGCCCTTGGGAAACCACTCTCATCTCTCACCTAGATCCTGCAATAGCATCCACTTTAGAAGGATTACAAAACTGGCCACAATCTTCAACCCTCCCGGTATCCATGACACAATATGTCTTTTACATTTGCTCCAACTAAGAGGTAAAGATCTTCCCTCACTCACCCTTGAATTCAGCCCTCGACTTGCTTGAAATGTATCCTAGGGGCCAGCTCCAAGCCTAAGCTTTGTTCTACATTTTCTTTTGAAATCTTACTCCCATGTGAATGAGCCCTGGCCAGCCTGCTGGAGGAGAACCCAGTAGTCCCAGCCTCCTCAGGAGAGGATGGCTCAATCCTATGTCTCCATGTTCCAGACTTCCGTGGGGGCCCTGCCTCCTCCCCGTTCCCTCTTCACTGTTCCCTTAGCACCTCCCCTGTCCTACCAGACACATTTCTGACCATCCCTCTCGGGACATTCCTGTTAGCTTTGGCAGGGCAGGGAGTGCTGTCTGTTTCTTCACTGCTACATCCTAAAACAGTGCCTGGCATAGAGCATATACTCCAAAACCAGTTTTTAAGTGAATGAAAGGGTAAATGTATGAAGGTGAATCATTAGGACTCAAATGCTCTTCCTCCTCTGCCTGGCTCATGCTTCTTGCCTGACCCCCTTCCCAAATTCCCATACACCTGTGCCTGGTCTTTTTTTTATTATTATTTTTATTTTTTTAAATTTTATTATGTTATGTTAATCACCATACATTACATCTTTAGTTTTTGATGTAGTGTTCCATGATTCATTGTTTATGCATAACACCCAGTGCTCCATGCAGAAAGTGCCCTCTTTAATACCCATCACCAGGCTAACCCATCCCTCCACCCCCCTCCCCTCTAGAACCCTCAGCTTGTTTCTCAGAGTCCATAGTCTCTCATGGTTTGTCTCCCCCTCCGATTTCCCCCCTTCATTTTACCCTTCCTACTATCTTCTTCTTCTTTTTTTTTTTTTTTAACATATAATGTATTATTCGTTTCAGAGGTATAGATCTGTGATTCAACAGTCTTACACAGTTCACAGTGCTTACCATAGCACATACCCTCCGCAATGTCTATCACCCAGTCACCCCATGCCTCCCACCCCCAACCACTCCAGCAACCCTCAGTTTGTTTCCTAAGATTAAGAATTCCTCATGTAAGTGAGGCCATATGATACATGTCTTTCTCTGATTGACTTATTTCACTCAGCATAATACCCTCCAGTTCCATCCAAGTCGTTGCAAATGGCTAGATCTCATTCCTTTTGATGGTTGCATAATATTCCATTGTATATATATAACCACATCTTCTTTATCCATTCATCTGTCGATGGACATCTTGGCTCTTTCCACAGTTTGGCTATTGTGGACATTGCTGCCATAAACATCGGGGTGCACGTACCCGTTCGGATCACTACATTTGTATCTTTGGGGTAAATACCCAGTAGTGCAATTGCTGGGTTGTACAGTAGCTCTATTTTTAACTTTTTGAGGGGCCTCCATACTGTTTTCCAGAGTGGCTGCACCAGCTTGCATTCCCACCAACAGTGTAGGAGGGTTCCCCTGTCTCCGCATCCCCGCCAAAATCTGTCGTTTCCTGACTTGTTACTTTTAGCCATTCTGACTGGTGTGAGGTGGTATCTCATTGAGGTTTTGATTTGGATTTCCCTGATGCCAAGCGATGTTCAGCACTTTTTCATGAGTCTGTTGTCCATTTGGATGTCTTCTGTGGAAAAATGTCTGTTCATGTCTTCTGCCCATTTCTTGATTGGATCATTTGTTCTTTGGGTGTTGAGTTTGATAAGTTCTTTATAGATCTTGGATACCAACCCTTTATCTGATACGTCATTTGCAAATATCTTCTCCCATTCTGTCGGCTGTCTTTGGTTTTGTTGACTGTTTCCTTTGCTGTGCAAAAGCTTTTTATCTTGATGAAGTCCCAATAGTTCATTTTTGCTCTAGCTTCCCTTGCTTTTGGCGATGTTTCTAGGAAGAAGTTGCTGCGGCTGAGGTCGAAGAGGTTGCTGCCTGTGTTTTCCTTTAGGATTTTGATGGACTCCTGTCTCACATTGAGATCTTTCAACCATCTGAGTCTATTTTTGTGTGTGGTGTAAGGAAATGGTCCAGTTTCATTCTTCTGCATGTTGTGCCTGGTCTTTTAACTTGCACCCTCTGTCCTGCAGGCATACTCCCAGCTGGGCAGCAGCGGCACTTGGAACATAATTTTCTTCTAATAACATAACACATTGCATTGTAATTATAGACAACTCCAGATTCGAATTCTACATACTTAAAAGAAAGAAATCCCCCTGGCTCTTGCAATTCCTTAATCCTTAAATCCCCTAAATCCTTAAAATGTTTGATGCCTATTTAAATCAATATCTTACCTAATCATCTATTTCCCTCAATGGTCACTTCCAGTTGTCCTAGACCTGTTTCATCAACTAGCAGCTAAGCTTTGTGTGTTTCCGTATCTCCAAGGTGTCTTGAACATCGCTAACTGGTACAAATCTCTTTTATATCTTGCATCAAAAGGTACTGCGCTAGGTTAGAATACTAGAAAGGGGCAATGGATAAGTTAATATAGCCTGAAGGACTCATTCCTGAACGTTATTTAGTATTTTTATGCAGAATTTTGTTAAAAATATGGAAGACATGTTCATTAGACATGCAAATATTAAACAGTATTTATGCAAGTATTAAATAGTATTTGTGGAAGTTCAGAGGTTTCAGTAGATTTAATTGTGGAGCAAAATTAGAGATGAAATCTAACGAGGACAAATTTGAAATCCCACACTTAAGTCCAAGCACCCAGTAGTACAGGAATCCAGAGAGGGGGAAATGCTCCCACACAGGGAAAAAAGGTCCCTGGCTTTAGGGAATTTCAGGATCAGAAGTATCTCCAGTATGAAATAATAATTACAGAAAAAGCAGTAAACGACATTAGGAAACAACATAGTCCAGAACAAAAGAGGAAGTAATTTTGTGCCAATCAAACCACATCTGGAGCATTCTGTTTAATTATGGGTGTCGCATTTTAAGATGTTGAAAAACTGGAGCGCAGAGAGGAGGAGGCCCCATGAGGTGGTTTGAGAACTGGGCCACAGGCGAGTGGTGAAATATGTGGGAGAGCATTGTCTAGAGAAGGAAGGCAAAGGCAATTTTTCAAATACCCAAAGTAGACAAATCTGGGCAGGTACCAGCGAATGATCTAGAGCCCCAGAAGAGAAGGTAGAAGAGGCAGCTTTCCATTGCCCTATAGAGGAACCACCAGTCTGCCATGAAATGGGCAGCCTTGTGAGAACAGGAGCCCCTACTACAGTGGTGTAGATGCACAGGGGGCCGCCCCGCCAGGGGTGAGACGCAGTGGGGAGATCTGGAGTGTGGGGGATCCTGGGTCAGGTAAATCCTCGGGATTCCCCCCAGCTCTGAGATGCTAGGAGTCTGTGTATTCTGTTGGGACTGTTTAGAACAAGCCAAATTGATAATTAGACTTTGGTGAAAGCTGGGGGCTGGAGCTGCAGGCAGTGGGTCAGAGAAGGAACTTAGCTGGGCTGCCTGCAGAGCACGGTTCTGACTGTGGTCTTGAATGAGCCCCATGACTCTCAACTTTCTCATTTGTAAAAAGCAGAACGGGTGCCTTCCTTGTCTTTATGGCTTTGCTGTGAATTCCAGGTAAGATCCTATGTGGGTATGCACCTTAACGGAGTAAACGTAATACAGAGAGACTATGGTTTACATATGTGCATAATAATGACTATATTTCCAATTTTGCCAGAGCTTTAGACAGACATTTCAGGAAAAAAGGCATAGGTCAGAACTTCAGCAAGGCGTTTTGCAAGATCTCTAGTGTTATTTTGGTCTAGATACAGGTGACTCAACTGTAACTTAAAAGGATTTATCACTGGATGAGAGGCTCTGCCCCCAAAGAAGCAGATTAATAAGTCAGTGTCAACCCAAAGTTGTTTAATGAGAGGGCTGTGTCTTCAAGCCCTGCGCTAGGTCATTAAAAGATCAAAATAGATGGAAGTAAATTTAACAAAATTAAGTTTAATGCCAGGGGTGTCTTATGCTTGATTCTCCGAAAGCACCTCAATCTCAGAAAGATGAAGATTATATTTAAGTGTTTCCTCTGTGGGGCACCTGGGTGGCCCAGTCAGTTAAGCATCCAACTCTTGATTTCAGCTCAGGTCATGATCTCAAGGTCCTAAGAGGGAGCCCTGTGTTGGGCTCAGCGCTAAGCATGGAGCCTACTTAAGATTCTCTCTCTCTCCCTTTGCCCCTCCCCACCCCACTCTCCTGAGCTCTCTCTCTTAAAAAAAAAAAAGTTTCCTCTGTCATAAATTTAACCAGTTGACTGTGAGTCAACATTGAAATGTGGTACCCAGGAAAGAGAATGCATTCTTCAGCTACATTAGAAAAGGTGTAATTTCTAAAAATATTAAAGAGGCCACAGTTGGGTTCTACTTTGTATTGGTTGGGCTGTCCATTCACTTCTAGCCATCCCAATTTAAAAGATTTTTGACGGACAGGAGCACACACTGAGAACAGAAGTATAATATAAACCTGAAACCAAGTGCATGAAGGAAGTGGTGGGGAACTGTAGGCTTAGAAGTTGCCTGAACCCTGTAGGACGGTCTCCAAGTCTACACTGAGTAGTGCCCATCCGAGCTCAGTCTCCTTCCAAGTTGTTCCTTTCAGCTCTGTATATCTTTTAAGCAATCTTTGGGGGTCATTACTCTTGATTTTCTAAGGGCAAATGTTTGAACATGAACACACACACACAAAACCACTCTCTCTGTTCTCCGCACACACAACTACACACACGCACACACACCAACTTCTCATAAAAGTTAACAATAATTTTCAATCTAATGTCTTTTGTCTTAACCTGGCTTTGGCAAAGAAGTCTTATTTTAAAAAGGTAACACTCTGAAATGTAGCTCTATACCCTGTAAACACAACCTTCCACATTGTTATTCAGAGCAGTTTAAATCCATTCCAGAAGAGGATCTTTGACCTACATTTGCAAATCTAAAGGTCCTTGGGGTGGTTTTCCCAGAAGAAAAGAACAGTCTGCATCAAAGGTAAATACTGGCCTCCACCTGGTAGGAAGCCACAGAATGCTTGCGAATTAAAGGAGTTTCTCTCTGTCTTTTCATCTAGGGTTCAAAAATCTTGAGGTCCATTCTCAGCCAGGGTCACCTTGTCATCTGTAAACAATGTGGAAGAAAGACTGGGTGGTCTCATAGGTGGCAAACTCAGCGCTCTGCAAGCAGGTGACCTAGAGGCCATGCCTCTGTGCCTTACAGCACCAACCTCTGCTCCCCACTTAAGATCTCGTCTGACCATCAGGCCTATGAAGAAAACGAGGTGAACAGGTGGACCTGAAAATGGACAACTGGAAGATCAGCCTCCCGCAGAAGCTGAGGTCTGAAGAAGAGGGGGAGGCACCTGTTCAAGTAGAGAATGACCAGAAGTGAAAGTGACCTGGAGAGATCTGGAGAGGGTGTGCAGGAGAGAAGATGGGGAAATGCTGAAGCCAGGGGAAAACACCCAGGTAGGGATGCAGGGCAGAGCTCAGGACATGGGTCCTGCCTCCCACTGGTGGATTCATCACTCCTGATACTTCACACATCCTGGTTCAAACTTTGGAGTGAATGGCGAGCAGCACAGCTGGCCTCCTTAGCACCAGCCCACTCCCAAATCAGCCCGACCTCTGAGTAGCCCATTTTCCTGATGACATAACTGGTAACAACCACGTGAAGTCATTCCTCTGGGGGACAGAGGGGACTGTGGTGTTGAGATAGGGAAACTGAAGGAAGCCATAAAAATCTGCTTTTTGCTCCCTTTCCTGTTTCTGTTCTCACTAGGACCTGCACCCTGTCCTATACATGCCTTAATATATGTCCTTCTTGTAAGGGACAAGGAGTGAATGATTTCTTTGGAGTCTTCCAGCATAATAGAGAATATCTTAGAAATGACCGGGTGAGGCATCATGTACATATTCCAGACCACTGGCTCCAGACATCCTGACCCCAAGACCCTTTGGCTCAAGGGAATAAGTGACTTATTCACTGTCCTTATTCTGGCCAGTTCCCAGATGCCTGAGACAACACATGTACCAGACCACAATTGTTGGTAAAAACCCCAGGCCCCAAGCAAAGACGAGGCTCATCTTACATCTTTCTGGGTCTCCCACATGCTCCGTCCCCATCTGCTCTGTGTCTTCAATAAGCTCTGCTCCCACTTCTTGCTGGTTCACATTTGATTTCCATTCTACTTGAAGTCAAAGACCTTCCTGGCTGGTCCTGTGGGACCGCTCTGGGTCCCCAGACCCGGCCTGCCAGCATCAGTGTCTCTAGACCTCCCTTCTGGAATCCCATAAGCACAGCTCTGGTTATGGAACAGGAGACAATTCCACACTTAATGGTTGTTGAAGGCAAAGTCTTCCAAAGCAGAAACTGGCAGTGAAGCCATTTAGACCTCTGCTATTCTCTTAGACTTTGATTTCCTTTACTTTGGGCTTTGGCTATGTGATGTTTTTCATTTCTCTCTAAAACTACTCAAATGGGCACTGCTATTGGGTTCTTCTGTTTGGGTTTGGAGTCTTTCCTTTGGCTGGGGTCATGCTATGTTTCAGGTCTTTGATGGATATGAGCTCAGTATCTACTCCTTCATTCTCTTGGCCATCACTTATTCCAGGACTCACTTAGCTCCAGGATTCCCATAACTACGCATGGGGTGATGGTGAGTGCTGATGGAGTAACGGACCCAGAAGTCAGCAGTGTGCTGGGAATAGCACAAAGGGAATGGCCACCATTTAGGTGTGTGTGTGGGGGGTGACACCAGCTCCCTTCAGCCCCTCATTCCTCTCCTGACATAATACAAAGAGCTTTGACATCTAGCATCACATTTTATCCTCCTAAGGACCAGTGAGGTAGAATATTCTATTGTTCCCATTGTATGGATGAGGAAGCTAAGGCTCAGAGAGGTCAAGGTAATTAGGAAAGCCAGATGGCTAGGAAGCACTGAACTTGGATGTTCAGTGTTCTCTGGGGTCTCAGCCTCTGGCCATTTTTGTTCCATGTTTCAGTCTAACGTACTCAGTTTAAGGGACAACGATGTTGGGAGGTTAATATTTTCACATTACCAGCTTTGTGCAAAATAATCTCCTGGGCACGTTAGCTCTGCAGAATCAGTCAGTCCTCACGAAAACAAGGTATTCTATCCCCATTTTACAGATGTGGGGAATTAAGAGTCAAGAAATAAAAGCAATTCTTCCAATGGCTTATTGTGGGTTTAGGGTCAAGATTCAGCCCCAGCCCTGACTCACATTTGGCCTGTACCACCTGTCCCCGAGTCGGTCAAGTTCAGTGCTCCAGGGAGTGGTTCTAAGTGGAAGGGCTGTGGAGTCTGAGGATCCCTACCCCTCCCAGGGGCAGACTGGGCAGACATCCCAGAGAAAATAGGGTTGACCCTGGGAGCTAGCCAGCTCTGACAAATACATATCCTGGGGGGTCAGTGTTGAAGATAAAAAGCAAAATCACTCTTTTTTCCTCTGTTGGACGACTGTAAGAACAAGGTCTCCTAAACACGTTTCACCTAGAGCCCCAAGCCTGGCAAAGCCTGGCGATGCCTGCAGGGTGTGCCCACGACAGTCTGCGCTGTCCTCGGGGCAGGGGTGCACAGAGGCTGCCCTCCACTCACCACCTTCAAAGGCAGCCCCGACTCAGTCCCAGATTGGGCTGCCAGTTCCCCGAGCAAGCAGTGCTCCTAGTATTAAAGGTATTCCTGTTCATTAATTAAGGGAAAAGGAGCCTTAATGAACTCCCCCCACTTTCTCCTCTTTCCTCCCCCCCATCCCTGTAACGTGCCATTTGCTTCACAGTGGCTTTGAGTCGCCACCACACCAAGTCTGTGATTCACAAAAATCTTGTGTTTAATACAGCAGCGACACCTACAATGGGAAGGGGGTGGGGGTGGGGAGACACTGTACGTTTCACCATTTCCATCTAGATGAGCAGCAAACAAAGAGATAATTATAAACTGTTTCTCTTATTGTTGCACCCGTATTAGACATGTGCATCTCTCTCTCTCCCTCTCCCTCTCTCTCCTTTTTTTTTTCCTTCCACAGAAAAGTAATTCTGTTGTGGAGATGGCACCAGGTGCACGGGGTGACCTCACACACACCAAATCGGGAGCTGACATCCATCACACTTTGAAATTTTGGATTTCATCATTTCCTGATCTTTCTAAAGGGATCACAGCACCTGGCCCTCACAGCTGTAGTTCATTTAGAAAGCAATTTAAAAACCGAGAAAAAAGCAAATGACATCTTGCTGCCTCAGCCTTGTCATTAAGTATAGCAGAATGGCCTTCATTTATGAGGCACATGGCTAAGAATTAATATCTTTCAGGGCTTTCTCGAGTAGAGATTACAAAAGGTTTGAAAGACCACTAAATAATTAGTGGTATGACTGAGGCAAGCAAAAAAAAAAGAAAAAGAAAAAGAAATCCCTCTTTTTCGTTCTACAGAAGAAAATCGGAAATCATACTGACTTTAGTGTACCCTAAATGTTGGGAGTCATCATTACACCCTTTATAAACCATATTCTTCTGTGTTTTGCTTTGCTTCTTTTGCCCACACAAGCATATTCAACAGTCCCCAGGGATGTAGGTTTTATGTCTCCAGATACCTTACATTAGAAGTAAAATATAATTTTTTTTTTCAAATGCTTTGCTGTGCTGTCTGTGTATGCCCTGAATGAAGACCACTTTAACCATCTTAGAGTCATTTGACCGACTTCTCTACTCCTTCCTACATCCCAAGTACCCTTAGAACAGCATGGAGGGAAAACAGAAATCCCTTGAAGAACCACAAGAAAGTAGAAAATCCCCAGGTAACGATGCAGATATTTCAGTTTTTTTTTCAAATTTTTCACTCTGTAGCCACATGAAGTTTGGAAAATGACTCCCCCTGGTTGAATCTAATTTTCTTATTCTGCAAAATGAGTGGGTTAGAGATACGGTTTCTGGAAACTTTTAGAGTGGTAGGGTTCTAGAACACTGAGCAGGATTCCTGAGAACCATCCAGAAATCAGCCAAAAAGTTTTTCCAATACTCTGGGCAGAGGTTTTTGGTCCCAGACATTAGAAACAGTGAGAATAAAGTGCTAATTTGCTCTCAGACCTGGTTCTTGTTTTTAACAATAATTATTTGTTGCCTACTATGATATGGTAGGTGGTGTACTTACATTACCTCTGATCTTCCTTATCACTCTTCAGGTGGGCACAGCTATTCCCCTTTTACTGTTGAAGAAACTGAAGCTCAGCTCGTTTCAACACCATGCCCAAGCGAGTAGGAGGCAGAACTCCAGCAGATTCCATGGGCTCCACCGTAGGAGTAGTGTTTCGGGAGCTCTGCAGGAATCACTCTAGCTGGATTTCTAAGATAGTGCCAATTTGGTCTGCCCCCAGTTCTGGGGCTCGGAAGACCCCCTGCTCACCCTCTGCCCACATTCCCTCGGCCCTCTTTTGTGTCATTGGTATTTAGCTCACCAAGGTTGAACTGTCCTGCCAACTAGATGTTTCTCAACATTCATTAAACTTATGGGCCCCTAAATATTTCATAGCATCTGCTGGAAGAGAGAGAATACACATTTTGAACACCATTCTAGAAGCCCACATGCTCTGAGATGCCATGCATGCATTATGTAAGTCAATTCTCCCAACAGCCATATAAAGTGGGTTTTATGCAGCATCTTTTATTAGCAGAAGACCCAGGCTGAAGTAGGTTAAACAGCTTTCGGTGATAGGCGGGACTATCATTTCCGGCTGTTCACCTGCCCTTCCTATGAGAAGAGTTTAGTCCCCTGCTCATTGTCACGTGACTTGCAGCACCTCCTGTGTGGGGAGGACACATCGCTGCCCCACTGTTGCACGTGGCCACGTGACTTCCTCTGCCTGACGGACAGTGAGCTTTGCGTTTCCCCCAGTTTCCTTGTCCTTTCTCTCTGCCAAGAGATGGCGTGTTCCCCCAGTGACTGCTCCTTGAGCCCGGGTCCCTAACAGGAAGATGTGCTGAGCAGAACTGCAGGCAAGCCTCAGAGGTCACTGAGCAACATGAGCATGAAATCATTATTTATTTTTTGGTAAGCCACAAAGGTACTGGTTATTTCTGTTCCCGCAGCCGAACCCAGTGGAAGCCGGCTGGCATACTTGCCCAGTGTCAAGGCGGTGGCTGGTTCTGCATTGATACCATTCAAAATGCCCAGGAAGTTCTGACCGGCCCATGATTCTATACAAACATAGCATCAGGCATTGGCAGCAAATTAAAAAAAAGGAGTGCAAAATGAGGGATAAGGATTATTAGATCATGTAGGAGATAACTCCTTGATCTGCTATACACACGGCATAAAAGGATTTACTGAGAAAGCAAATTTCTCTCAACCTCTGTGAAAAAGAGACACAGGCATGCCCTTAAGGATAAATAATATGTGACAGCTTTCATAAATGGACAGGTATTATGACGGGGAAAATACTGGCACTAATTCACCTCCAGCTTAGAGGCCACAGTCAATTCAGACTTTAAAGATGTACTACACAAATAGCATGTGTTCTTTCTTACTTATTTATCTATGAATTTATTTGTGTTTAAGGAATTAGTTGGTTAGTTTTAAAATAGCCATAAAGACTCGTGAACGAAAGGGCACCCAGTTATAAGGCATGCAGCAGTTGAACCAAGAGTGATACCCAGTTTTAAAAAGGTAAAATTTTATGTATAGAATGATCGGCCATGGCGGGTTCCCAAGGGGTTTCTTGGAATGTGAGACTTTCCATGATAAAAACCAGGGAAATCCCAGGCCCACGGGATCCTTGTTCACCCTGTTGACATATGGCTCTTTTTATGGGCAGATTCTCCTTAGCCGGATCACTGAATCTTTATGTCTACTGTAAAGTGCACACACCTCCTCTTCCATGAAGACCTCCTTCCTTTGACCAGATCCCAAAATTGTAATGGATTTGTCCTCAGAATGGAGAAAAGCACTCAATGTCCTTCATCCAAAGTTTACTGTTTACTTTCTATTTTATTCTTTCTTTGGTACCATTTATCATTATTGATAGAAATCCCCTTAGTGATAATAGAGTAAGAGGATTGAGAATTATTAGCATGGTGGCTGGACATCAGAATCTCCTGGTGAATTTTAAGAAGTATTCATCTGCAGGCTCATCCCCATCAGTCAAATCAGGATCTCTGGGGATACAGCTGGGCCCTGACTTCATTGTGTTGTTGTTGTTGTTTGTTGTTTTGTTGTAAGCTTTGCAGGTGATTCTGCTGTGTAGCTAGAGCTGAGAATTACTAATATAGCTCAGCTCCCTCATTAAAAACAACAATAACAAACAGACAAACAAATTTTAACAAAAGTTAACTATCTTATGCTGGGTTTTTACAAATTGCTGGCAGCGATTTTCAGAAGAGAAGGAAATTGTGGAATTAAAATATCTACTCCTGCATCTTTCATCCCAGTTTTTAAATAGGTCCACCCATCTATCCATCCATTCCCATCAGGTCTGGGCTGTGTCTCAGTTTCCCCTTGCCACGCGCTCTTGTGTATACTCTATACAAACAAGGGGGTGCCAGCCAGCAGACTTGACTTGTCATGGACAACAGGATGATGAAAGTCACTGACTCAAACGGGTTGTTTGTGCAATGGCGGGGTCTCCTCTTACTTCCCCAACTGTCATAGCTCTATTACCATGGAGTATGGTCACCGTTCAGGCCCAATGTGTCTGTGGGTAACATCAGACAGAACTTCTCACCACCTTGGCCACAACTGGTCACGGAGAGGCCAAGAGAAGGATTCTCTCACCTCTCCAGTAGGCCAGGTAGGGCGTGGCAGGGCAGGGGCCTAGAGCAGCCACAACCCCGGGCCCTCTGTCCAATTGCACCTGTAGGCTCTCCTTCCTCTAGCGTGCTATATAAAGATGATCACTTTCTACACGCTCCATGATGGGCAAAGATTTGCAATACACTGAAATGCTCTTAATCTATTCTTTTCTCAGTCTTTCTCTTCCTGCCAGTAATGTTGCCTTCATAATATCAATACTTTTTGGAGAATCTAGCCTTCCAAGAGCTGAAAATAGTGTTTTCACTTACATCACTTAATTCTCAAAGCAGTCTTATTGGATTTATTTTATAGATTAGAAAAAAGAAGATCAGAGAACTTGAGTATTTGCTCCAAATCGCACAATTAGGAAGGTAGAAATGCCATTTAAAATTGCCTGGTTTTGTTGGATTTTTAACCATCACATCTAACTTTGCCTTGCTATCATTTTCACGGTCAAACCAAATAGAGCAAACTGACGTTGATCTGAAAGAGATATGGTTTCTCTGGACTTGGGGTAGATTTTTTTGGTTTATATTTTTTCTCTTGAAAGCCAGAATTTGTATCTAGAAAAGAGAATTTAAAGAATAAATATCTAACTTGTGCAGTAAGGGTAACTTTGGCAGGCCTAGGTTGTCCAAACCCTGCACATACCAATGATCTTCAGGACTGACCCTGACCAGTTCCTAGGAGATACTTCTGAGCCTCTGGAATATCTTGCCTGATAAGAGTGTCTTTGTATACCTGAGGTTTGGGCCATGGCAAATAGTTTATGCCAACAGAGAGATATACAATCGGTGTCTATTCTTGTATGCCTGGGGTCTGGGGTCATGGTGCATCAGTCCGATCTTTGCGGGAGCTGGGAACGAAGTAGCGGAGGCTAGTTATATGATGCTGCAGGCCTACATGCATGACCCCCAATAAAAACCCTGGACACCAAGGCTTGGGCAAGCTTCCCTATCTGGCAACACTTGGCAAGTACTGTCTCACATACTTGCTGGAGAATTAAATGCTGCCCACGTTACTCCACTGGGAGAGCACAACCAGATCATGTGTGTCTTTTCCCTTTGTCAATACAAATCTGTATCCCATCACTGAACAAGCCATTACCATAAGAATAACGTCTTTCTGAGTTCTGTAAACCTTTCTAGCAAGTCATTGAACCTGAGGGTAGTCTTGGAGACCCCCGACCATAGGGTTATTTGGACACATCAAGGTTGAGAAAGCCAGAGGAGTTACATGCACCAGCCACCGCCTGCCATGCCAAGAGCAGGGTCAGATACCAGCTGCTCCCATTAAGGTCTTTATAATTATGCTCCTTACGGTGGAGGGGGGAAGGGGGGGACATTCTACAGAAAAACCAGAAGAAAACACTGAGTGTATAATCAAGTGCTTAATTGTGTGGTAGTACTATCACTGGTGCTCCATTTCAAGGAAATACTGGGAAATACAGAGGTCAAGTCGTTTTTCTCTTACTATTAATGCCCTTGAAATGATACAATCTCGTCAAGGGCATTTGCTCAGGAGTAGATTAATGTGCACATGCTCGGAAGATAAATTGGGCTACTGACATACTCCTATTAGTGTGTGTATGTGTGTGTGTGTGTGTGTGTTTTTCCTTAACAGCCACAAAAAGCTGCCAATTTCATAGAACTAAGAGGTTTTTCTTAGGAAAGATAGATCTTAAAATCATTGGAAAATCAAACCATTCTTGCTAATCAGTCTTTTTCCCTTGCACTTTGTTTAAAGAAGGAAAATGTGTCATAAAAATGTACATCTCTTTCTCTCTTCACGAAGCAGTGAATTTCACGGGTTGGTGACACCCCAATCTAGCTTTTTAAAGTTTACATTTCAGAATGAATTTTTACAATCTATTTTACAGTGATCTTTAAAAATAAATGAGATGTGTAACATCATAAAGGAAGGCACCAAATGGCTGAACTAACAATCTTAAAGATGAAAGATGATTTTTAAAAAGAAGAAATGTGTATGGGAAGCCTGGGTGGCTCAGCCAGTTAAGCATCCAACTCCTGGTTTCTGCTCAGGTAATGACCTCAAATTGAACCCTGTGTCTGGGCTCTGCGCTCAGTGTGGAGTCTGCTTGAAGATTCTCTCTCTCCCTCTGCCCTGCCCCCAACTTGCTCATGCGCATTCTCTCTCTCATTCTCAAATAAATAAATTAATCTTTAAAAAAAAAGAAGAGATGTGTCAATTTGATTTTATTCCCCTCAAAAAGAAGTATGCAAATCTAAGAAACATTACAGAATTTGAACACTGTCCTTTTACTCTGAATCCTAAACTATATCTGTCATGAAAATAAACATTGCCCCAGGTTCACAAATACTTTAAATGAAAATACAGTAGACAGGAAATAAAGGAGTAGGCCTGCAGAGAAATGAAGCTTTTGCTCATTTCTGATTTTGTTTGGTTTTCAGGGAGGTCCTTCTTGAAAGGGCAAAGAGAAAAATCCTTCCAGCAATGCACATATCCAGAGATACATCAGAAGGAAAGAATACTCAAAATAAGGTCTAGGGAGAGCTAGTGAAACTGACACCATTCATGAAGGGGGTGGAAGCTGAACTTGTGTATTTCCAAACAGACTGTCTCCACACATTGAGATAACAATGAGTCAGGAGAAGGTTGTACTGATACAGGGGTTCAAGATGTGAAACGCAGTGGAACACGGGAAGACATCCATAACACATGGACCACAGGATGGCAGCCTTATCAAGATCCACACAGGGAGAAAGGGTGACGTTTGACATTCACCAAGGCAACTTTCTGGAAACAGTTCAGTCAATTGCTCCCTAACATTTGGAAGACTAGAAAAGTGTTTACTTTAAATGGGGCCTGTGCTGATTTTGCTCTCATTCCCGGAGGTGTCGTGTTCTGTTGATGCAGCAAATGACATCCCCTGACGGTCAGTGGTGGGGGACCCACATCACCTTGGTAACTTCTAGGGCTCCTTTCTCCTCTGGAAAAAAAAAATTGCTACATCCTTGAAAACCTCATATTGGGTTTAACTAAGGAGGGGAAATGAAATATGGCATTTTTGACTTAAAATATTCCCCATCTCCAGTTGGAAAGGAGTGTATGCTTTCAAAAACATCTTGGAAAATGGTCTTATCCTATGACTTGGAATTGAGTTGAACTGTAACATTTGGAAGGGGGAAATGTTAAATGTTTGAATAGAGGCTTTGTATTGTCTACAGTTCCTTATTTACATCTTTCCATTAGTATTAACCTTTGATGATATGGTTTATTCAGAGTGAGATCTAAGGGCTCTTCAATTGTCTGTAGGGGAGTAGGAGCTGCTGTGATTATGTCTTCTCTTTTCTACTCTATTTAGTGATCTTTGATGGGAGGACTCTTGTGTTGTGTCGATTATGTGTCTGTGTCTCCAGCATGTGTAATGTTGTGCCTTTTACATAATGGACATTCAATGATTATTTTAGATTGAATAAATAAAAGAATGATATCACTGATGTCATCAGTGAATAGAAAGGCATGATCCATTATCTTTGATATATTTCAGCAAGGTATTCCTTTTTATATTTGCTGAGACAAACAAAAAAGCAGTTGATAGTCACATGCTATGTGCAAGAGTTTATTTTGGTGAGTTTTTAAAATGGAAATTTTCTAAGTGCCAAAACCCAGCATTTACATTATTTGTTGGGCTGTACAATTTCATCATGATAATAAAATATTGTTTCGATATAAAAAAGATCAGACTCAACTAGCCTGGGTGGTGTCCAAACCATCTGGTTAGGTCCAGAAAACACTTGTAGGGAATAAATATGTCTATAATGAGCTCGTGACTTTCATATTTGAAACCTTAAGTGCAGGACTCAATAACAGTCCTCAGATGGCAGCTCTCAGAGACATCGACCAAGGAAGAAAACAGGCAAGTTATCATTGCTAGTTAGATGTGTTTGCCAAGAAAATGAAAACATTGAAATGTAGGTCACAGATGGAATCCCATTCTTTCATGGCTGTGATGTCCCAATCACCAATCTGAGGTCCATACCTGGTTGAGCTCTGATAAAGACTAAGCACCCAAGTCCCACTTTGTGGGGTTTCATCTGTACTCTCTCCTCTCAAGGGTGAGCAGGAAAAATGTTCTTAATCCTCACTTAGGCATTTTTAGCATCTCCCACTAAAAGCTAGGCACTGTGCAAGTTGTTGGTGATATAGCAGTGAGCCAGACAAACTTGATTTCCTCATTGTACTTTGAACATAGTCCTTGGAATCAACTTTAGAACTGGATCTAACAATGTCTACCCAAGAGCTAAGCAAATAAATAAGCTCTCAGAGAAATCAATAAAATGCTTACAGCCAGGAAGAATAATGCAATCAGCACAGCTGAGTTTGCATCATCCCCGCTGAAAGGATGCCCTTAGAATGCAGGCAAGATTAGGAATATGTGTGGTCAAGGAGTAAAGAATGTGACGGAGATCAGAGCCATGTGGATGATGAGAAGCCACAATTACTCAATGGAACCACATTTCCTTAAGTCCCCTGAAGAATGAAGATAGCCCTTCACCTGTTTAAAGACAAGGAGAAATGTGATCTCTGCTCTGTTAAAATAAATACAAGAAAAATTTCAATAGTTTCTGAATGCTTTTTTTGGCAATGAAAATTAACCCCAAATTCAGAATCTACCAGCTATATACAGATGAACTCTATCCCAAATGCTGTCTTAAGCAATCACTACACAAATAAAAGCTTAAGACAGAAATATTGTTATGAGAGCAGAGTGAAAACCATGGTTTTTCTTGTGAATTTCAATTTCTTTGCTCTCATAAAAATTTCTGAGAGCAAAGTCAAAAGGGCAAGCCGTGGCAACTCAGATGTACTCTTCTCACTAACAGAAATCAGTGGAGAGTCCTTCTAGTCAGGTTACAGATGACCACAATTATCAAGTTGGCATCAGACAATTTTTTTTTCAAACCATCTGACATGCTCTTTGGAGTATTCCCTGGACAGTAATTGAATAATTATTACAGGGCGCCTACCGTGTGCACGTGAGTGAGATCCACTAGGCAGGGACCATAAGACAGAATGAGGTACATATGGCTGCCCTCAGGGGGCTGCAAGTCAAGAGGGGCAGAGGATCAGCAAACAATTAATAGGATTATATGTTAGAAATATTTTGAAGGAACCCAACAGGCAATGTGAGAGCCAGAAACAGGGAATGGAAGCTGTTGAGAGAGGGTCAGCAGGGTCAGCCTCTCTAAGGATGGCATTTTGGCAGAAACAAAGGATTTAGGAAGAGCTTGGCATGCAAAGGTGCCATGGTGGGGACAGTAGAATTATTTCCTATGGGAGAAAATGCATATACAAATTCCCCAAGAGTCTGATACATTTTGGGATATGAAAAACACATCATGTATAAGAAGAATGAGAGAGAATCAACAATATATCCCGATAGGGCTCGTTCACCCTGTCGAATCTGGACGTTCACAGTGCTCGGGAAGGCTGTAGAGCAGTGCTTGGCCACAAGAGCTTTGCAGGCACATATGAACTGAACCCTTCCTCATCCACTTGCTGCCATAGAAGCATTAAAAACAGCCAAAATCAAAACAAAAACACACTATAATCTTCTGACATGACATTCAATGAAAACATTATGATACACATTCGTACATACAGTATAAATAATATATTGCAAAGAAAAACCTTTGTGTTTGTCATACCTCTAACACATACCCAAGCCAGCCCTGATCAAGACCTGTGGGGAATCTGCAGGCAACATTCCGCCCCCATTCCCAGCACATGCATCTCCCTCTCCTTGGATCTCTTAGTCCACAAATTCCAGCCACCTTGGCACCTTGCGACTCCAACACCTGCCTCTTCAACTCAGTGAGACTATGCCTCCTGCAGGATCCACATGCCCACACCACACCCTGGGAACGAGTCCCAGTCAGAGCACCCGATGAATGTGGAGCCATGGTCCCCCTATAATTAGTGCTTGGAAACAATATTATATTGTTTGCTTCACAAAGTTTGTGCAGTGTGACAGTTGTTTATAAAGAGAGGATAATTCCAGGACCTATTTTTTTAAAAAGATTTTATTTATTTATTTGATAGAGAGAGAGCACAAGCAGGGGGAGCAGCAGGCAGAAGAGGGAGAAGCAGGCTCCCAGCTGAGCAGGGAGCCCCATGTGGAACTGGATCCCAGGACTCTGGGATCATGACCTGAACCAAAGGCAGATGCTTAACCAACTGAGCCACCCAGGTGACCCTGAAGGACCTATTAAACTACCTTGTAATAGTCTTCTGCTCATGACCCTTCTTCACTCTTTTATATAAAATATAGAATCACGTTAGCCCAAGTGCCATGAAAACACCTTTGGGATCTTCATTAGAATTGCACTGAATCTATCAAACAATTTGGAGATAGTGGCATTTTCACAAGATTAAGTCTGGTATATATCTCCACTTATTTAGATTCCAATTAATAGTTCTTATCTCTACGTCTCATTTCTAAACTTTGTAATGTGTTTGCATTGCTATTATAACACACTTATTATTCATTAGGCTTTTATATGGTTTAATGATACATAGAAAGATCAAATCAACTGTCCCTAGTTATCTTAATTCTATTTAATGCTGTCAGTGACAGAACTCACTGTAGCTGATTTGACTGTTAAGCAGCTAACCTTGACATTAAGTTTTTTCCTTAAGATGAATGCAGGATCCTGGGATCGAGCCCCGCATCGGGCTCCCTGCTCCGCGGGAAGCCTGCTTCTCCCTCTCCCTCTCCCACTCCCCCTGCTTGTGTTCCTGCTCTCACTCTCTCTCTCTCTCTGTCAAATAAATAAATAAAATCTTTAAAAAAAAAAAAGATGAATGGAAATTATCTTCATACAACTCTGTGTCTCAGTTTTATTCTCCGACTTTAAATAGATAAATCTAATCTCTAATGTTATTACTTAGTTTCTACCATTTAAAAATCACTTTTACAACCTTTTTAACTGTTGGACAATTGATCATTAAATACTCTGGACAGAAAGAAAAATTGGTATTATTTCCCCCACTTCTGGATGGACAACCTGGAAATCCAAGAGTTAAAGAAATGTTCCAGTTTTCACAGCTACTAAGTTGGACCTTTTGGCCCTAAATTCAGTGTTATTTCCATCAACACCAAGTTTAGATTATTTCAATCTATTCCATGGAGTAAGGCACAAGGTCACGGATGATAAGAAGCTGACACTGAGCGTAGGGTTTTCTGAAACACATTTCTAGTTTCCAAGTTGTCACCTCTGGAAACTCCCTGGATACAATCAAACTTGGCCTGATGGTCTTTTAAATGGGGCACTTTGTGTCTTGTACTACCTGGTTATCTACCTACTCGACCAGCACAAAAGATGTAGAAGGTTCTCTAAATATTATTGTTTCAGTACATTCTTGATGACTTTGGATGCAATCAGTTATTTGCAGCCCCTTCAAGTTATCGGTCCCTTTTTTCAAATGAATTTTACACATGTGAGAGTGGATTGAAAGCACGACTAGAAGAGGGACGAATGTTGACATCCATGAGTCAACACGCGCTTTGTACGTGTTAAACTAACTCATCCACCAGCCTACGTGGCAGTTCAAATTATCTTCATTTTACAGATGAGGGTTAAATGTTTAAAAAGTGGGAGACCAATGATGTAATATCTAGACACGTTGACATTATATTTGGATTACATTTTCCTCGGATTTGTGTATCACAATGCAGCACAGAGGTTTCTAAAGAAATCTTTAATAAATAACAAACATATCAGAAGCTTCCACCCAATTCTGCTCTTTTAGCACCACACTCAAATGAGCTGATTGAACAATAAGAAAAAGTACAAGTGGCTGAAATTCAGCTATTTATAATGTGTTGGGAACTCTGCTAGAAGTTGTACACATATTTCTCTACTCAAATTTATGAGGGAGATGCTGATTTTATCTCCATTCTGCAAATGAGAAAACTGAGCTTGAGAGGTTCAGTAATTTTTCCAAGATTGCACAGCCAGCAGTAACAGGGGTGGATCAGAAGCTAAGACTAGCTGACTCTGAAGCGTTTGTTTATTTCACATATGCATATAAAAGCATGCGTTGTGTGCCTATGTGAAATAGTCCCCTGTACTCCAGCCTTCTAACAATATTTTTATATTCCACTGCAACATGTGGCAATCCAGAGCACTAAGGTTCCTTAGATTTCTGCTCTAGTGCAGGAAAGATGGAAAAATAAAGAAATAAATAAGATTTTCAGATAGTGCTAACTGCTATTCATATAAAACATGGAGACATGCTAGCTGGTGAGTGACTGCAGTCGTGACATTTAAGCTGGGACCAGAATGACACAAAGGAGCCAGCTATGCAAAGATCTGAAGACAAAGAAATACGGAATAGCCTGTGTTGAAAGCCAATGATGGGTCCCCTGAGATTGGTGACAATGAAGGAAACCATGGCCCCCATGGAACAAACCATACAGGGAATAGCATGGAGGGCAGAGAGACTATGCAGACTCCTTCGGCCATGGTCAGGAACTCAGAATTTATTTTAATAGGAAGCCTTGAAAAGGCCTGAAGTGGGAAGTATGTGCAAAATATCATCTGGGGTTTAAAAATATCAGTGTGCAGGCAGGATGGAGTCTAGATTGTAGAGGGTTACACATGGACGCAGAGAGACTTATGTGTTGTATGTGTCACTAATTTGAGCAAGCTATGACGGTGCCTTGGATCAAGGTGGTATAGAAATGAAGAACGAGAGAAGTGGATGGATTAGGAAAATACTTTAATACGTAGACCTTACTGACAGATTGGATCTGGGGGGGGGGCGGGGGGAAGGAATTGATTTCTTTTAGAGTTGTGCTTGGCCAGTTGGATATTTGTGCCATTTACTGAGATGGGGATATATCAGATATTGGGACAAGGAGACATGTGGAGGAGGGGAGAGATAGGGTCAAGGGTTGTGTTTTGGGGGGAGATTTCTGCCACATGAAATGTGAGACACTTCTGGAACACCCCAGTAAAGACAGAAAATATTTACTAAACCTCTGCCACAAGTCTTTGAGATGGAAAGGACTGTACTTCTCTTTTACTGAATGTTTAGTGAGGCCTGGAGACGGTGCAAAATTTTCCAAGATCACAAAATCAGTAAAGGTCCAGCTGAGGGTCGAACCTGGGTCTGAGGAACCCTGGTGTCTTGGCAGTGTCTCATTGTGATGCACAACCCTCCTCTTCAAACGTGATGCAGACACGGCAGACTGTTGTGCAGGGTGAAATGGTGCAGCTCAGTGTGACAGCCGACGTGAGTTAGTCCCTGAGAAAGCACACAGTTGGAAGATTCATGGACACTCCTGCAGAGTGATCATTCCACAGATAAAACACACAGGTGCATGGGGACCAGCTCCTCTCTGCACTGATTTCCCAGAGGAGCTCTCACTCAACATTTGGGCAGGAAAAGAGGACTTTAAGAGTGCTTCCCATGGAGAGTCGCACTTCTCAGGCACACAAGTTAACCGCTCATTATTTAAGGCTTTGTCCACTCCAAACATCTGGGACAGCAACCGCTTCGTAGATCTTCATCCTTGGGACAGCTCCTGAGCCAGAAGCAGAGACTTTGGAATATTAGGGTAGCAAGTGTGAGTGGAGACAACTAGTCCAGTATCTTCCTTTTAAAAAAATGCTTTGTAAAATAAGTTGACTGACTGCTTAAGGATCAGGAATCAGTAAGTTATTGCAGTGACAAGAACACAAGGTCTCTAATTCCTGTCCAGCTCTGTTCCTCCATCAGAATGCTTTTCTGTTGTTATAATGACATATTTACCATTCCCCAAATTAAATAACAGATTTCTCTCCTCTTGGTACAAAAGGCTCCCCATTTCACAACGACAACTGTGTCCCGCTTACTTGCTGACCTCCCTTTGCCCCCCTTGCTGCCCAAGGGCTGGGCTCCAGCAGTTGGAAATCCTGAGCACCGCCACAGCCTGGTAAGCAGACTCAGACACACTCCAAGTCAGGTTGCCTCCAAGGCACTTGGGGAGCTCTGGGAAGGGGACCGATGTGCACACAACAGGGGAGGCTCTCGGAGGATACTGGCAGCACCCGGTCGCCAACCAGCTGCAGAAAGCTTTAAAGGACAGTGTCGCATAAAAAATGAAAAATGTTGATTGAGGACATGTTGCCCTTGATTGAATGCTGAAGGAAACCTGCTGGCAGGAAAAAAAAATAGATAGGAGAAAGCGAGAGGTTGAGAGAGTGGAAGGAGCAAGGAAAATAGGTTTGCCAATCCCTCCCACCGCTGTAGAGAAAGTTCTATTTGTCAATCCACGGCAAACATCATTTAGAGTGAGATTTTGTGTTGGGTACTAGAAACCCATCCCAGGAATCTGTGGAGATCTTGCCACATTTTGCTTTAGGATTGTCCCAAGCTAAGAACACTTCACACCTCTTCTGAAAATGCCTGTGTAATGGGTCTGCATTCTGTCCCACTCTTGCCACTTTGTCTAAAGGCCCTAGAAGGGTGGGGCAGGGACAGGATGCATATTTACAGTCTTTGGAACCAGGCTCTGGGGCTTTATAATCCATTGACCTCCAAAGATGTAATTTGGTTATATTCTCAGAACCACTAGCAGCTATTTCATTATTTATCCCTGCAGGGGATCTGGCTCGCTCCCAGCAAACAAGGAGGCTTTCTCTTACTTCCCACTAGCTGTGTGGCCAGTGGTTTAACTGGGACTCTTCTGTGGAGCCCCTTCTCCAAGTTCACTCGCTCACTGGTTATCAATGCCGAGAGAGGATATATTTCGGAGGAATGTTCTGCATTTATGGTTGTGGGAGGCTCCACCGTGATCTGAGCAAGAGATAATTTTTACCTAAGATGACTCATACCCACCATCCCGCACAACTGCACTCCTCACCAGAATTCCTGGCTACCTACCTGACAACTGCCCTCATTTCCATAGAATCATGTCATACGGTCACAAAAGGCAAGTAAGGCATCAGTCACATCCCCAATCAAAATGATACTCATCCTTTGACACCAAGAAGGCATTATTGGGAAGGAACACATATCAGGGATGCTAAGAAACTACTGTATCAGAGGGAGCTGTGGGGAGCGTTTTCCAGCTTTGAGGAGAAGGAGGAAAAGCATCTGCTTATATATATACTATTGCTTTACTGAAGGATCTTGAAGACTGGAGGGGGTATTACTGGGCCAAAGTCTTTTGACCTATCAGTTCTACTTTGAGAAATAGATCATAAGAAATGTTAGCTAATTTTTAAAATGTTTAGATTGAGTTAATTATGTTCGACACAACATTTTCCATAACAAGAAAAAAATTTAAACAACCAGAATGCTTAGTAGTAAAAGCTTAGTTAAATTTTGATCAACTATATAGAGCAACACTATATAGATGTACAAAGTGATGTTTTATCTGTATAAAAGAGAATTTATCCATATAAAAGACATTTAAAATATTCGGTGAGAATAGTAAAACAGATTTCAAAATTGAATGTGCAGTAGAAACCATTTCAGGTAGTTAAAATATACACAGCATCGGGGAAGGATGGTAAACATTTAAAACATATTAACAGCAGTTTTTTTGAATAAGACAAGAGGTGCTTTTATTTTATAATTTATTCTCATTTTAATTTTGAACTATTCTAAAGTGAACACAAAATTACTCATGTAATACAAAAGTAATGAAAAATTTTAATAAAGAAGAAGGCCTGGCATGAATTAAATATAATGTGGTAGAGAGAAGCCACATCGCTCTTGCCTACCAGGCCCTGCATGGGAACAGAGGAGAAGAAGCCAGTTCTGCTCCAAGGACTGACAGCCTGGGGGGCAGAATCGGGATGAAAGATGTAAAGGGTGGGATACCAAATTCCCTGAGAGGATCGATTTTCCTAAGGTGACACTGTTGGGGTGTCTCTGAGCCCTTGTGCCATTTTCTCGGTTTAATAGTTTTAGAATATATCAAGGTAAAAATTCACCAGCTGTCATCTACATATTGAGAAAGACAGTTTTGGGATGGTAGTTTATCTTTCCAAGGATCCACTAAGGTCCTTCCAGATATCCAGGGCATGAGTATTTGGACCCTTCTACCTAGATTACCCTTCCTTTTCCTGATATTCTGTAGCTGGCTCCTATAACTTCTCAATATAGGTCTCAGACAAAATATTTCTTATTAGAGAGACCCTCCCAGACCACTCTGCCTAAAATAGCTGCAACCCACCCCAGCCACACGTCATCTGGTGTGTGTGTGCGTGTATGCACGCATGCATGTATTTGCTTAAAGGCTTTGTCCATTTTGTGTTTGTTATAGCTCAGTTGTCTACAGTGGTTGCCATGTGAATGGCGCTTATGTCAATTTTTGGTGAATTAATAAATAATTGTGATGCCCCAAAGGTAAAGTGAGGTATATATCCTAACACCAATATTATTTTAGGTTCACATCTATGGTGTTGAGAAAGGCGTAGAGAGATGAAAACCATGAAGAATTCCAACCCCATCCCTGATGAGGGTGGAATCTCTTTTGACTTGAACAGATTAGCTGACCAGGTAACTGAAAGCACTATGTTCACTGAGCTAGTGCTGTGTAAGTGTGATTCTCATCTGGCATGGCTGCATTTAAGGCTAGTCTAGATCTGTCCTGTGTACTGTAGACCCAGGGCCTCTTCATGTTTTGTGCAGAACTCTAGGATGTGCCATTCCCAAAATCTTCTAAGTGAATGCCACTCTCTACTTCCCAGATCCACACTGCCATGTTTGCCAGGAGGCTCAAGTGATCAGGGGGAAAATGTGGGAGAGTCTGAGTGACCAACAAAAGTCAATCATCAAAATAATTTGAATTCGGGTCTTACTGGATCAGAGTTATCATCTTCATACATGGGGTGGGGGTGGCCATATGGGATCACGTGGCCAACCAGCAGCCCTGGACCTGAAAAGGCTCTTTCTAACCTTGAGTCTTTCATCTCACCAAATATACTGTCTCATGATACAGACCTTCAAATCATAGGGATCTTCATGTCGAATTTGAGTCATTCACTTTCCAACAAGTAACCTGTAATTGACTCTCCCCAGAGAAGTTATGGTCTTATTGATTTATTATGTGACTTTAATAGTATGACTGCTAAGAGAATTTGCAGACCACACAGCCAGAATTATTTCCCCCGGAAAAACAATATTTAGGGTAAGATCCTTAAGAGTAGAAACCATTTCATTAATCTCTGCATCCCCCGTATGTAGCAAAGTACTTGCCACATAGGATTCCACTCAATAACATTGGCTACTCTGTTAAATGACTGAATGACTAGTGAGGGTTCTAGCCATGAGGTTTATCTCTTAAATCTGCAGTGTTGTGATGCTCTCCAGCTTCCTCCTTGGCTAGGATGCTGTCCTACTCCAGACTTCTTTTTAATGACTCTTTAAATTGCTTTATTGGTATAACCTACGTGCCATGAGTAATACTGAATGAGCTCCTGGAACATAGCCTGAGATCCAGGTTCCTGGAACGATGATTTTCAATACAACCCAAGCCTTCTGGACTGGACACGGGAGGTGGGAGTGAGTGCCACATTCTGAGCGGCTATGGTGGGTGAGAAGTATGAACTTGAATATTCGGCTATGAATATTCGAAGGCAACTTCAAATACTGCCTTTGCAATGAAGTAACAGGGGAAGGTTGTGGCCAAAATGCAGCAGAGTAAGACAGCACAAAACAAAAATGGAGAAACAAAGAAATGTACTGATACAGTGGCTGGTCAGTTCCATGTCCCAGATAAGCAGGTATCTATTTACAAGTAAACTCTTACAGTAACACTTAGATACTTAGTTCATATCTCCCACTTACTAAATGATAAGCCCATGGCATGCCACTCAGCCTCAATTTCTGCCTAGACAGCAGGGTTATGAAGAGGTCGAGTGAATTAAGGAAGATGAATTGATTTTATAGGCTCTATTGCACTACACAAATAGGAGTTACTAGACTTTCCGCATGTGAAGAGTGACTGTATTGAATCAAATAGACCACTTTCACCAGCATAACCGAAATTGGCATTACCAATTCTTTATACATGAGGCATATAGGGATAAAATCAGTGGTGTGTTGGAACCGATCCCCACTGGCTTCCAAAAGCTGATATGAATCTATTCTCAAGTCTCAACATGGCTAATCTGAAATCAGCCGTGGTTGGAATATTTACACCATGGAATTTGGCAAAAGCTACAAATCAGGGCCTCTTTATCCCCTCCCCCGAGAGACAGTTATTAAACTTTACTGGCACACAACTGGATAAAATGTGTGTTATTTTTCACAGTCAATGTCATTTTTATTTTTCTCCTATCTAGTAAAGATGAGATTTTTCTATTTGTCTTGTACTGGCCCTTTCAGACACCAGCATTCCCATAGATTAGCAAAATAATCAGCATTCACAAGAGAGGGAAGGAGGAAAAAAATGCTCTAAATAAGAATCCTGTGTCCACTTTTCTCAGATGAATTTAAATTCCAAGGTCTATATATTTTTTGATTCCATATGGTACCATGAGGTCTCAGTAAATATCATTCAATGGCTCTGATTTAGTAACAGTAACACACACACAAATTCAAGTCATCTGCCATCTGGGGGACTTTGTACATGAGTCAGTAGTCCCAGTCACAGGAATGGTGTTAGTAGATTCTCAGCTCCAACCTGCCTGAGATGGTTGGAGTCAATAGTCTCTCCCCGATGGTTGAAAGATTAATGCCACATTTATATTTTTTAAAGTGGCATTAACCTATACGATGATAGGGGACCCAGGTTTCTGTCTGCAGACCCCTCTCAAAGATGAAGTCCCCTGCAGAAGAACTTATTGTACTTCCTAAGAATAGGGGGGCGGGGGTGTTAGAGATGCTCTGCCCATTCATCCTTCCCCAAATACACACTGACCCTACCATGAACTGGGCTCCCACTTCTAGATTTGGTACCTAAAACACTAACATCCTCTTCAGCTAAGGTCCTGAGGCTAGTCAAATACGGTTAATGCGCCAAGTCCTGGAGTGTGGTTTTTCATGATGAGAAAGATTTGCATTAGGAAACAGTACGAAAAAACAAAACAGAATATGAAGACATTACAAGAACTTTGGGGTGATTTCTGATCTACTCACTTTCTGCCAGGGCATCCCAGAGTTTTTTGGTCTCCTTGATTTTGAATCATTTTGTTTCCCCACCCCCACTGCTCCCCAATCTAAACGACAAAAGAAGGAATTTAACCTCATATCCTCGCTCTGAAATTAGCTCTATTGTCAAAAGATGACAGCTGTATCCTGATTTCAAGAATTTCACGTTGGAATAAAACAGCATTTTTGAAACCATTGCGTTACTTCAAACAGATCTGTAATGGTCCCTCAGCAAACCATTTTCAGAAGGCTTGGGTAAGTAAGATGAAAAGACACCATTTCTAACGAGTTGCTTTTATGGGCTAGGTCAGAGTGCTCTTTCCATGTTGTTCATTCCCAGTCGAATTCCCTAATAGTCCGTCTCCTCAGCTAACAGATGCCCGGCCTCATGTCGGAACCAGATCGCGCCACCGCTGAGATGCTATCCAGCTCCTTTCTTACGGAGCCGTTCCCCTAGCAGATGGTGCAATGCTGCAGGCAAACTCCTTCCTGTTAATTACCAGCCTTCGCTACAGATGGAAATGTCAGTCAGCCTCACAGGTCCTGGTTCCTGCCATTGCCTCCGTCCATAGCCCTCTACCTAGGCAAGATGCTGCCAACACACACCATGTGTTTTGTGACTGCTGACTAGGCAGGCAACAAAAAACAACTTACTTCATGAATATTCATGGCGGAATGTTTAAAGTTCTGTTCATCTGCGATGCTTATAGATCTGCTTAAAGGGGGTTGCACCTTCCTAAGAACACTCTGCCCCTTGTTTTCTTACACTGAGGATATGTGAGTTACCAAAGTGAGTTGCCATGGCAACATGGAGAGGACCATTAAACGTCGGCCATTTGGGGCCTTCTGTAGGCACATCAATTTCTGACTAACGTTCTTCCCATACCTTTAAGTGTCATTTAATTATTCTTGTCCTGCCATAACAGACCAATAGTCACCAAGCTGAACTGATTAACTAATAACTGGAGGTTTTCATTAAACCGTGATTATCTCATCTGCACATACGTAACCAAATATGAATACCTCGATCTTCCCTGGTATTTAAACATCGTAAATGCAGATGGATGGATTTCAGAAGTCATTCTTTATTCATTAAATCAAATTATTTTACTCTTTGTAGAAAACCTTCTGGAATCAAAAATGAGTATCTTTTCAGGTTTACAGGATAAAGTTAGGGCTCAGGTTTTGAGTGGAGAAAGGGAGAGGAGGCCTGAAGCAAGCGTTTTACTGCAGGTAATTCAGGTGAGACTTCCTCAGCTGATGCTGAGTTACAGGTGAGGTCATGCAGGGTGATGGAGGATGTCACAGAAGCCCAGCACTGTGTCTTCCCCGCAGGCCTTGCTCTCCAGGATTTAACCCAGAGAAATCAACATTGAAGACCCCACACATAGGCAAAAGACCTCCAAGCTGAAGAGAGCCCTCTTGCTGTTGACATGATCAGCACACCGAGAGGGCCAACAGGCAACGTGATGGGCGGGTAAGGCTGCGAGGCAGCTTTCATGAGTCCTGAAGGATTTCTTTCTTTCTTACAAAATGTGAATTTATTTTTGCTAGGTATCTCTTGTTCTGGAATGAGGCTCCACCCTGTGGGATTTCTCATGGGGAGGAGAGCTGCCAAGTAAGTATGGGAGGGAGGAAAGCTCCTGATAGAGGACAGTGTGTCATCGGGCAGGTCAGAAAATACTCTCTAGAGTCTCCCGGTGATACCTAGGAAGCTCATCTCTTCTTTCCAGTTTCCTTTTTAAGAAGATTTGATTTATATGCTTTTCATGTTTAGAAGAAAAAGAAAGCATGCGTAGGTACTTTATAGGCAGAACAGAAATGAGATTATTCTGAAGGGGACCCCTGAAAAAAACCTATACCGTAAATATTTCATAAATTCCATATTTCACTGTAGGACAGGATGCATCTGCAAGGTGGGTAGGGAGATGATGCCAGGAGTGAAGCCAGGGCTCACTTTTTCTGGTTCAAAATTCACTCTGATTGCATCTTTCAATGAAGAATGCAGGTGGTGGTGAGCAGATAAATGTTTAACAAGCACACCAAATAATAATAATAATAAATAATAATAATAATAATGCTGGTATATATACACATGTATATAGCTTCATTACAAATTTTACTCATATAAAGGATGTGTAGGACATGATTTACACATAATGATAAAATATACAATGCCCTTCACTATACACTCTACATAAGCAACTCATTCTTACGGAATGCTTTCATTGATTTTTGCCAAACTTTTGTATCTGTAGCCAATCTATAGTTGCAATTCAACCATAATGTGAAAATTGAATCGTATCCCTTCCTGAATGTTCTTTTCCCATTAAGTTTATTTCCATTAAGTCTGGTATGTGGCTTGCTGTAAAACCATTTCTCACTCTCACATAAACCGTGTTCACTACGTATGTCAGGATGTCACTCATCGTTCAATGATGTGAGTGGGTTCTTTGCTTCACTGGATAACAGGATTCAAATACTGGAAGAATATTTCTTCAAATTTTCTGTGCTCTTCACAAGGTAGTGACTAAATGCACAACACACTTTTAAAAGTTTAATCTGCATTATTAACATTGTCTCCATCATTTTCTTAAACCTAGTCAATCAACAAAGCAATAATTGAGCTTCGATTTACAGTGTTTGCCAGTTTCTCTGGTATAAATAAATACTCCAACCATGGCCAATATCAAGCTACCAAAACGATGTCACTGAATGCAAATTTGTGGAGAGATATATAGTTCACACACTTGATTTTTAATAATGGCCATGTTTAATAGCTAACTTACAATATTCCCAGAAATTCAGCAATAGGCTCCTGCAGGCTAGTGATGAATCAGCTCAAATGCACTGCTTTGTGGTTCAGTCTCTAGGCTTTCTTCATCTTTCCCTGGAATAGTATCATATTACAAGTGTGTGTGTGTTTACAAATGTGTAAAATTACATAAATTTTCAAAGTCTTACTTAGGAGGAGCTTAATAAATCATTGAATAAATTGAATTGAATGGATGCACACTTAATGAAGCCAGTTGAAAAGATAAAATGCAAACACATGGGAAGTTTAATGACATTTGGCTCGTTTTTGCTTTGTGCCAAGGGAGACTGAACAGAAAAATAAAACTTCAGAGAGGGCAAGAACTTTCCATGTAGTCTGGTCAGGACAGGCAAGGGGCTTGGCCTGAGCTTAGAAAATAGTTTAGATTTGGATTCATGGAGACGAGGGAAGGATATTTCAGCAATTGATCCAAGGAATACTTACTGACTGATCACTAGTCACCATAAATATTCTATTTCATACTATCCACAATCCTCAAAAGACACAAAATTATTATTACTTTTTAAGTGGGTTCCAAGTGGAGCCCAACATGGGGCCTGAATTCATGACCCTAAGATCAAGACCTGAGCTGAGCTCAAGAGTCAGATGCTTAACCAACTAGCCACCCAGGCACCCCAACCCAAAATTATTCTAAAGAAGGTTTCATCTTCTAAGCAACTGGAGGGACCCAAAATAAAACTCAAAAATTAATTATTTAAATTACTAAGTTTACCTAAAACAGCTCCTAAAAACTAACTATTGTATCTAAAGGGGAAAAAAAAAGAGTCTTATTTATATATACATTATCTTCGCAGCTTCCATGGGAAGTAACAGCAATAAAAACTCATCAATAAACCAAAATTTGCTTGCAAGATTTTGTCAATAAATGGAAAGTCTAAATTTGGTCTTCAGAGTGGAAGTGACAGGAGCAGGCATGCAATGACAGGTC
Organism: Mirounga leonina; assembly: GCF_011800145.1. Taxonomy (NCBI): domain Eukaryota; kingdom Metazoa; phylum Chordata; class Mammalia; order Carnivora; family Phocidae; genus Mirounga; species Mirounga leonina. The sequence goes on from NW_023270277.1 coordinate 5,125,152, forward strand.
AATGCTTTACCATGACAGTTAGGACTCCGGGGAACTTCCTACTTAACCAGTCTGCCCCAAGAGAGAGGGTTCTGCCAGGGGCGACCATGAAAGGAGCAGCTAGCTCTTTCATTTCCAATAATGGGAAGGAAGAGATTATAGATGTACAGGGGAAAAAAATATAGATATTTTTTATCATAAAATGAGAAAAGAGGTCAATAATTTGAAATATAGAAATATCTAAACTTCTAATAGAGAAAATGAATGAAAAATATAAATAATTCATAGAACAGTATATTTTGAAAAAATGACCAAAAGTAATCAAAACTGAAAATAATTTGATCTTGTTAATAACGTAATTGAAACAATGAGATGCCACTTTCTTCTAAAAGAATAAGCAAAGGCCGCAGAAGTCACTGTATTGTTGCCTCTTCAAACATGAGAGAGATACACACTGCTGTGAATTGTTATTAATTTGTTTCTAGAAATCAGTCTGACATAGGCATCTAGAACCATAAAAATGCACTCACACTCTGAGCTAGTATTTCCAGGTCCCAGAGAAAAATCACAACTGTAATCTAAGAATTGTTCATTGTGGAAGAAAATGAGCCCCTAAATTTCTAAAAGAAAAATAAGTGAATGTGTTATGATCGATCTGTCTGCCTGTCTGCCTATCTCTCTCTCTCTATCTAATGAACAAACTGATTATGCAGGGAAATCATCAGAGGAAGAAATATACCAAAATGTAAATAGTGGCTGTTGCTAAACAATGGATTAAGGGTGATTAAGGGGACTTTGTTTACATTTTTCAAATTGTCTACATTAAGCTTGTTTTGCTTATATAGCCAGAAAAAGAAATCAAAGTTAATTTAGAAAAAAAATATACTATTTCTAGGACAGCAAGGTCTGAATCCAAGCAGACATAGAATTGTTTGCTGATTTGAATATTATCTGTGCAATATTGGTTACATATACATACCCTTGGTTCTCAGATTTCATGCTTTTTAAAAGGGATAATAATAGGATTCTTACAAAGTTACTGTGGGGATTACATAAGCATTCGTATAGAGCATTTGACATATATATGGCAGGTGCTCGGTATGTGCTCGTTTTCTTGCTCAAATTCAACATGCTTCTGAACGATACCAACTAATGAAATCAGAAGATCAAAATAAGATCTTTTTCAGTCTTGTTAATTCTCTCAAAAAGCCTCCTCTGCATCCTCTCAACCAAGTGAGGGTCAGGCCCGTGGAATGCTAATAAGCCTCCTGAACACAAAGCCATCCTGCGTGAGCTTTTGCTGCTCTCCCAAGCATCTGTCAGGAAGGATCATGCTCTTAAGTTTGCCAAAAATTATATCGTTCACACCGTCTGCTCAAGGCGTTTGGGCAAACCTTAAAATAGAAAGATAATATTTTGGACAACCTTTCCTCAGAACTGTAACCCCAATGGATATTGGTTTGGGACCTGGAGCATAGAAGGGAAATAAGACCGCATCCTTCAAAGGCATGACAACACCCCTTCCTGAAAGCGAGGTAGGAACTGAAGATGTGTCTCGGATACAGAAAGCAAAATCTGAAGGCAGCAAAAAGACTGCACAGATTTGAAAGAGGAAAACGAGTGAAATCTGCTTCTGGCCATCGGAGGAAGCTGATGTAATCCGGGCTGACTCCGGGGACAGCCAGCTTTGGAGGCCACATGGCTTCTAATGAGGCCAGGCCCAGTTGCAGCTCAGAAGAGGGGGTGAGCGGCCAAGTCTCACCCAAGGACAGAACGGCCTTAACAGCTGGTGAGTGAATTAACTCAGGCAGACCAAGGGGACCCAGGTGGAGGGACATTTGAATCTTTCCCTGATGGGGAGGGAAAGAAGAGAACATCCCAGGGAACTGAGCCACCGTGGCCTATTTGTTCTCTCTTAGTTTCTCCTGGCACACTCCTTTGAAACAAGAGGGAAAGGAGAAAGGAGCAGAGCAGCTCTCGGGGCTGAGGAATGTCATTAGTGATACGTGGCAGTGCTGAGAGCTGGTCAGGGGTTTGCGGGTTTTCCAAGGCAGAATTGGACTTTTGTGAAAGGAAGACTTATTAGGTGATGTGCACTCCTAATAGCAGAGCCTTGTATATCTTCAGCTCTTATAGAATTGCTGGACCCCTAGTATTTGCCCAGAATATAGTGCTGACTAGTTACGTACCGCCTCTACTTCTGAGATTCACCTGAACAGAGAGTGGGCTGCCGTACAGTCCCCTGTCCCTGGAAGCACCCAAGCAGAGGCTGCAGGCTGACCCTGGAGGGGTGGCAGAGGGGTTCTTGCATTGAGTGGCAATCAGCAGGGCATGGGTGGGGGGCTGGGGAGCGGAAATACAGGGAAAGCCAGTGCCTTGCAGTTTGAACACTGTCCTGCCACCTGGTGGCTGAATCCCTAAATTGCAAGAACAGTTCGCTCCCAGGAAGCCTCTAAAGTGAATTTGCAAAATCGTCATGAGGTGAAGCCATTTTGACAAATGTCAAAGAGAGATGTGAGTATCTCAGAAGGATGGGTAGAAAAAAATAAGCATATGTTGTGGGAGAAAATAGCTTCCCTGGTGAGAAAGAGGCCAAATCACATGTGAGTGGGCAGGCAGGAAACAGAGGAAGCAAACGCAGCACCCAGGGTGTGGGCAAGAGACTGCATGGCCACAGTGGAGCGGGTTGGTCCAGGAAGATCTACCTCCTCGCCAGGCTGAGGTTTACCATTCCCACGCAGCCAAGGAGAAAGGTCTGGTAGCCTTCTGTTCCCCTCTCTTTATGACATTCTACAACTCAGATTTAAAAACCTTCCCAAGATGGTACAAAGTCCTTTGCTTTCCTCATCAACAGCGGGCCTTAGTTCCACTTTCTTTCTCCCACTTCCATTTTATTCCTTCCCACTCCTGTCTTTATTTCATGGGTGTTGGCCCCTTCTCATGGGTCACTGGCTGTGCTGTGTGTTTGGAACACAGGGACAGCGGCCAGGGAAGGAAGAATGCAGGGGAGGTGGCTGCCGCACAGGGGCCAGCCCTGGGTGTTGTGAAGGCACCGAGGAGGGCAGCACACCCAGAAGGAGCGATGCTGGGGAGGCAGGGGGTGCAGACGATGGACGTGGACGAACTAGCCAGGCAGAGAAGGGTGTTCCTGGGAGAAGTGGTGTGTGAGACATTTCAAACAGAAGGAGCAATAGGTGAAGAGAGATTGAAGCAGAAAGACATGTCTGTATCAGATAAAGGGCTAGTATCCAAAATCTATATAGAACTTATCAAACTCAACACCCAAAGAACAAATGATCCAATCAAGAAATGGGCAGAAGACATGAACAGACATTTCTGCAAAGAAGACATCCAAATGGCCAATAGACACATGAAAAAGTGCTCAACATCACTTGGCATCAGGGAAATCCAAATCAAAACCTCAATGAGATACCACTTCACACCAGTCAGAATGGCTAAAATTAACAAGTCAGGAAACGACAGATGTTGGTGGGGATGTGGAGAAAGGGGAACCCTCCTACACTGTTGGTGGGAATGCAAGCTGGTGCAGCCACTCTGGAAAACTGTTTGGAGGACCCTCAAAAAGTTGAAAATAGAGCTCCCATATGACCCAGCGACTGCACTACTGGGTATTTACCCCAAAGATACAAATGTAGGGATCCGAAAGGGGTACGTGCAACCTTATGTTTATAGCAGCAATGTCCACAATAGCCAAACTATGGAAAGAGCCAAGATGTCCATCAACAGATGAATGGATAAAGAAGATGTGGTACACACACACACACACACACACACACACACACACACACTGGAATATTATGCAGTCATCAAAAAACCCAAAATCTTGCCATTTGCAATGACGTGGATGGAAAGAGAAGCTATCATGCTAAGCAGAATAAGTCAATCAGAGAAAGACAAGTATCATATGATCTCACTGATATGAGGAATTTGAGAAACAAGATAGAGGATCATAGGGGAAGGGAGGGAAAATTAAACAAGACGAAACCAGAGAGGGAGACAAACCATAAGAGACTTAATCTCAGGAAACAAACTGAGGGTTGCTGGAGTGGTGGGGCTGGGAGGGATGGAGTGGCTGGGTGATGGACAGTGGGGAGGGTATGTGCTATGGTGAGTGCTGTGAATTGTGTAAGACGGATGAATCACAGACCTGTACCCCTGAAACAAATAATACATTATATGTTAATAAAAAAAAAAGACACATCTGTGGAAACAGTGGAGTGACTATTCCACATGGAAAGGGGGGGCAGAGATAAGTTTAGAAGGACTGCAAAGGATCAGACCCTGAAAAATAAGCTGGTGGCTTTGAATTCTACGCTGACAACCCGCAGTCCTGATGGAGAACTGGAAGCAGGGCAGCAGACGTCACCTGACAGAAGCAGACGAACGTTCTGGAGAAATCGTTCACGTTGCAGGAGGAGAGGAGGAGGCGCTTGTGAGTGAAGCCCCTGAGGAACAGCCTGGATTAAGGCAGATTCAAGAGCTTTTTAGAAGGCAAGACTGACCTTGCTGTTCATACTGCATGTGCAGGCCAGTGAGGGGCCTAGATTGACTCGCAGGTTTGGGCTACCAGAGGGCCATCTTGGCGTTCTCTGATTGAAAGTGAGGACGTGAACCACACGGGGGAGATGGTCACTGTGTCTCTGGGCACCTGGACCTGCAGGGCTAGGGCCAGAAGCTGGAGCTCGGCCTTCCTTGGCTTCCCTTCTCCTCTTGTCCTTTCTGTTCTTCGGCCCTTGTAATGTCTCAACTCCAACCACTCCTTCCTCTTAGCTCTTTAAAGAGAGTCTTGTTTAGACTCAGACTCCAGGAAACAAAGTTACAGAGGGGGACCCTGAACTGGTGTTTGAAGATGTCAATCAGAGGACACTGTCCCTGGACCCCTCCGCTGATCCTGGACTTCCACTGTTTGTCCTTGGATGCAGCAGCCCCACACAGTCTCCTTCCTCGATGCCTTTTTCTTCTTCTGTTAAACCTATGAAATCCTGATGCTGAAGAGGATTTTTTAAAGGTGGTTTTCCTGGAAAAGAATTCTTTAAACAAAAACCCAGACTTTACCAAATGACAGACAGGTAGGTGGCAGAAACATTAAAGGCATCTGATTTTCCAACATGGTCCTGGGAACTGCCCAGCAGCTTTGCCGCTGATGCACCAGGTGGTGTGTCTCTCCCTGGAATGAATCAGCTCCCACATAACTCTTCTGTGGGCCGAGATGGCCAGGTCTGGCTACTGAACCCATCCTGTCACCTCCATTTGGGTCCTGGAAACAGGCTGAGCTTTTTCATGGTTCCCTGTAAATTTCAAAGTGTGTCTTCAGTTGCAAAAGGTCAAGTGCTGCCAGTCCTGTTGGTTTTAATCAGTCTCCTGCCTTGAGCTTGGAGAGGGAAGTGGGAAAATGTGAGCTCTCCCATCCAGGCCAGGCTGTCCTAAGCTCCCTTTCCCATGGAACTTTGCTGTACAATTTCTTGTGGAGAAAGGGGTTCCAATGGCCTAATGGAGAACTCATCTGGAACCCTACCCATTTTTCTCTTTTCTCCCTCTTGCTTTCTTCCTTCCTTGGATTCACGCCAAATCATTTGCCTGTTTCCTTTTTACAGAGACAGGATGGATGGAACATGTTCTTTCAATGTTATCCAAACCATCGTGTTCAAAGAGAAAGAAAAGCTCAGCAAGTCTTTGAAAGTGGCAAACATCATGTCCACAGTAGGAGCAAAGATACGTAGATCCTCCCAGACATTGTAAACTTTATGGCATCAAAGAAAGAGTCCAGATTCTGGGGTCAAAGGCATTCACATCCAAATTCCATTTCTACTTTTGAGTCCTGATTTTCTCATTTGCCAAATGGAAATAAAAATACCTACCCATATTAGTCAGGGTTCTTCAGAGAAACATAACCCGTAGAGTATATATACAGATATACAGAAGAGAAGCTTTATCATAGGAATTGGTTCATACAATGATGGAGGCCAAGAAGTCCCACCATTTGCCATTTGCAAGCTGGAGAACCAAAAAAGTCAATAGTGTAATTCAGTCTGAGCCCAAGGCCTGAGAATCAGGAGGCGGATGGTGTAAGTCTCATTTTGAGTTTAAAAGAAAAGATGTATGTCCCAGCTCAAGCAGACAGAGGGCAAATTCACCCTTTCTCTGCCTTTCTGTTCCACTGGACTCCTCAATGTATTGAATGATACCCACCCACAATGGCAAGGGTCATTTTTATATTCAATCTACTGATACAGGTACTAATCTCTTCTGAAGACACCTTCATAGACCCAGAAATAATGTTTACCAGCTATCTGGGCATGTCTTCACCCAGTTAGTTGATCCATAAAGTTAATCCACCTCATAGAATTTTCATAAGGATTAAGTGAGATGATGAGAACTGGAAGAACCTTACCTCTTACAAATCCTCCCTCCTCTTGCTTCAGCTTTTTTTGCTTTTCTTTTTCCAATGTGTCATAATTTTTTTCCAACACAAGGCCTCACAGGTACTGTGATATTTGGCTAGCATATTCTTTGGTCCACATCTTTCCACAAGACCCCAAACATTTGTCAAGTCTTAAACCCAGAATCCTCTCAGAAGTCTTCCGTGACTTTGCAGAATGAGAAGTGTCCTCCAGTCATCAGCATGCATGGCAGTCTTGGATTCACTTTCTACTACAGGATGCAACCAACAGCCTTAGAATGACTATGAAGCCCTTGATGTGATCTTCCTGACTCTTCCTGGCTTGTCTCTTATCACTCCTTGTTCTCTCAAATTGGCATCTTCTCAGAGGATGACTCAGGTGACGATGTCACAGAATTTTAATTCTTCCCATGTGATTCAGGTTAGCTCTTTCTTTCACTGGAGACTTTGCCACTCCCCCACCTCTGGTTTCCCATGGCCTTTGCGTCTCCTTCTGTCATAGCACTTCTATCCTGTTGGGTATGAACACCATGTTCTCACTTCTATCTCACTGGGCTGTGGACTCCTGGCGGACAGAGGCTTTACCTTGTCCATCTCCATAACTGTAGTTTATATTGCAGTGTTTAATACACAACGGTATTGATGTTACAGTAAATAAACATGGAATATGCCCTGCCAGGCTGACGCACAGTTTTACAGTCTCCTTCATTCATCTGCTTCTATGGCTGATCATTGCCCTGACAACATCTCCCTTTCTCAGTCCCAACTGGGATATCAGAGCCTGACTTACTTTTATCTTATATAGCACCCTTTGTTTTTGAATGGGAATACCTTCAAACCAAATAATGTTTTGTTGTTGTTGTTGTTGTTGTTTTGTAAGATCAAATACATGATTGAATTAGGTTAGCAATAAGGAAGAATTTTGGATTGTCTGCTTTTGATGAGTTTGTTAGGACAGTGTTTCTTAAATTGAGTTGTTTGAATCACTTGCAAAAGTCACAATCTTAGGTTCTTTTCCGGACCTGCACAATCACAGTCTCTGGAAGTGGGTAATCTGCACTTTTGGTAGTCTCTCCTCAAAATTCCTACCTATCTAGTCCCTAGGCAGGGAGTAGAAGTGCCCAGCTGGACAGATGCACTGAAAATGCAAATTACCTGATCCTTCTGGGCTTGTCTGAGAATCAACAGATAGTCTTTTAGAAGCAGGAGATGTAATTACTCTGAAGTTTAATGTGTGCTGATGATATTTCAACAGGACATAGTGGAAAGAGCACAGATTTTGGAGTTAGAGATATTTACCTTTGTATCCCGGCTCTGGCACTGACTTTGGGCAAAATACTCCATGTCTCTGAGCCTCCATTTTTTTGTTGTTTTATTTTTGTTTTTGTTGTTGTACTGACAAGGTATCAATCTTAGAGCATCTATGAGATCTCAGTGAAATTATATATAAATTATATACAAATCATATATATGTGTATATATAACATAACATAACATAACATAACATAACATAACATAACATAACATAACATAACATAACGTAACATAACATACAGTGTCTAGCTCAGCATCTGGCAAACAGTAGCTATTTCATAAATTTTCTTTTTTTCCCCGGCATCCCTTTAATCTAAAGCAAAGAACTCAGAAAATTACTCATCAACACAGGAGTCAAAGGATTGGTGCCACTATTCCAATACAGTTAGATGAGAGGTATTCACTTTTCCTTCCTCTAATATTCAGTGAGATGGAGTAGAAGCAAATGCATGTGTCCATCTTGAACTTGGAAACATCTAAAGCATCTTGAACTCAAAGACATCAGACACTGAATGTGAGCAATTACTTGCAATATGGTCTTTCTAGAACAATTCTGACGTCTTCAGCTACCTGCACATATGCTTCTGAGCTGATCCAGCATTAAGACTTAATAGAGAGCAAAACATGGACCATGCAACTTACTAAGTTGGACAGAAGGCTTTAGTAAAAATTCAGAGCTGCTAAAATTGGGCTCCAGAATCCCTTGTTCTGACCCTCCTCTACACCCTATCACCATTTTGGAAGCATCTTACCTGTCCCTTGCACTTTAGCTTAGCACATCTCTCCTTCATAAAACATTTTGCTATCAGATTTGTTAATTTTGTGAAGACTTAGAGGATCCATGGCCAAGAGAAAGAAAGAATGGAAGGAATTAAAAAAAAAAAAAGAAAAGAAAGAAAAAATAGAAGGAACTCAATTATCCCCAGAAATCACCACTTGTCTTCCTAAGTTTCTAAATTCAAAGAGTTTTTCAAAATTTCATTTTGGGTACCTTTTTAGTTGGGAATATTAGTCCGTCTTTATTCTCAGATCATCACTCTCATTCATTTGTTAATTTACTCACTCATTCAACAAACATTGAAGGTCAACTAATTGATGGGCACTATTCTTGATGTTTACTTGGTTTATAAGAGGAGGTGGCTAAGCTAACTGATCACAGATATGCTGACTTCTATGCTTCTTCCCGCAATGGAGAGTAAAAAAAAAAAAAAAAGATATTTTCTTCAATTGGCAGCAAGGGTGGAGGTGGGGAAGATAAATACAACCTTAGTAACAACATTCATTGAGAACCAACTATGACAGAAAGTACTAAAAGGTCAGTACTGTTCCCTTTAAGGCTTTACCTTCTCTGATGTAAAATTATAGCTAAAATTATACAAGGCATTAACATGTCTATCAAACAGGTAAGGGAAGTTAGATATATTCAGAAATTTAAGAAAGAAATTGATAATTGTATAGTTTGTGAGAAGGAGCTGTGCTGGATAGAAACCCAACATCAGAAACTCTTACCTGGATGGGGGCTGGCAGGAGTATCAGGACTCTGGTCTTAGGAGATTTGGCCAAGGTATAATCCTGAGGCAAGGACTCAGGGCCCAGGACCAGGAAACAGAATAGGGACTAGTTCAGGGAACAAGACTTCAGCCCAGTTACTTACTAGGATTCTGATCTGATGGGAACTGGAAGGCAGCCCCAGGGGAAGGATGAGGTTCTCACTGTGAATGCAAATTCACGGGGCAGCAAAAACTCTCAGTAGTCAAGAGAAACACTATTTTAATGCAATTGGTATAAAATAAAAATCAATGCAAAAAAAGTCCATGATGAACAAAATATCAAAATGTTTAATAAAAATAGGATTGGTATTACAGATTTGTCCTACTGCCTGAGGCTCCCTTAGGGCTATGGATGGAGTTCTTCCTGATCTTATCTTCACCCCAGGCCCAGCCCCACTGGAGGGGAGCTGCCCTTAGTCTAGACCACCTGGCCACTGGATGCAGGCAGCTGAAATCACTGCAGTCAGTGTGGGTTTGAAACTGCATGGAGGTAGGGTAAGGTGGCTCTAGTAGGGTAAGTAAGAGGATGGTCATAGTGCGACCAAGCAAAGCTGATGTCTTACTGGCTGAGGAATGGCACTTGTTTTTCCCTGTGCTTCCAAATGATCAAGTTTATCAACCACCTCCAGCTTTGGCCGAGACTCACTGACTCACTCCTCCATTGATACAATCAAAACTCAACTTTTCCTTCTTTTTAAAATTTATAAATTAAAAGAAAAGAAAGCTCTGTCCAGTTCTGCTCATCTGCACCGCCTCTTCAATGTTCTCTAGTCCTTAAAGAATGCCTTATTTCAATTTTTATATTTGTTTCATTCCCTGAGTCTTAAACTCACATAAAACATGTTCTGCGTGTTCTCTTTGTTCTTCACTTAGCTTGGATTTCATAGCCCTTCCTAGTACCTTCTTCTTCCTTTTTGAATGTCATATTTCTCAAAAGAAAAGAAGGAAATCAAGAGATAAGAAATTATATGGTTATGGTTGGGGATAGCTAAAATGTTTCCATATAACCCAGGCAGTGTGTATGTATATATTTATATGTCTATATGCAGATACCGTGTGGGCATATTTCTTTTGATTTTGTAACTCTTTGGAAAAGATGGTATGGTGTTAGTGGAAAGAACATTTAAAGAAGAAAAACACATGAACAAAATTAGATGGGGTTTCGGTGATGTGGTCATTGGGGAATAGGTTGTTATCAAACTAATAAACTTGATGGGTACATATATTCATGGATACAGACATAGATAGATCTTTGAAGGCACTGAAGAGTAAAGCAGAGTAGGCAGAAATGGAGGGTCTTACGCCTTGAAAGAAAGGAAGCACCCTGGGTGAGACTCTTATGTAGAAGGCATAGTCACTGCTCCTCTAGCCTCCAGAACACTGTGTCCTGCCCAGGACACCCCAGGGTGCCCATCACTAGTGCCAGGACTCACACACACACTTGCAGTCTTTATGGTTCCAGATGCTGCCAGACAGGTTAGAGATCAAATATATACTAGAAATCTGTGCATCTCACTATTTGTACTTTATTCCACGATTAAAAATAAAAAGCTAAGATTTAAATCTGGATCTACTTGTTATTATACGATATACATAAGTCATAGAGTCTTTCTGAGCCTTAGTTTCCTCATCTGAAAAGTGAAATGGACACTATTAATTGAAAACTTGCCTTGTGTCAGACTCTTTCTTAGCAGCTAAACAAATACCAACTCTAACCCTCACAAGAGTCCTGCAGGGAAAGTTTGACGTGACCAAGACCAGCCTGATTGCAGAGTTCGCATGGGCATTATTATAGTGGTTATCTCCTTCTGTATAAAATCTTTGGGGAGATAAGATATAATGGTGTGCTATAACTCGAGGAGGTGTTCTACAGCTCTATGTTACTATTACTACCCACAGGGACCTGGCTGATTCCTGATCAGAAAAACATTCACCGCAATGTTGAGAAACTTGGGGCAGCAACAAAGGCAGGAAAGGCCAATCATCCGGGTCATGTCTTTTCAGTTTCCAAAGCTTTCTCCTTGATGGGGTCTCTCATCCCTTGTCTTTGAAGGTATGTGATTAGGGGACATCTCTGGGAACTTTCCACTTTTCTGCCCTTGTTTCAAGAGTTTGACACTCTGAAAACTCAAAAGAGTGAGGCAAGCAGCTGGAGAGAGTAAAGACACATTTGCAAGATGCTGCATGTGGTGCCTTCCTTCCCTCCCTTTCCCCTAAATGCAGAGAGAGTGCAGTGTGACTAATTACACCAGAGAGGAAAGCAGAAGCTCTCAAGTTAAAGTATTTTGGTAATCATGTTTACCGCGGGTAAAGTACGTCTGCATTAAATAAGTCAAAACACAGTGCGCAAAATTTGGAATGATTCCTTGAGCACTGCAAGGACGGAGTTAGATGTAGAAATGATATAATGTCCAAGTCGAAACACTATAAGAGAAGATAAACCATCTGCTTCAACTAACTCAGATCCACTTGAAAATGCTAATCGTATGGCAGTAGGATGATTAAACTACATTAAAAAAAAAAAACAACACAACACTTTTTTGGTGATGCACTGCATTGTTCATCGAGTTTGGACTGCCCACAGATGGAAGTAATGTTATTACCTAAATTAGGTGACCGTCAGTATCAGAGTGTGAGTCATGGTTTCTCAGAGGCCTTACTGATTGCCGAGGCTCTGCTCTGCCCCTGTGTTGGCTGGTGGTCCAGAGAAGGCAATTAACTTGTCCAAAAATATATACTGAGAGATCTGTAACCCACTCTCGATTCAATGCCCTTCCACAGCCTCAGAGTCCTACACTGACAGGAAAATGCTGCTCAATCATACCCAGTCATGGCTTCCTTGATGCTAGAACCAAAAGAGACCTTCACAGGTCTCTAGACGTAGGGTCCCAAATCCTCATGCTATGAGCAAGGTAACTATGGGTACAAGAGGTAAAGAATCCCTATTTACTCCACTGCAAAACTGTGAAATAGAAACATGCGTTCTCTGTCTCTGTCTCTCTCATAAACACACACAGACACACGCACACGCACACAGACATCCTGCTCTTACATGGAGACAGATGAAGGTCTCGGCATGGGCTTTCACCCGGGGCACAACTTCCCTTTCCAATATCAATGATGTCATGTTGCTGATGATATGATGAATACGATAATTATGACAGTGCATTTTTGAGGGCTCATTGTATAACTGTTGAGCACGTCCCATATATGATTTCATTTAATCCTACAAAAAAGTCCAAGGCTGTGCATTCGTTTGCTAGCGTTGCTATAACAAAGCACCACCTACTGAATAACAACAGAAATCTATTAGTTCACAGTTCCAGAGACCAGAAGTCCAAGATCAGGGTGCCCAGGGTTCGTTCCTTGAGGTATACGAGGGAAGGTTCTAGGCCTGTTTTCTTGGCTTGTAGGTGCCCATATTCTCCCCGTGTCTTTACATCCTCTTCCTTTCATGCATGGATGTCAAAATTTCTCCTTCTTATAAGGACACCAGTCATATAAATTTAGGGCCTACCCTAATGACTTTACTTTGACTTGATCACCTCTGTAAAGGACCTATCTCCAAAAGAGGTCACATTCTAAGGGACTTGGGGTGAAAACGCCAAAATATGAATTTTGTCAGGGTGTCATTCCTCCTATAACAGGAGGTACTGTTGTCATAACTGCTGTCCTAGAGGTAAGGTGCTGAGGCTCAGACAAAGTAACTAAAGAGCTCATGGTCACAAAGCCAGGAGGAAGCAGAACTTGTACGAAGCCCCTGGACCAAATGAAGAGCCTCCTAAAAATACTATGTTTGCTTCTGTATCAGTAAGGCCTAGGTCAGGCTGACAGGAAAGGTCTCTGACCAGTTCCTGGAAACAGTCTCTCCTAGATGACTCCATTAGGAATCTCTTTTCCCTGAAAACAAGAAGCAGATTTCTGACTCTCCACCCAGGTAGCCAGAGCCCACTCTGCACTTCCTCGGAGCCTGTGGGCTGCCTCCTGATTCTGGTGGGCCCAAGTGTGGACCGATGTTCTGGGTCTTGGCCATTACCTCCTCCTCATCAGTGTCAGAACAGAAAGCTGGGCACAGCCTGCTAAGAAGCCGAGAGAATGTTCTGTCTTCAACTGGGGGTGGAGGGTGGGGGACTAATGACCACAACTACACATCATTCACTAGGCAAGGGATTCCAGCTGACAAGAAGTTCCTCCAAGAGGAAGTGACTATATCCTGGGAAGGGAGAAAGGCTGAGGAGGGAGGAGGAGAAGCCAGTGAGAGAGGCTTTGGGCTGAAATACTTGAAAGTGATAAAATAGAGGAAAAAGATAAGAGCCAAGCTTGCAGGTTAGGAAGAAAACAGAGAACTGAAAGTCAATCAGACCCACTAAAGCAAAACGTGTGGTTATAGCATCTTTTTTCAAAGATTTCAGTGCAATTAGTGCTGAATGTAAATTACTTCCTTGTTTTCATATGAATTCCACTGGGAATTTTAGGCCAGGCGAAGTGGACAGGTAAACCAAGATAGGAATCATGGAAGAAGTGTGACAAGCTGTACATAAGGCAGCCAGAGTTAGCAGGGCTGGGTTTGCACCCTTCAACTATGGGCTTACTAGTTCTGAGGCCCCGGAAAAGCAAATTAACTCTTTGAGTGTTGGTCTCTGTATCGTCATACCATGATGGTGCCCTAATGAGTTGTGATAATTCAGTGAAATAGAGCAGGTGAAAGTGCTGGAGTGAGCTTTGCACTTATGAGGTGCTCAGCAAATATTTTCGAATAATAAGAATTGCATAGTAAGGCAGAGACAACTGGGAAACAGGGCTCTTATGTGTAATTCAGTCCTCCTTCTTATGGGCCACAAAGAGAGAGAAGTGCACACTCATCACAAAAGATATCTAAAGAAGGGGCTATGTCATGATATAGAGAAATAACCCTCCTCCTAAAACCATAACACTGTCAGAAAAAATCTTGAAGAGTAGAGTTCAAATGAGATCAGTGGTTCATTCACATGGACAATCACCTATTATGTAGAGTGACCATTTGGTCTGGGAATAATCCTAACCTCATATAGGAAAACTAGTGAGTCCCTGTGACCAATGAGGTAAAAAATAAAATGGAAAATCTTGGTGTTTGTGACTTTCATTCATTCCTAAAATGGGGCATTTCTTGGATCACTTTGACTGGGCACCGTTTCCCCCCCAATTTCTTTTTCTGATGTACATCCTTCAAATATGCCTCTGATAACTGCAAAATTTTTGTCTTTCATCCCTGCCTGGTAGATGATGGGGCTAAGGATTGGGTATAGGGAATGATCTTTATGAAGTCACAATCCCCACCTCATATAATAGGCTGCTCTCAAGGGGCATCCACATGAGCTACCATTTCCCCATTTTTCAAATGAGAAGAGTCTCTCCAAGGCACTTGCCTGTAGAGATGTAGCTAGTTAGTAGCAGAGTTAGGATTTAAACGTTGGTCTGAGCCAGTGTCCATGCTCTTTAAATTATATTTTTATTAATAAAATAACACAAACTAACACATAGACTTGCCTGTATGTCAGGTATGGTTTAGATACCTTAACTCAGTCTTTATATAACTGTACAGTGAGTAGAGGTAGGTGCTTTATCACTAATTCACAGATGAGGAACCAGAGCAATGGAAGGCATGAGTCAGATGAGTCAGGCACAGTTAGTAAGGATGGAGTTGGGATTTCATCCCAGGCAGTCTGCCTCCCTAGTGCTTCACCAGTGGATTAGGTCGCCAGGGCTGCCATAAGTAAGTACCAGACAGGGGGGCTTAAACAACAGACATTTATTTCCTCACAGTTCTGGAGCCTAGAAGTCTAAGATCAAGGTGTTAGCAGGACTGGTTCCTTCTGCAACCTCTCTCTTTGACTTACAGATGGCTTTTTTTCTCCTTGTGTCTTCAGTCCCTGTGTCACCGGGTCTTCCTTCTGTGTGTATCTGTATCCTAATCTCCTCTTCTTATAAGGACACCAGCCATATTGGACTAGGCCCACCCCAATGATGTCATTTGACCTTAATTATCTCTTTAAAAGACCGTTTCCAACAGTCACATTTTGAGGTACCAGGGATTAGGACTTCAACATAGGAATTTGGGGGTAACACAATTCAGCCTGCAACAACCACTGTACCAAACAGCGTCTCTCCAGTTGTACTCTCTCCAGTTATAGTCTTGGTGCATTGCTTTTATGTTCTTCTTTGCCCCTGTGGTTGAGATGGCGTGACAGACACCATACTGATAGATGTTGACTTTATCAGTGAGGCTTAATGCCCCCTATAAATTCTCACCCCATACTTTAGATAGTATTAAGCACCTACTGACTGATCTTAAAAGCGTTCTTTTTCCAAAAGTCACCATTCCTTATTTATGAACTTAAAAAAATTATGTGAACAGATCGAGACAGTTGGCCAAGGGCAAAGGTGGAAATGGAAGTCAGATATGTTGCCTCTGGGGAAAATAAAACAGCTTGCTGTGTACTCTTGAAGTTGCAGTTATAAAAATCTACTGTTTGACATGAGGAAATATTTAACATGAAGACAAAATAGTGAAATAAAAATTGTATGCAAACATGGCCATGCTTAAATATAAAAGGATAAACAAGAAATAAAAGACAGGAAGGAAGTGAATCAAGTTGTTCACATTGGTTGTCTTCCAGCATGGTGGTAAGAGTGATTTTTCTCTTCTCATTTCTCCTTATAATTTTTTTCATATTTATAAGTACATAATACTTCATAGTGGAATAAATAATAACATTTTTAAATAACTCAAAGTTTCTCATGAGTGATTACCTTATAATTAAACTTCTCTTTGGACTAAAGAGTCTGTGTTAGGAAGTCATCTACCTCCTCACAACAAGCATGGAAAGCCTTAGATCTTGTTCATGAGGTGAACTCTAAGTCTTTAATATTCATAGAGAACTCGAATGTTCAAAGCATTCTCACAAAACTCAATTATTTAATTCTCAAAGCCATCTTGTTCAGTAAATAGAGCAATGATTAATATTAAAATATGGCATAATAAGAAGACTCAGGATGCTCAAGGGAATCCCAGGGCTGGTAGTCACGGAGGGGTAGGTCAATGTAGACCGTGAGATGAGGTCTGCTTTCTTCCAGTTTCCTCTGTGCTTAGTTGCTAGGAATATATTTCTAAGTTTCTGCCTAAAAATGCAGGGTTAATTTCAAGTAGAACAGGTCCTATAAATGATTTTCTCCAGTAGTATAGATGGTAGTACAGAATTTCATTTTTAATATACATATTTAGCACTTTTAAAATGGTGTGGTTCTTTACCAAATTTTAGCACACAGGAGGTGACCCACGTATTAATCTGCACTACCAGCCTAATCTCTTTTGGCATATCACTGAAAATGTTTTGCATGCATCCTGCGACTATATTTAAATTCATGTTGGATAGATCATTAAAGATGAAGACCACAGCTCTGCTCGGGCCCTCAGAAGATTCAGACCCCTGCAAGGATTTGGGCTCATCTCAAGTCCAAGCCTGTACTCTGTATCATTGTAGCCTAGCACGCTTTGCTCCATAGATGCCAGGCAAGGGTCAGGCGCCCCAGCGAGGTTCACACTCCCATCCCAGTTTTGTTACCATCTGTGTGATAATAGGAGAACATATGACAGGTCCCCGTGGGATTATGTCTTACTCTGGATCGTTCATGGTCTTAAGTGATTTCTTTTTTGTTTTATTTGCTTTAGTTTGGTTTGGTTTGTTTAGTTTTGTTATTCATCTAGCTTAAAATTTATGATTTGACTATGAGAATAGTTAGATATTGTGGTTTGGTTCTAAGCAAAGTTAGATATTTATTCAAGTTTCAAACAAAATTTTTCTCATTTATATTTTAAGCTTTTACAACAGATTTATAAATTAAGTTCTGAGAGTACAAGGTAAACTTTAAAAAAGAAATCACTACTTGCATGGTCCTATCTGTACGAATTAAGATATTTAAATCGTGCACAGCCATAAGAAAATACCAGAATGAAGTAGATGCTAAAGATGACACTGAGCTACTGTCACTACCCTTGACTTCAAATATTTATGCCATAAAACAGCTTCATTTTGTAACTGCTTGATGTAATAATGAGGTATTATAAATTTGAGCTTATGAATTATATTTGTAGTAAGAAAATACCGATTTCACTTGCTTTATATTTAGGGATCTACCTAATAGCTTGTTTGGAAATGATATTTTCTTCTTTAAAAGTTTGAAAAACATTAAAGTAGGCCAATACCATACTAATTCTGCTTCTAAAAGCAGAAATTGCTTATACTGTAAGTTTTCATAGTTTCCCAGAATTCATGTTCTGGTTAATCATCGATTATTTTCAGCTTTTCCCAAGCTGCATGAGTTATTTCAAAGTGAACCAGGATTTTGGATTTTCCCTGGGAAATAACCATTTGCTCATTGCTTCTATTGTTATTCATCAGATTGCTGATTAAGCATGACAGTTACCTACCAAGACCGACGAAGGCAAATTTGAACAAAAGTCTCATCTCCTATAAACCAGTTCAGAGGAGATGTTGTCACCTTTTTAGCCTTCATTTTCACGATGCCATATAAAGTCAAATTCCTAGATCGAAGGATATACAAGTTTTCCAATATGGAGAAAAAGAAGTTGGCCCTCCATTATGTAGTCATTCTGAATTCCATGCCTCAACAGGGCTCAGTGTGGCAGCATTCCCCTTCTGCAGAATCTTGGAATTCGGGTGCCCCTCCTGTCACAGTGTTTGGGGTTGAGGGGAGGGTGTTATTGGCATTTGGTAGGCAGGGGCCAGGGATGCTGGATGCCTTCTAATTCATGGAACAATGATTTAGAGATTAACAAAACAAAACAAGCAAACAAACAAAAACCCTCACCTCTATATTGTGAAACTTCCAAAACCCTCACCTGAAATTCATGCAGGTGAAAAGCTTTTTAAAATGATTTGAAACTAGAATCTAATTTCATTTTATAAATAGAAACACACAGATCTCTTTGTACAGCTTTCTCATGCACTGAACTTTCCAAGAACACACCTACTTTATAAGCCAAGGGGAGATTATATTTTGTCTTATGAGAACTTTACCAATTGTTAGTCACATGTCTGAAAAACCCTCACATTCTGACGACACTGCTGGTGATATTTGGGGGACCACTCCAACTGTGTTAGTCCTCAACTGCAGGTGTAACAGCCAAGCTATTCTATTTAGGGTTGTGCATACCTGCCAACTTCATGATTTTCCTTTATTATTTCTTCATCATATTATAGTAAGGAGAGACATACAGTAACATATAGTATTGTATTGATTTTTAACTTCAAGCACAGAAATGCAGAGGATGGAGCTGAACACACACTCTTCAGTTCACTGTGCATCATCAGCATTGGTTCATGTGAATTTCTCTTGTTTTATCATTTATTATCTTTTATCTTCCTAAGACATTCCCACTCCCCATACAGCCCTTTTAGTCTTACATAGTGAGTATCTTTCCGTTAGTTTGAGATTTTTCAAAATGGGTGTTAGCGACATCACTGCCCCTGTGTTGTACCTCTACTGTTTTTCTTGCATTTCCACCCAGCATTACGTTTTTAAGATGTGTCTACGGTACTCCGTGTACAGCTAAGCGTCTGAACCACGCCCTGTCGCTACGAGCCGACGATGTGTGTCTGCCTCCGTGGTAGCGCCCTCCCCCAGGGGGATGCAGGTGGCTTCCAGTTTTTGCCATGAGGGCCAGTGACCAATGGGCATCTTTGCCCCTGTCTTCTTATGGATATGTGAGAGAATGTCTTCCCTGGGACAGCCCCAGGGAAAGGACTGCTGGAGTCACAGCATGCATCTATCTACACTCTAGTTGATTGATTAGGATCATGCTGGTCTTCAGAATGGCTGTGCCAGTCCACATCCCTGCTAGAAAACGTGTTCCTGTATCCCCCAATGCCCATCAGCCTTTGGCATCCATCCTCTGTTACGGCCTTTTTTATGGGGTGAGGGAAGCTAATAGGCTTGTAGTAATAGCTTTCTGTATTTCTTACTGCTCTGGACACTAACGACTAGAAAACCTCTTTGTGTGACTGTTAGGTGTCCCTTTTCCAGTTTGGATATTAATCTCTCTCCTGTTTAAATATCAAAATCATTTTTCCCGCATTCCTTGTTGGAACAGAAAACGTTAATTTTGAGGTATCCAAATCTTTATCAATTCTTGCCTTTATTTAATGCTCTGGATGTTGTTAAAAGTCCTTAGCTTCTCCTAATCACAGAGAAGATACTATCTCACATTTTTGCATTAATGTTATGGTTTTATCATTAACGCTTAAGTTGTGCAACGCGCAGCTCTGTGTGCCAGCCCTGGTGCCCGCACCGCTTTCACGCCCTTGATGCCGTCCGCCCATCTCTCTGCTCCTGTCTCCTCCCCACTGTGCCCGCATCAGCGCAGCTCTGCGGATGGCTGCATGGCTGCCTTGGGATGGGCAACATTTGGGGAGAGCTGCCCCATGCAACTGTGGCAGCCTCGAATCCCGGAGAGCTGAGTCCCTGTGAATTGTAGAGAAGGAGTTGGTGCAGTCCTGTGCCCACCGAGCCCTACCCGAGTTCTACAAAAATTGGTCCTGGGCTGGCACAGTTCAAGTCCAGGTAAGCTGACGGCCAAAGGCCAAAGGCACAAGAGAGGCCTCTGTGGGGCCGTACTCCTGCTCTGTCGCTAGGATGTGGAAGCACTGCTGTTAGGAAACGCAGGGCAGAGATGGACACGGGTGTCTCGGCTCCCTCCGGTCACTTCCAAGGAGCTAAAGAAAGGAGCCATCTTCAGCTTTTGCATCTGCCCCGTCCCGCGACTCCTCTCATCCTCTCTACCCATCTTGTTTCTTCAGCATGGCCGCTGAAACTAGATGTAGGTAAGCGCACTTTCTGCCACGTCTTGCTTTGTGTCCTTGCATCTCTGTCCCTACCAAGGCCACTCCTGAGCTTTCCCACGCCTGCACAAGCACAGAGGTCTGAGGAATTTCATAGCCATGAGCAACCCTTCAACGTCAGAGGACGGATGGAAGGTAGTCCATACACGGTACTGGTTCCTCTGACGTGCCCAGTTGTCCTCAGCAGCGAGTATCTCTCTCTCCTTCCTTGTTTCACTCTTTCCTGATTCCACTTCCTAAGAGAAACTCCTGCATCCATGCCCGTCTAATGCTCTGCTTTGAGAGTCTACTGGCTAAGATAGAGAGGCCGCCCAATATTGACCTTCCCATTTTATATTTATATTGATATCCTGGCCCCTGCCTCATCTGCTGATGGATCCCACAGGTCAGATACAATCAAATTCAGCCAGCAATTCTCCTATTTAGCCTAGGCTACAACCTGTGTCTCATAGAGGCTCCCACGATGCAAACAGAACATCCTTGTCCCCAGAGCACTCTCACTTCCCTGCAGAAGACAGGCGGGCAGAGAGGCGATCACAGTGGAAAGCTGCTTTTATGATTCAGCAAAGATCATGTTCTTGGATCCTGAGCAGCAGTAACTTCCAGATGCCTCCATGTGCAGAGGAAGATGTAGACAAGGCTCTCTGTAATGAGTCGGATGAGACACTGGACCGAGTCTGCCCTGAGCAGCAGCGGCCAGGCAAGCACGCGGCGAGTGTCCCTATCACTGGCACTGCTAATAGGATCGCGGCGTTCTTGTCCCCCGAGGCTCACAGGCTCATTCAGCATCCTTCTCATTAGAGTAAAACACGCAACCACTCTACCTGGTCACATTTCACATTCACAATAGAGTCTAGGTGCCTGGTAGAAATTCCACATTTTACAGGTGAGAAGACAGGTCCACGCAGAAGGAAAAACTTTCCCAAAGTAACCTTGCAAATCGATACCAGAGTGTAAACAAAAATCCACAGCTACCAGTGGGTGGTAACTTGTACCACAAACCCACGGCTGTGAAGAACACACGGTATAGTGTTCTTTCCTCCTGTGTTGATTTCTCACTCATTAACTAATTCATTCATTGATGCAATGCTTCTTCTCCATACATTTTTTTATCCCTACTGGTGCATAGGCCAACCTCACGGCCACTGATGCAATGTTGACTAATTCTTTCATTCAGTCACATTTTTAGGAAACGAAACACCTTTGCAGAGAGTGAGATCAGAGGTTACATATCGCTCCAACTTACAAGTCATAGACGCAGAAACACATCAGTGTTATTCCTACCAGACTCTGAGCGTCATGTGTGCAAGAACTATTGGATTGGCAGCTCAATCACTTAGGTAATGGGAGAGCTGCCAATCCAACCCCGGCATGATGGCTAACAGCCACCACCTGGCCTAAGACAGAGGAGTAAAATAACGAGGTGACATTGTAGGGGTACAGGGGCTAGTGTCACCCAGGGAAGAGTCAGCCAATGGAGGACCTCGACGGTGGAAGACACGACCACTGTGGGGGCCGCCACCGCAGAGAGAAAGAGACAACGAGAGCTGGCTCCTCCCTTCATCACAACTTTCCCTTTCCCAGGAGGGCTTCCCATTGACCAGACTGAGCTAAACGCTACTGGCATTGGGGGCCTGGGAAAGGCAGCCCACAGGGGTCGACTTCTAGGATTCAGAGCAGAAAGGGAGGAGAAAGGAATGGATCTGCAAGGAGAGTCCCAAGACTCCCATAAATCTCATACTCCTTTTGGTTCTAACATCTCAAAGTCTCTGAGCAGGCGTTGGTCGGACCCATGATTCAGAGCACGGCACATGGTTTCAGGAGAAGTGCCTTTCATCTTGGAAGAGACGCCAAGAATATAGGATTCCAGACTCTTATTTTTTTTTTTTAATTTGCTAAACAGATGCAAATATGCTATTCTCGATGGTGCTATAATGTCAGAGGCACGTGCCTACACAATGGAGTAAAATAAATATTTGTGCAAGGAAACAGATTTGGGTTTCTAATCTTAAAAAGAAATTTTCTCATCAAGTTAAAATATAGTCTAACATATGTTATTAGAAAACAATGTACCTTTATTTAGTTCAGTGTCTTCCAAACAAAGTCTGGTTTCTCATGTATGCAACCATTCTAAATCCACCTGTCAAAGATGGCATCACAGAGATGGGTAGGATCTCAGGAAGGAGAAGACCTTTCAGACAGGCATCCAATGTAACAGAGTAGATGGTGAAGGACAGCATAGTCCATAAATGGAAAGCAGTATAGTTAAGATGAAATGAAAGGTTATATAACTTACTGGAGAAGTCAAGCCATCAGAAAGTCAAGCCAGTTAGCTTCACATAATGGACAGAAAGGCAAAGCTGTACCAGAGTGGTGGGAAGGAGAACTGAATCACAAAGACACACACTGCATATATACATATATATAATGTATCACATACACATATCTCTCATATAGCTCACATATATATAATTTATCATATACATAGATATTAAAACCAGCGGGATGCCTGGGTGGCTCAGTCGGTTAAGCGTCTGCCTTCCGCTCAGGTCATGATCCCAGGGTCCTGGGATCGAGTCCTGCATCGGGCTCCCCGATCCGCGAGGAGCCTGCTTTTCCCTCTGCCTCTGCCTCTCTCTCTCTCTCATGAATAAATAAATAAAATCTTTAAAAAAAAAAAAAAACAGCACTTACTATGTGCCTATGTATAATAGATTCTACATTAAATTATGTAACTTGAATAATTTCTTCATAAACATGTGATATACCTTCCTCATGCAACTATTACTGTAAATAACACTTAGCTAAGAGAGACAAATGGCTTCTTCAAGGGCACTCTGCCAGTAATCCAAAGACATTTTTGTAGGACTCCAATTCTGTTCTTATCACCGTATATCACTATGTTATAGGCATACATTAGGAACCAATTTAAATAAGGTTTTAGATTCACCCAACCTCTTGGCATTTAACTATAACTTAAGCTAATTATACACCACAAAGTAGGAACGCTACATCGATTCTAATATTAACTGCTCTTGGGATAATCTGTCAAGAAATAAGGAAACTGAAAAGCCACTTAAGTTGGGCATCTGCATTCTAATATTCTTTTTGTTTTTACTTGAAAATCTATTAAGACCACATAGCAAGCACGGTGTGAAGTGTTCTCGCACACACTACGCAGTTTCGTTCTCTCAAAGACCCCCAAAAGTGAGTATTATGATCCCTCTTTCACAAATAGGAAAACAAAGAGGGTGAGTTTTTTTAAGCCAGCCCAAAGACCCACAGTCGGGAGCAGACAGACCTCAAACTTGGACCAGCCATCTGACTCTGTGTTGGATGGTCTTCCCACCATCCTTGCTGCCCTGTTTTCAATTCAGGGACCTGATCTTGGTTTGTGGAGAAGCCCGGGAGGCTGCGTGGGCCGCTCACGGCTGCTTGCAGAGGCCAGACCAGGTGTTCGACTCCTGGCCTTGCCTGCTCTGGATTATGCTTACTAGAGGCTTTTTAAAAAGGAGATCTCACATAATAACCCTATTATTAGTATTATCATCATTATTATCATAATCCTTTCTCTGAAATAATTTCCGTAAAATATTTTTTACTAAAGAAGAGCACTTGAAAAAAAAAATGCTAATCCATCCCCTACCACACAAACCCCAGATGGCCCTGTATTAAGTGGAGGAAGACACCATAATAATAACCCCGATTACCATCAATTCCACACAGCGGCAGATGTGAAAGAGATAAAGATGCCGGGATGCTCCCATAGAAGTTCAGAAAACCCTTCTGTCCTCCACACAACACAAAAGAACAAACCCATGTTTAAAGAATAGGTTCTGTGCAGTCACATTTTCATCTTCCTGCATATCTATGCCCCAGATGGCCCCATGTTTAATGGGAGGAGAATAATCGTCACTTTGTGAGCAATTCAGGGGAAATTACAGAAGTATGGAAACTGGCCTGTGTATCTTTATTCAATTTTCTCTCATTTCCCGAGCAGCAGGAACAAAAGGAGGGGTGCATATTTTTAGCAGAGGGTGCCATTTTGACTTCTGAAAGAGCGGACATCCAAAGTGACTTACGCCAAGACTCTCCCGCTCTACTTCAGTTCATAAACACAGGAGCATAAAGTAAGTCTGTTCCTTGGTTAGTCTACCTAAATGTCGATTAATTAAAATGGACAGAATCAGAAGTCAGTTTCTTAGTTGCACTAGCCATATTTCAAGTGCTCAACAGTCACGCTCAACAGTCACACAACAGCGACTGCCATATTGGATAGAACAGACACTGAACGTTTCCATCACTGCAGAAAGTTCTTTGAGACAGCGCTGCTCTAAATGCTCAGTGTACTCATATTTTGAAAGTAATCGTATTGGCGCTTAGAATCATAAAGTTGTTAAATGTAAAAGACTTTGGTCCACATGGAGTCCAACAATTCATTTTACATAAAAGAAAAAAAAACAAAATCTAGTGACTTTCTAGTAAGTGAGGCTGCCCCAGGAAGATGTTACAGGAAAATCATCATGGCATGAGGTACACTATTTAATTTTGTTCTCTCAACGACCCCCAGAGGTAAGAATTATTATCTCTTTTTCACAAATAGAAAAACAAAGAGGGTGACTACTTTAAGTCTGCCCAAAGACCCACGGGAGGAGCTAACAGAGCTGGAATCCGGACTGGGCCGATCATACTTTGTAAGAGCCTCAAGGACAAAGGCAACTGTTATTCTTCTGTCCGTCCCAAACGTCTATGCCACACCTAGCATACAGTGGGGACCCAGGGGATGTGTGACTGATTTGGAAATATCAAGAAGAACACTGTGACCTAATTTATAATCTGTTTATCACGGTAATAGGGTTTAGAGAAAATTAGACACTGACTATGTAAGTATCAGCAAAGAGTATCTAGAATGTCACTTAAGTCATGGTCAGGCTACGCCTGGTTTCCCAGAGCAGATATGGGCAGACTGTGGACAGGTGCTGGGCATGTCCACCTGGGCAGGTGGTGACAGTACTTGTCACAGCCAAGGGAGAGTTCTTCCTGACAAACACGCTACGTGTTCAAAGGGCTCAGCAAGAACAACAGAAGTTTAGGTGAGCAGTTGGCAATGAGATTCCAGGAATTCATACTGGAATGTCTGTTGGAAAGCAGACCCAATGGGTAAGGTCACATTTAGGAGCTCAGACCAGCAGAAACAGCTCGCATTTCTCTCAGAATGCTGGGACTTTCCAGGAGCAAAGTTCCAGTTTCTAGATTAGGAACTTACCAGAGGAAGGCAGGACCTCGGCTTAGGAAGAAACGGAGAACAAAGC
This sequence comes from Mirounga leonina, assembly GCF_011800145.1. Lineage (NCBI taxonomy): Eukaryota > Metazoa > Chordata > Mammalia > Carnivora > Phocidae > Mirounga > Mirounga leonina. Next base: position 5,150,626 of record NW_023270277.1, read on the forward strand.
AACTTGCTTTGTTCCTTCCAGGCAGGAACTCAGATCCAGCAAATGAGGCAGGTAAAGAGGATTTCCAGAGCAATTTTAGACCATTATTTGTCTTGTGGAACTAGTCTGACTTAATAAATGTGAATTTATGGTTGCATCATCCTTGCTTCACTATCCTCCCTGTTTCAACTCAGAGCAGGGCAGAGCCAAGGGGGACAAGTGGCAATGGGAGCCAGGGCCTCACTGTGGAGTGCTCAGGCCAGCACAGGAGTGGGAGATCTAGGATTGGGGTAGCCCTCCATGACCCACTGGGCATTAAACTTATCTGTTTAGGGCAAAAAAAAAAGCCACCAGGAAAAAAATACAACCTATAAAAATTTATATGTTAAAAGGCACTAAAGTAGTTTGCATAGGAAAAAAGCAGGAAATCATAGGAATTCTATTTTGACTTTAACATTTCTATTTTGAATTACATATTGAGGATGGGGCCCCAGGCATTCATCGTAATTTCATCTACAGATCCTCTGAGGGGTGGGATCTGGTTTTGTGTGGACGGAGGTCACTCCAGAGCAGCCAGGAGAGATCAGCGAGCACAGAAACGAGCCAAGAACCTCATGGTCCCAAAGAAATCGGGAAAGACAACAGTGTGGGGTCTCCTGTGGCCATTCCGGAAATTAGATCCGTCCTTAGCCTCCTCTCCCCTCTCTATTTAAAGCAAGCAGCAGTTAAAAGCTTAAACTGAGCTTTAGAGCCATTTCCTCAAAGAGTTAACATACTATAAACCATCATAAAAGAAAAAAAAAAGGGACCCATTTACACTCAAATTACACAGGAGTCGCTTGTCTCTATCAAGGCTCACGAGTATTTGCTCTTAAAAGCTATTTTTTCCTCTGAAACAATAGTGCAGGTGCATTGCCTCCAGCGTACGAGGCATCCATCCCAGGAGGCAGGAAGGTGATTTCACACCTGTTTTCTTCTTTTTACTTGCTCCTGGCCTGGCTAATTTGCCCAGTGTCAAGAATGGTGTGGCCAGAGTCTGTCAACGGGAATTACTGACTTGCTACGTAGTGTCCTGGCTCTGGGAGTTTGGATGGTGTGATATACCGCACGCCCTATTCTGGATGAATCTCTGTTTCACATGGTGTGTAAGTGGAACTTACATTAATGACCATTAATTGGTCACAATAACTTAGAAGAGATTACGTGTTTAGTGAAACTATATATATATATGCATACATACAGAGAGAGCGAAGATAGTTGGAACTGCCATATGGTATACCCTGCTAATGGGGGATAGAGAAGTAAGAGGCATTATTCTGTGCTCTGTTTGGTAAAGGTGATTTCCTGGAAAAGACATCTGATTTTCACTTCCAGAGAGAAAGGAGAAGAAAGGAGATCTCAAATCCCTGAAAGCCTGAACTGCATCATGTATCCTGGATCGGGAGAGGCGGACTTTTCCCATCTCTGCGTAGCAGAGCTTGTGAGGTGAACAGTAAGGTGATTTAGAGCACAAGCAGTATGCAGCGATCACATGGGCGAGCACAGTCCTGGTGCGGGGATGGCAGCCACGCCAGCCTTTATCTCAACTCTATATTCTTCTCACATTTACCTCCTGATTTGCTCTGGAATAGAAACGGCCACATAAACAGAATTGTTTGGTTTAACATAAGACTTACAAATATATGGATTATTAGCCATATACACGGACATGATTTTTACAAATCATGCTCTCTTCCCATTACAAGTAGTTGACATTATCCTACTATTTATATTTTTAGGTATGGTTTTGGTAATCCTAATAGAAAACCAGTCTCCTATAAACCTGTCCATTCCTTTTTCCATGAAAATGTTTTTTCTTGTTTATGGTAATCTGATGCCAACGCAGGTCACTTACGAGCAGCCTGAGATGCAAATCTGTCAATTTGTAAGTCAGTGTTTTGAAGGCTCACAAATTCTCTAATCAAACAAAAGGCTCTAAAGAAACATTTGATATTTTTGAATAATGTGTACCAAATTATCGAATATAAACTTATTTTCATATTTTATGTTGCTTATTTAAATATTTAGAATATGGTTTTAATTACCATGAAACTTCACTAAACATCCACCTGTCAGTAAAGAAACCGATTATTTTTTTTTTAATATTTGCCTTCTCCTGAAAGGGAAACAGGTGTGAAAACCTGCAGGTATTTATCCACCAACAAAAAATAAAGGATATCTGTGAAATGTGGAGCAAGAAGTAAACATGAACGTAATGTTGAAACAGCATGCCATAGGTATGTGATTCCAAACCCAAAAGGCAAAGCGATTCCAGATGAGCGGGGAAATGCGCCCTTATCCGTGGCTGTGTATCTTGTCCTCCCACTGCTGATGGGGTCAAGTCCAGACTACTTATGCAGGGATGCAGGACATGTAAAAATGGCCCCAGGTGACGTCCACTGCACGTGAACCTTCTATGCCCTGGCCTCTCTGCATTTCTGATCCTTTCTGCTGGGGGCGCTCACCTCCGTGTGCCCGTCCCAGCTCTTCATCTGTCCCCTTCTGCCTCTTATTTGTGTAGTCATGGTTTGTAAGCCTCACTTCAGGCCCCAGTTATTCTATGAAGAATTTGTGCATACATGTTTCCCTCATCTTCCCCATCCATGGAGCTCCCTGGCCTCCCCTGACCTCAATGGCATGGTCAGCACCATGCATTTGGCAGTTGTCAATTTTGGAAATATTTGTGGAACACCTCTCAGATATAAGGTGCCTCATTAAGTTCTCTCTCTCTGTCTGTCTCTCTCTTTCTCTTTCTATGTTAATTTAATCCTTGCAACAATCTTCTCATGATTACTTATGGTAATATCATTTTCATTTTATAGATGTAAGAATTAAGGTTAGGTCATTTTCTGAAGATCCCAATGATTGTTCATGGAATTTCCTGATTTTCCCTTTAATGTCTGCAGAGTATGTGCTGATGTCTCCTCCTTTAATCCTGATATTGGTAAATTTATGTCATTTCTTGATACTTATTCATTCTCACTAGTATATCAATTTCATTGGCCTTTTCAAAGAACCAGCTTTTGGTATCCCTATTTTCCCTATTGGTTTTCTTTTTTTAATTTCATTGATGTCTGCTCTTTATTATTTCCTTTATTTTGCTTGCTTCATGTTTATTTTGCTCTTTCATTTCTAGGTTCTTAAGGCGGAAGCTTAGACCATTGACTTGCAGTCTTGCTTTCTTCTAACTGAAGTATTTATTTATTTTTATGGTTTTTTTTTTTTTAAAGATTTTATTTGTTTATTTGACAGAGAGAGAGACAGCGAGAGCAGGAACACAAGCAGGGGGAGTGGGAGAGGGAGAAGCAGGCTTCCCGCCGAGCAGGGAGCCCGATGTGGGACTTGATCCCAGGACCCCGGGATCATGACCTGAGCCGAAGGCAGACGCTTAATGACTGAGCCACCCAGGCACCCCTAACTGAAGTATTTAGTGCTACAATTTGCCTCTATGTTGCATTCACTGGGATAGAGACAGGATGGGGTGAGCCTGCTCCATCCAGAACTGGAACTCCAGAGTTTCAGTTTAAGAGAAGTGGGTGTTGTGGAAATATCTAGGCTCTGGGGGCAAATGGTCTTGAATTCTTCCACTCTGCCTAACAAACCGTGTGTCCTTCAAAAAGCTCTTAGGAGTCTTAGTTTCTCATCTATAATTGTTATGCGACAAAAAGTCTTATTTCTGGTGCTTCCATATACAATTTATGTAAGGTGAATGTAGAATGCCCTTACCCACTGTCTTGGTCTTTTCCACATTTCAGACCACTGAGTCTTACCTGTCCTTCCCGCATCAACATAACACCCAAGTAACCTGGCATCTTCAGCCTTGGCTTGCTGACCTCTGCTACGTGCATACCTCTTTAAGATTCAGATTTAGTTAGCATTTATTAATCACCTACCCCATGCCAGACATTGTGCTATTTCCCTATGTGTTAAATAGTTTTTAGTGCCAAATACATTCGTGTAGAGGAAGTTGTTACTATCCAGCTTTTTAGAAATAAAGATAAGTCCTTGTCAAAGCCACACAACATGTATGGTGTAAAGCCAAGATTCAAATCCATAATAGCTTGACTCTAACCCCATGCCCTCCTCAATATGCTATAGCTGCTCCTAACGTTTTCCATTTGCCTGCCTGGATTTCTCATTATCAGCCTCTCCATGTCCTCCGAAGCTTAAAGGTCTCCTCACTTGGACTGTGGATTCTAGTCTGGATGTTCATTTGCCTTGACCACTTGAGATTTGGCTCTGGTGCTCCCATGGCCCAGCCATCCTCAAATCAATGTATCCTCCAACTCCAGAAGAATGGCAGGGCGCAGAGAAGTCAAGGCACTGCCTAATTAAACACATCACTCACTACTTAGAGATACATATTTTTCTAAAAATTCCCCAATACAAACTGCTTTCAATTTATTACAGTAGGGATATATATTCATAGCTGAATGGAGAATTCTTTCTTACTATTACCATTTCAATTTTCCAGTCAAGGACAAATCTGCTTTTTCTAAAACATAATGCTGATTCTTATAATTCCTATATGCTCTGTGGGTCTATCACAGATACATACCCTTCATAATAATGCTTTTCTAAGTAGTGAATCTTTAAGCCCCTTGACTGACCTTCTCCTCAAAGTCTCTCTGAATCAAGGCAGACTTAGGAATTACTGCTCTAAGCCTTCCATTGGCATCTCATTTCCACTCTGGACAACCCTGAAGGTTCTTTACTTATTAAAGTCAACATGTCTCAACTAAGAAGAGATGAGTAGAACTAGGGAGAGCCAAGAGTTGCTTCCATTTGGATCAGAAACAAGTGTAGAGAAGGAAGATCTAGAGGTAGGGGTGGGGATGGGGATAGTACTAGAGGCAGAAAAGGAGGACGGTGGGATGGTTAATCTTGTAAGCTTGACTGGGTCTTGAGATGCCCAGACATCTGCCAAACATACTGGGTGTATCTTTGAGGGTATTTCTGGATGACACTGACATTTGAATCAGTTGACTGAGTAAAAAAGATTGCCCGATTTCTGGTGGAGGTGGACCTCATCTAATCAATTGATGACCTAAATAGAACAAAAAAGGCTGAGTAAGGAAATTTTGCTTGCCTGAGAAGACACCGATCTTCTTCTGCCCTTGAACTGAAGCTTATACCATTGGCTTTCCTGGTTCTCAGGCCTTCAGAGTCCAATGGGAATTATACTGTTGCCTCTCCTGAGTCTCAAGCCTTAGGACTTGGGCTGGAACTTTACCATCAGCTAGCCTGGTTCCTGACCTTTGGACTTGAGCTGTGACTACCCTGGCTCTCCTGGGTCTCCAGGCTGCTGACTGCAGATCTCGGGATTTGTCAGTCTCTGTAATCATGTGAGCCAATTCCTGATAATTAACCTCTCTATCCCTCTCTCTTGTTGGCTCTTCCCTGGAGAACCCTGGTTATTATCGACAAGAAGTGCTGTAAGTTAAAAGAGACAAAAATGAAGGGCACTGGCCAAAGTCTAGGTTCTCTACTCATTAACTAGCAGTGTGCCCTTATAAGTCACTTACCTTCTCTGTTAGCTCCTTTTTTTTGATGACATGACCACAAGGTTACTTATGGCCCTTATATCCCAGGCTGTTCTAAAAGCAGCATGGTTTTACACACTTGTGAGTGTAGTGAGAAGTCTCTCTTTCTACACTATGGCCCAAAAACTAAATTGAAATTTGGTGACCGAGAAGCTAGGCCACATTTGTTTGTCAAGTCAGTGTTACAAAGGATGCTTAGATTCTCAGACCAGTCCACTAAAATGCTACTAACCCATGATGAACTTGTTGGTATAAGATCTGAATCCTCAGAGAAGAAAGGGAGAGAGGGAGCAAATGAGTTTCCCCAAATGTTGCCGAGCATGGTATGCTCCTATGAATCCCTTTTTCTGTCGTCTCATGGTCCACTAATTGCTGTTTAAATAGGCCTCATTTCCCAAGAAGTTCTAGGTAATAAAATCAGCATCTTGACTCATTCCCCATTAAACGTTTTCTAAGAATACTCCTGTAGCCCCACCTCATTCTGCTAAGCAGTGGGAGAAAAATAAGTATAACAGTTCACTAATAAAAAAAAATAAGTGAGTAGAAGACCTTAATCTTACTTTCCTCCCATTTGCATTTTAAAGAGACTTGTATTGACCTAACCATTTAATGAGATACCAGCTTTCTATAGAAAATAAACATATTTTTTATTTTTGGAAGAGTGTAGTTATTTGGGGCAAACCAGATTCACTAGGGAGAAGCCCCAGATCAGTGCTTTGAGATTTATGTTTCCCTATCCTCAGAAGTACACAAAAGTTCTTAAAGGCTCTAAAGGTCCCCTTTATTTGTGGCAGGGGGCAGGAGCTCCAATAGAAATGACAGGTGAAACAGAGCCACTCATGTGCAAGTTTGGAATACTACATATTCCTAAAGAACAATACACTGTAGGCTACTCAGCATTACTCTCCAACACCAGAAGTCTTCCTAACATTCCTTGTGCTTGCTTCTCTCTAGCAATTATCCTTCTTGCCGTAATCAGGGCTTTTCCTGTCTCTTTCCAAGTAAATCATAAAATCCATGTCTTTTAGCCTGTCAAACTCCTGACACATTCAAGTCTCTCTATAGATGCTTGCTGAATCACTGTTTCAATGAACGACCAGTCTACACTCTGCCAAAAAGCAAGAATTTGTTTCTAGGCCTTTCTTAAAGTACCAAGACGGTATCTAACCTCAACGTAATCACACTCTACTGAGTACCACTGGGATGTAGATATATTAGACAAGACATGGGAGTTTCATAGCCAGAAAGAGGGCTTTATTTTCCCTCACCTCTCAAGTCCACCTGGGGGACGATGAGCCATTTTGCTGTTATTGTCATTAACCTTACATATACTAAACAGCAAATCTGGCATTGTTGCCATGTTAAAAGTTTGATGGTACATATTTTATGTTTACTCACTAATTACTTAACTCAAAAATATCTATAAAACATCAGATAGATAGAGTAGGGATACCAAATAAAGTGCCAACTAAAAATACCAGATAGAGTGAAGATAAAGTGGCAAACGAAGAGAAGCATGCCCTCTGCTCATGGAACGTAATGTCCTCTGGGGTAACAGACATTAAAGAAGTAACTATGGTCAGTGACTCAACTTTAGAAGTAATAATAAATACAAATTCTGCCTCTAGTTGTATGGAAACTCATGACTTAATGCCAATACTTCAGAACAGTGAAATCACAGCAAGAGGGGCTTTAAAAAATATTATCTATCTTCTTCTGTAAGGTGATTATATAGTTTTTATATTGAAAAGCTTGGTAATTATGAATCACATGTTGACCCATAGAACATTAAAGACTCTTAAGTAGAAAGAAAATACAAACTAATTTGAATGATACACAAACACACACACATCCACGCACACACACGAGTATCTGTGAAATCTGGCGACATCTGAATAGGGCTGCAGAGTGTATCAATCTCCTGGTTTTGATTGCACTATAGTTATATCAGGTGCTTCCACTGGGAGGAGCAGGGGGAGAGGGTGCAAGAGATCCCTCTGCATTGGTTTTATAAATATCTCAGATTATTTTAAATTGTGTCATACTTATTTCAAAATAAAGAGCTAATAAACAGTATGCAAGATATAAATACTGAAATCTCAAATTGTTTCTTCATGTGGAAGACTGGAGAAAGGTGTCAAAATGAACCTGGTTTTGTTATGATGCCGGGGTTGTGGCCTTTTCTCCCTTTAAAAATATACTTGAAGGTTTATACTAGATTTTCCACAATATTCAAATGCTATTTCAATGCTATTCAAGTAATGTTAAAAGAAAATGTAGTTCAGGGGCGCCTGGGTGGCTCAGTTGGTTGCATGACTGCCTTCGGCTCGGGTCATGATCCCGGAGTCCTGGGATCGAGTCCCCGGTTGGGCTCCCGGCTCGGCGGGGAGCCTGCTTCTCCCTCTAACCCTCTCCCCTCTCATGCTGTTTCTCACTCTCTCTCTCTCCCTCAAATAAATAAAACCTTAAAAAAAAAAAAAAGAAAATGTAGTTCAAAAACATATTTCCCTAAGGAAAGAATCTGCTTTCACCAGTTTCTTGCTACAGATTGAGAGAATATGAAAGTTTTGTAACAATCTGCCAAAAGCCAACCCATCTCAACAACCTGACTCTGTAAGCCTGTCTTTCCTGCCATGACACTGCAAAGAATGACAGAAAACCGTGTTGAAATACCTGATAAATCATCATTTTTAGGTTTCAAGCTTTATCTCAAAAATCTGGGTCCTGCTCACGGAAGTGAAGCCACGCGATTATCCTGAACAAGACTCAGTTGTTAGAACAACTGTCCTACTTACTCCTCAGCTGTGGTGTTTGTGGTATTAGCCATCAAAAGGAATGTCAAGAGCTTACCATCCTTTTAGCTATTAATGGGGTTATTTTATTTTTGTGTTTTATCGGAGTAAAACATGTTTTGTTTTTTTTTTTACCTTCACGTATTTGTTGAACGTGTACCTTGCTGTTAATTTAGTAGTCAAACTCTATAACCGATGACATCATTGGTTATCCACATACTAAGTAATCCTTTGTGGCTATTTGCATATTAAATCTATGTTAGTAACATTTAGTACTAGCCATTCTTCCAAGCATTTTATGTACTTATTACTAATCCAAATAAGTGTTAGGAAAACATCAAATTTACTTTTCTTAAAAACAAATGCATGTTTGTTTCTATCATAGCTGGACCCAGGTTTTAACATGCCGCGTGCTTCTAAGCGTGCAGCTGAGATAAAGAATCCAACACCTTGCCTTATTCACTTTATGCATAGTCTCAGAGTCTGAGGGTCTAATAAAATAGTAAATAGATAATAGATAATAAATACTTTGGGAAATGGATTGAACTTTTTCATCACAATGTTTCCCAAAATTTCATTTACTTCCCGTTTCCTTCAGAACCGAAGAGTATATAACAATAACAATACTTATGTAGTGTTTGCTACATCCCAAGCACTGTTATGATTTATATATTTTAACTCATTTTATCCTTACAACAGCCCTATGACGTCGATAATAATTTAGCCGCATTTTACAGAGGAGGAAATCGAGAGTTAGGAAATTGGTCTCAGGTTCATACGACTAGTGAATAAATAAGTTTAGAGTCACTAACACAATCTTGCACTAGAATTTACACTTTTAATAACTATGCTATACTGCCTAATTAAAAAAAATCTCTAGCTTTCAGGGGGCGCCTGGGTGGCTCAGTTGGTTAAGCATCTGCCTTCGGCTCAGATCATGATCTCAGGGTCCTGGGATTGAGTCCCGCATCGGGCTCCCTGTTCAGTGGGGTGTCTGCTTTTCCTTCTTCCTCTGCCCTTCCCCCTTCTTGTGCTCTCTCTCCAGAGTGCTCTCTCTCTCTCTCTCTCAAATAAATAAATAAAATCTTTAAAAAAAAAATCCCTAGCTTTCACATTCAAGTACCACTTCCATTTGACTGTGTGCAACTTTGCAAACCTCATCCCCCATGACTTTGCCTCCCTAGCTAAATAGAAAACCCACCATTCCCCAGACATGTCTTTCCAGCTCCCTGAACTTGTCCATCTGGCTTTTGCTTTCTGTAATGCCCCTGTCTCTATTCAACACCTCCACCATCTGGACACTGTGCACCACGTTTCCTAGCGCTATCAAAAACTTCCCAAAGCCAACTGCCACCCAGAGACAGAGCTACCAGCTTTTACAGGGTTGCTCGATCCTTGACAGTGACACCGACAGCTGCAGGTTGGAGGCCCCTCTTCCATTTTGGTCCCCCGAGTATCAGACATCATCCATTCTGGTGGAGCTCGGGGTGCCAACAGGGGCACTGATGATGGAGACTGAATTAGATGAAGGCTCAGACTAGGTTTAATAAGACTCCTGGCAGATCTACCTTTGTAGATTAATCCAAGTGCCATCACAATATATCATAAAAAAACAAACTTCTAGGAGAGAATGCCCAGGGGCTTTATGGAGCACAAACAGATGGTGGAGGCAGAGCATAGTCTTGGAAGACTTCCTGGAAGAGGTGCTATCTGGCCAACATTTTTAAGACAGAAAAGGAATTAGCTAAAAAAATGGAGGTGGGGTAGGTTGTATGTATGAGAAGTCACTGCAGGCAGAGAAAGCAATCTTTTGCTGATGCACTAAACATGTAAGCAAACATGTATGCAACTGCGTGCAGTTTGGATTTGCTACATGCATGTGTGTACGTGCATTTATGCAGTGTGTATGTGTGTATGTGTGTGTGTGGGTGGGTCCTGGTATACAGTGACTGATGCTTAGCACTTCCTCAATAAAAGCCTGGGTCTTCCCACTTTCATTCCCGCACCTCCCTCAGCCCTGCCCGTTGTTCCATATGCACAGGTTTTGGAACTTAGCATACATTCTTTTTTTTAAATATTTATTTACTTATTTTAGTGAGAGAGCATGAGCAGGAGGGGCAGAGGGAGAGGGAGAGAGAGGATCTCATGCAGACTCCCTCCTGAGTGTGGAGCCTGACATGGGGCTTGATCTCACGACCCTGACATCGTGACCTGACGCTCAACCGACTGCACCACCCAGGCGTCCGGAACTTAGCACACATTTTGTGGATGAGCTTTTGTTCTCTTCGTGCAGACACCTTGAGCACACCTCTGAAATCTCTGATTGAGGAAACAGAACAAATTGGATTTTTTATTATGTAAGTCCTTTAGATTCTGATTCTCACAAGAAAATTTTATCCACACTCTCCACAAATATTTTCCTGTTTCAGTGAAATAGGATGGCATCACCACACTCTACCTGCAAATTTCAAGGTAAATCCTAAAGGTGGTTTAGGATTTCTGATTGCTGTTCGATCCGAATCCCTGATTATACGTTTCCGCCACCGCCACGCCTGGTGTCGTGCTCAGTGTCAGATGTGTTATCACGATTACAAATTAACGATTTTTTTACAGCAAACAAAGTGATTTGGTAGGTGCTTCCCCTGTACAGCAGTTCACAAAATTTACTTCCCTTTTTGCTTCTGGAGACAGACATTTTAGGAGGAGGTACAAAATTCACAGGACTGCGAAGTAAAATTGCTACAATTGATTTGCTAAATGGCTGCCATCTTCCTTGGGGCAATATTTGCGCTGCTGTATTCCACTGACAGCAGAACGCCCGTCCAGAAAGACACGCACTCTGCTCCCCCGGCTCAGCATCTCAAAACAATTCGCAGCAAAATTAATACAACTTAAGAAGAAACTGGAAAGAAAAGTCACAACAACCACCTTCTAAGCAGAAGATGCACTAATCCACAACAGAGACAAAAGCCTTAATTAAATGCCAAATCAGACCAGCTCATTTTTTCCTTTTTAAAGGAGAGATTCTCAGCCTTTGGGTGATTTGCTTATTCTTAGAAACAAAGGAAAGGGAGCCGCAGAGTGAGAGAGCTCTGCAGACAAACTGCCCTGAACTTCACTTTCTATTTAGCCAAGTGAGCGAGGGAAAGGATGGGCATTCAGCTAATAAATAGGTATTGTGTTCTTGAACCCCTGCTGACTGTGCCCGGAAACAACACAGCAAAGCCTTCTTGTGGCTTCCTCGTCTGCAACCCTCTGCCTGCCCATCAGGTTCCTGTCCAAACGCCCCACTGGCAGCGGGCTGCAGAGCTGAGCTCCATGGTTCTGCCACCAGTGCAAGCTGGAAGCGAGCTCATTTCCACGGAGGAAGACGGGGAGGTGACAGGTTTCTTTTGTTGATGTTTTGTATTTTGTTTTTCCAGGGCAAGACAACTCACTTGGTGGACGTAACAGGCAATCTGGCTTCTATGTCGACAATCCAGATGGCTGTTAGTAGCTGAGCGGGGCTGGCCAGCAGCAAACTCAATCCAGCTCTTTTATGATGGGCGACCTTCTCCCCGTGGCCTGCAAGCCACATGGTCTTGTCTGAGGGACTGCGTGTTGTGAACAGAACGCATGCTTTTCAGTTTCTAATTCACATCCACACCTCGGTTCATTTTTAAAACTTTATGTGCCGGGGCGCCTGGGTGGCTCAGTTGGTTAAGCGACTGCCTTCGGCTCAG